>NC_137794.1:51550240-52075240 GCF_963383645.1 Muscardinus avellanarius
TAGCAATATCTTCAGCAACTTAGCAAAACACTTTCAAAATAAAAAGTAAAAAGGACTGGAAGTGTATCTTTTAGGCAGAATGCTCTGAGGCTTAATTTTCAGTGTGTGTGTGTGTGTGTGTGTGTGTGTGTATTCTTACATTTGAAACAATAAACTTATCTCTACTAAGGTACCAATTTACCCTACTCGATGGAACAGTTAATGCAGCTTTCTAAAGTAACTAAATTTAGACCACATGGTAGGGAGCCATTTTTTTTTTTTTTTTTTTTTTTTTTTTTTTTTTGGTGGTACTGGGGTTCCTGGAAGCCCTTCTACCTCCAGGCTACACTCCCAGACCTATTTTATATTTTTGAAACAGGGTCTCTTAAACCAGCGCGGCTGGCTAGGAACCTGCGCGGTTCTCCTGTCTCTGCCTCCTAAGCGCGGGGATTACAAGCGTGCGCCACCATGCCCGGCAGGAGCCATTCTTTATACATAAAAATCAGACTAAAACCTTCCTACGTGAAGTGTGGTCCATAGAGTAGTGGCATTTGCATCACCAAGGAGCTTGTTAGAAATGTAACCAAACTTATTGGCTTGCGGGTCCCCATTAAAAAATCACTCAACACTCCCTCTAGGTGTTTCCACAGCCTCCTTATTTTTATTCAGTGCCACTGAGGATATTACCATCCCACTTGATCATTCCAGCATCCCCACCCCTCAGGGACATTATCCCCAAATTTGGGAATTTATGTGTAGACTCTCAATCCTACCTCTCTACCCACTTCATGTGCAAGTGACACTTAAAGTTGATGACAGAAGAGTTCATTGTAATTTACATTCACCTTTGATTTGGAGAAAAGATAAACCCACCAAGTCTAGATGACTTGTGTGATCTGAAAATGTCTATAAAGCTGGGTGTGGTGGCGCACACTTGTAATCCCAGCATTTGGGAGGCTGAGACAGACAGTGTTTCGCGGACAGCCTCAGTTACTTAGTGAGGCCCTTTGCAACTCAGTGAGACCCAGTTTCGAAATAAAGAATAAAAAATAGGGCAAAGGGTGTAGCTCAGAGGTTGAATGCCCCAGGCCTCCATCCCCAGAGCCGCAAAAAAAAAAAAAAAAAAAAAAAAAAATATATATATATATATATATATATATAATATATATAAATAAATTATAAAGGTGGGATGTTATAAAGAAATTAAAATTATCTCAGAAAATGTAAACTAATATGTCCAGAAATATTGTGTAATATATAATATTTAGGGAAATCAAATATGGTAGCTATCGTATTACAGATAACTGGGTGGTAGACAAAAAGCCAGAAGTTAATCAGTAATAGATCACAGCAGTCACTCTTTAATTTCCAGTTTATTAGAGATTTCCTAATCAGAGCATAGTTGAGGCTGTGTACTTCTCACCCAGTTAGTGACAGTATTTGCTAGAAAGATCAAGATAAAATGGAGCATGTTCAGAGATGGAAGGGAAGATTGATTATGGCATAGAAAGAACTGATTTATGAGAAGAGAAAAAATAATTAAATGGGCAGCGCTATGCCATAAAAAGAGGCTAAGGAGACATGGATATGTATCTAGTGTTTCTCCAGTGCGGTTTCCTGTGGTACCTATATGAAAGATGCAGAATTTCAGGGATGCAGGATGCTGAGAAGTTGGCTACAGCAGTATCAACTGAAATTACTCAATTAAATGAGGAGCAGTATCAAAGATTTTCAGAAAATTTTATTTAATGTGTAAGAAACTACCTCAAGTAGGATGACTTTATTCCTGAGAACTTTTGAAAGCTCTATAGGCAAAGAATGAAAAATCACTTATTGAGTTGTTGAATTATCTCCTTAGGGAAATAATTGGAACCTCAGTCCTTGAAATTTCTAAAATTAGGGTGGAGAAAAGGTAGAACGCCACACGTGAGAGCCCTCTCTATTTTTAGCAGAGACCTGGTGATTGATGAGTGACATTTTTCCCTTGCAACATCTTTGATTATTGCTGATGCTACCATACCTAGATTTTTTTTTTGCATCAAGTCGGTATCTTATCGAAATAAAAAATGCTATCTTCAATAAAAACCTCTAGAGAGTGTCACTTAGCTGCCATTCGTGGTGTTTGTCTTGGTACCAACTGGCATTCTTTCTTTGTTTTTCTTCATTTTGTAATTAATTAAAAGATACACTTCACTACCTGGCAAAAGCAAATTCATTTCCTACAGAAGCTAAAAAAAGACAAGCCCCAAATACACTGCACCACTTGAGGCCATTCGTCAAATGGAGGCAGAAACTGTGACAGTCTGAAGTCACCCAGTGCTTCAAAGAGCTTAGTGGTTCTTTTGCCAGGATGAAAACCTAGCTTGTTTGCCCCTTCTCTACACCAAGCATTATCTGGATAGAAAAAGCCAGGGCTCTGATCCCATAGGTAAGAAAAATAAGCAAAGCTCAATGAGAATTATTTGATATTTTAATTCATTGTTTTTTTCCTGCTAACTCTTTCAGATCCACAATTGTATTATCTGGGTCATCTAGTTCAATTTAGTTACTGCAAAGAATTCATTCATATTAAATACACTGACTGGAGACATTAGAAATACTATTTTATGTTGATACATGGGAAAGTTTGCCAAACTTAAATATTGTCACATTTGCTGGGCGTGGTGGTGCACCCTTGTAATCCCCACACTCGGGAGGCGGAGACAGGAGGTTGGCACAGGTTCGAAGCCAGCAGCACTGGCTTAAGAGACCCTGTTTCCAAATTTTAAAAATATATAAAATAGGTCTGGGAGTGTAGCCGAGAGGTAGAAGGGTTTTCAGGAACCCCAGTATCACCAATACACACACACACACACACACACACACACACATATATGTATATATACATATATATATATAGTCACATTAATTAAATTGCTTCCATTGTTCTCTAAGTGAACTGTGTTCTTTGTTGATGGTATTTTAAAAATTTTATGCTTAATTTTGTTATTCATGACTTAATGTTCCCACTTTAGTTTTATGAAATTCTCTGCCTATAGCCAAAAGTTTTTACTCCTTTCTTTTTTGAAAGAGGTCTGGGAGGGGTAATAAAAAAGAGTAAGGATTCCATTCTGCTATGGTGTCCATAATACAAAGATGACCTCTTCTATATCCTATTTATGAAAATGACTCTAACAAATTGCCAGCATCTTACATGTGCAAGTAACAACTGCCTTCAAGGTGAAAACTAATTGAGAGAAAAATAAAATAAAACTGCTAAATTTCAATCTTACATTTTCTCCTCTTGCTTCCTGACTATGGTATCTACCAAGTGGGTGGAGAAAAAGTCTTCTCTCTTTCTAAATCATTCTACTAGTGTAATATTGATTTTCTCCCCGGTAGGCCCTGTGGTCTCAGATGATCACATATTTTCTTATATTACTCATATTGATACAGCACCTGACATATTGCTAAAGCTGAGATAGCACTACTCACTGCTGACATTTCCTGGCAAGGTGTGTGTGTCCCTGTGTGTCCGTGTGTGTGTGTGTGTGTGTGTGTGTGTGTGTGTGTGTGTGTGAATGTACACATGAAATAGAGCAGGCGGTTCCACAATATTGTCATTCTTTGAAAAGAGATTATTGTTCACTCTAAATGATATCATAAGGCCCATTAGTGTTGCTTAACATTGTTCTTAACCCCTACAGCAATGTCTTGAGTTTCTTTTGTGTCTCTGCAGATACAGAAAGATAAAGTTCCTCACCTGGGTATCAGTCTATTCTGGTCTTATATTGTTTGTAGGAAAACCTGGATTATGAAGAGTCTGAAAGAATGCCTGGCGGCCTGCCTATGTGCCACTGCTGTCGCTCTTTCTAGCTCACCTTTGTGTTCTCCTCTCATCTCTCTTCCCTCTGTTTCAGCTAGCCGTGAGGTGGTTGGAACACAACTGCCATTACCAGCACATGGACGAGCTCCTGCAGTACATCCGCTTTGGCCTAATGGACGTGGATACTCTCCATACAGTTGCCCTGTCCCACCCCCTCGTCCAGGCAAGTGAGACCGCAACAGCCCTTGTCAACGAGGCCCTGGAATACCACCAGAGCATCTATGCACAGCCTGTCTGGCAGACCCGCAGGACCAAACCACGCTTCCAGTCAGACACTCTATATATCATTGGTGGGAAAAAGCGTGAGGTCTGTAAAGTCAAGGAACTTCGGTACTTTAATCCTGTTGATCAGGAGAATGCGCTCATAGCCGCCATTGCCAACTGGAGTGAGCTGGCTCCCATGCCCGTGGGAAGGAGCCACCATTGTGTGGCAGTCATGGGGGACTTCCTGTTTGTAGCAGGAGGGGAAGTGGAGCATGCCAGTGGCCGGACGTGTGCTGTGAGGACTGCCTGTCGCTATGATCCCCGCAGTAATTCCTGGGCAGAGATAGCACCCATGAAAAACTGCCGGGAGCATTTTGTGTTGGGTGCCATGGATGAATACCTCTATGCAGTTGGGGGCAGGAATGAACTGCGTCAGGTTCTGCCTACAGTTGAGCGTTATTGCCCCAAGAAGAACAAATGGACTTTTGTGCAGTCCTTTGACCGATCCCTTTCATGTCATGCTGGATATGTGGCTGATGGTCTTCTTTGGATATCAGGTAGAACACACCTCCTATGTTGAGTTTATTGAAAAGCACTGTGATGGAAATTGAAAAGTCAAGCTTTGGTAGTGTGGCCATGTGTAATTGAACGATGCCATTTCAACTAATTAACAATCATATATTGAGCACCTTCTCCATAGAGAACAATGTAATTGGAAGCAGTTGACCTTTCTGTGACTTTCTGAGTGATTAGTGGTGTAAAAATTCAAGATGGAAGTTAATGGCCCGTCACGACTTTTCTATCAAGCCTATTGTTTACATTATCAGCCCTCGGTTACTGGATTATGTTGCAGAGTTTATGGTTTATCTGGGTCCTTGGCTTTTTCTTTCACTCTTGGCTGCCTGACTGGGAGCCACTTCTTCAAAGTTAAGTCAGGAAAAATAAAAGCCCAATAAATCATTTTGCTGGAAATAGCAATGAGTACATATTCAGGTCTTTGCTATGGTATGCATTAAAGGGAGGGGTTTGAGTTACTAAAACCAGGTTTTTATATCTATGAATGATGTTGATATGCCATCCTAATCTCTCATCCCCATTTACTTTCCCATTTACTTGCTGATTATTTCGAGAATAATTTGAACCCTATTATAATTTACCTTTTTGTCTTCTCTCTCTTTGTCTCTTTTTGTTGTTGTTGATCTGGCACTAGGGATTAAACCAGGGGCATTCTACCTATGAGCTACACCCCCAGCCCTATTTTTTTTTTATTCTTAATAAGTAGCTGAGGTTGGCCACAAACCTGTGATCCTCCTGTCTCAGACTCACAAGTACTGGGATTACAGGCATGCATCACCATGCCTGGCTTCTGGTTCTTGTTTTTTTTTTTTTAATACCTTTTTCTTCTGGAAAAAACAGACTAGTATAGTGAACTCTATGTACCCATAACTCAGCTCCAGCCCTTATCCAACTATTACCAATTTTGTTTGTTCCACACCTACATGCCCTTCAGGCCCTCTGGCTGCCCTTTTACTTGTACAGGAGTCTGGGAGGCATATGTTTTCGTTCTCATGGTATCAACCTGCATTTTCAGTCCCATTATGGAGAAAGACTAGAGTGTTCTCCTTTGAAAGGTTTGCCTATCAGGGACAAAAGTTGCATATTCTTTCAGTTAGGGGAAAGCCCTTTTATCTCCCAAATGCAACTTGGACTTCTGCGTCACCAAAGACAAAGAGGAATAGAAAGATAAATAATTTAAATATTAAGAGTAACTCTGATGTTTGTAATTGGAAGAAATAATCCCTCAGGAACTCAGGGTTTCTTTGCTTTCCTCAGTAGTCATCTCCAGTATTTTTTACCACCTGTTTTGATAAAATTCTCCCTTGTATTACATTTGTTTGGACTATGCTCTTTTTTTTTTTTTCCTTTCTGCTATTCTCAATAACCAGAGAAGCTGTAGCTGATGCCTCGGTTATCGGCAACTCACTGATTTTCATTGATGTAGACTAACGAGCATCAGGGTTTAAGTGCTTGATAAATTAATGAATCAAGTTAAGACTAGAAGCAAGGAAGGGGATAAATGAGGAAACCCCAACAACGACTGGTTCTGCATACCAAATAAACATCAGAAAAGAGTGTGCTAGTCTATGTAGATGTATTTAAATACTAACCTCACTTACCTAGTGACTTCTTCCTTTTTCTTTAAATATGCATTTCAGCCATTAAGAAAACCACCAGGACTATATCCTATTGGTTTTGATGAATAAACTTCAAACTGGCTGTAAATACGTCTTCATCAATAGAAGGAACAGATCTGTACTTTCATGGACCACAGAACAATGATAGATTTATGAAATCAATGCAATTTATATTTTATCCCAATTTACATTCCTTCCATTGACTCATTGGTTTCATATATTGTTAATGCACGGTATTCCTAAATTTTGCATTGCACTTTCTAAATTTTGTATGAATTTTTCATAAATATTTTAATAAATATTCCTTATGTTTTGGCTGTAAAGCTAGCTTTTTAAAAATTCTGGAGTTTCCCTTACCTAGTCTTAAAAATATGACTACTTAATACCTTTTTCAGAGAGGCTTAAAAAAGCACAGAAGCTCATTTTAGAACTGACTAGATCTATCATCCTGGTATCAAGTTGACTTCTCTTTCGATATGGGCCTATATGTTTCCTTTTCCATTTTATTAAATCTATCAACTTATTACAGATCATATTGCTATCTCACTTTGTTTTTCCCCTCCTGTGAAAGGAAATACATTTTCTTTGTTCTTCTTTTGCACTAATATATGCTGCCTGTGTTAACCATACTTAATGAAAACAATCACAATTTTCTCAGGTTTGTTTCTCCCTACTGTGTACTTGAGATGAGAAACTCACTTTCCTGTGTACAGTACAATACCTTTAATTGGACAGAAGAGGAAATCACCAGTGACATTTCTAATACCTTCAGTCGTCTGCCTCTTTCCTCAGGCCCAGCTTATAATAAATCAATTGTGAATCTAACCATGAATAGGGAGGGGTGACTAGATTTGCTAATGGGCCCCTTAAAAAAAAGGCAGGTATATTTCACTCTCCCTGTGATTTAGAAATGTTAACCTGACTTATTGGAGTAGATGAAAATGTTTGAGGCTATTTCTTATCTTTGAGCAAATAATCAAGTATTTCCAATTTAATTGATGGGGGATTGAGTCATTGGCATCCTTCTGGTATTTTACAAGCTTTGCCTGAGGTGTAGTATGGATTATAGAATGTGGATTTTAGAGGCTTAGTTCTGTTCCACGGAACACGAAATGAATGTTTCTTTAGAGACTCGATATTTCCAGCATGCTTGCTCCCTCCCACCCCCTCTTCTCTTTTTCTGTCCACGCTGGGGTCAAGACATCTTGAAAACTGTCCACAGTTTTTAAAATATGACAAGAAGAGAGAAACTCAGAAAACCAGGCTGAAGAGATACACCTACTAGCATTTAATTTAAGATGTTCGAGATAGTAAAATTTTACAGACTCCTGTAGCATTTGACATTATGACCCAATTCACAAATGCTCCATACCATTTTGATCTGAAATTCATAGTACTGAAGTAAAATAAGCATTAAATATCCTGCAGCTGTGTTTTAAAATACATGCTCGCTGTTGTAAGGTATAGTCCGTGAACTCCTACAAAAAGGTCCTCTTTGTGTGAAAAGAAAATTAATCCTGAGCTCATCTTGCAGTACAAATTATCTTTTTATTTTTATCTAATGGCAACACATTAATGAGATGCTAGCTACAAAATTAGTGCTTTAAAACCATACAAATAAAGACAAATGTTTTGTATTTACTCAAAAACAATATATTTAATGCTTTCTTAGTTCTCTTAGTGAATGTTACATCCTTATAAAATATAGTACTGGGTCATAGATAAGTAAGATTAATTCAGCAAACATACTTCCTGCCCTCTAGGAGCTGACAATCAAAGGGTTTTCTAGATAGGTCTCTAATGAAAGAACATTTGTTAAAACTTCTTTAACTCCCTAGAAGCTATATTTATTTTCATCTTGATGAAATTTATATGAGCTTATATTGCCCCCATTTTAAATAACTTTAATTTATTCAAGCCAACTAAAGGGACTTTGGTTTTCCTAGTAGTTATTAAAATTATTAGAACAATGTAAAATTTTACTAACATTTAAAATAGCATGGTTTTAGCTCTTCTTTTTATGCATATAGTACTTTGCTTGCACTTAAAAAATTATATTCAAAATATTGGAAACTAACAGCAGGCTTGGTGGAAGCTGGGTCATGTGTGCTAAAACAATAAATTATGGTCAGACACACAGATGAAATTGCCCCACTTCTTATCAGCCATGAAACTCTGAGCAAAGCTCCTCACGTTACTACCTCCTATTTGAGGCCAGTGCTGGAGCCACAAAGTACAACGTAGGAGATAATGAATGTAACGTAAGAGGGTGTGATGGTAGAAGTCTGCACAGTGCAGAAGTAGGGTAAGGCACAGAGTAACTACTGCAAGAGGCATAAAATGTGGTGTCTCTGGCCTAACTTGGCTTCAGGTTACCGACTTCTGTCTATATATTTCTTTTTTTTCTTTTTTTTTTTTTTTTGGTGGTACTGGGGTTCCTGGAAGCCCTTCTATCTCCGGACTACACTCCCAGACCTATTTTTACATTTTTATTTGGAAACATGGTCTCCTAAGCCAGCGTGCGCAGCTGGCTTCGAACCTGCGCGATCCTCCTGTCTCTGCCTCCCAAGCGCGGGGATTACAAGCGTGCGCCACCACGCCCGGCCTGTCTATATATTTCTAAACTCTCCCCTGTCATTCTGATTGAACAATCATTTCAGCAATTCTCTTGCCCTTTGGCAAATACAATATTGGACAGACCCAGTGACCCACTTTGTGCCTATATAATTGGCCCTCAGAACTCAGAAGCTGGGGATGTAGCTCAGTGGAAGAGTGCTTGGCTAGCATGCGCAGTGCCCTGATATCCAAAGCCAGCACACACACACACACACACACACACACACACACGTACGCACACACACACACACACACACACACACACACACACTCAGTAGCCATGAGGAATGAAAATCCTCAGGTGCTCAAGTCACTAAGATAAAATGGCTCCAGCATTAGTATATGACCTACACAATCCTCCTGTGTACTACAAATGCTTTACTGTAAATGGTTGTAATACTTTAGGAAATGACAAGGAAAAACATCCATAGATGTTCATTATAGATGCATTTTTTCTCCAAATATGTTGGACGTGTGGTTCGTTGAAGCCACCAATGTGCAACCCACAGTACAAAAGACTGACTGCCTAGGCAGCTGAGATTGTGGAAGGAGGTCAGTTAGCTGGAGGGCTGGGGAGGGTGTCTACTCAGCTCACCCAGCACGTGACACTCTCAGCCACACTATCTTTCTCTTTCCCACTCTGCTTTGCTGTCTCTAACTTCTTTTCTTTCCTCTAGACCCATCCCTCAGACTCAGAGAGGGGACTTTTTTGCTTTCTGTTTCTGAGCAAATGTAAGTGAGATGACAGAAGGAGGTGGTGGAAAGTGTGAGCAGACAGAGGGGCAGGAGATGGTCTGGGATTGAGCCAAGGGCAAGAGGTTGGGAAGCAGTAGCAAGGAGGATGCTGGCTGGGGAGAAGGGGGGTATTTGGGAAGAGGAGGAGGAGTTGGAGGAGAGTAACCAAAACTAAAAGAGAAGGTGCAGTGAATTAGATTTTTCCAATACTACAGGGACATCAAGGTCCAAAATATTTCCACTGCATTTTCTAATCAAAAAGCTTCTAGTGAAAGCAATTTCAGGGGAGTAGAAGAAAGTGGAATTAGAATACAGTAGTTTAAGGTATGATTGGAAAATAAGAAAGTAGAAACCACAGGTCCACGCTACATTGTCAAGAAGTCACAATAAGGCTGTCTTAGCCTATTATCCGTGTAGAATATATCGCCTAAATTTCATTCCTGACTCTGAGTTTATCAGCCAACTTTCCAGTTATTACCTGGATTCCTGTGCACTCTTACCTGAGTAGGAAGAGAATGTGTTGTTTCTAGGTACACACATATTTCAGTCCACATGATGGTCACATTTTTTTTCATTATAAATTAACAGAATTTTTTGCTTTAGGAAGAAAAAATGATACTGAAGGAACGAAAAGACAAAAGCAAGAGGGAAGTTTAGCTGAGAATAAACAATATAGTTAAAAGAGGAAATCTGGGGTCAAAGGGAAGATTATTTCTTAAAGTTACAAGCACATTAGGCAAATTTATGATAAGGTAAAGAATGAGTGAAACTGAAGATCTAGGAAAGAGGGACATCTCTTTGGTTGGTAAATGGATGAGAGCATTTTCTGGGTACAAAATATGGTGATAAATCCTAAGGATACAATAATGGTAATATACATAGAGTCCTAACAGGAAGGAGGGAGTGGGTTGGGTCTTGTGCTAAGAGACCCCTCCAGCTGTAAATCTGGTGGGAAGATAATGATGGTGTGGATCCAGGTGCACTCACAGAGGAGGGACAGGAACCTTCATAGTGGTCTGTTGAGATTGTGTCCGGTTAGAACTAGGTAGGTGGTCTGAAGAGGGACAATTTTTTTCTAAATTAAGTTTGCAGAGCCTATACTAAGATTGAAGTCATAAAACAGGAGTGGTCCCATTTGAAAGTTTCTGTCCTATTTTTTTTGGTGGTGTTCAGCAGAGAACTGGAAATGGCAGCTCCTAAGATTTGCTCACAGTGGAAGGTTTTTAAGATAACATAGCCCTGAGGATCACACCAGAGGGAATTCAATAAGATGAGATCCCAGTTATGTGAGAGCAGGAGCTCAAGGTTTCCTTGAGGGGGACAATTCGTGTTGCAAGAGTGAGTACAGAAGAAAGGGCTTTTTGCTGTCCCTGGAGGCAGCTGTCACATAAGACAGCCACCTGCCTGGTAGAGGTTAGGGGCTTTGTAACGTGGCACGTCTACTTAAAAGTTCCTAGTGAAGCCAGAAGTGGTGGTAAATGCCTGTAATCCTGAGTGTTCAGGAGGCTGAGGGAGGGAGGCTTACAAGATCCAGGCAGGCCTGCGCAATTTAACCAGGCCCTGTCTCAAATTTTTAAGAGATGTTGGGGACATAACTCAGTGGTAGAGCATTTGCCTAGAATGCAGTAAGTCCTGAGTTCAATCCCTGGTATCACAAAAAAATAAAAAAAGGTCCTAGTGAATTGGAACATCGATTAAGAATGAGAAGTTTATTATGCCAACCAAGGTGGTGCACACCTATAATCTCAGTACTTGGGAGGCTGAGATTGGAAGATTACAGGTTCGAGGACAGCCTCAGCAAGGAGTGAGACTCTCATGAATGTTGTAAAATCTCTGTTTCAAAATCTAAAATAAAATAGAGCTTGAAGTATAGCTTGGAGGTAAAATGCCCCTGGGTTCATCCCCAGTAACACACACACACACACACACACACACACACACACACACACACGAAATCAAAATTTTGTTGTTGAAGCCTAGCAACCAGTAGTTAACTTTTCTCTCCTTTCTTTCATTTACTTCTATCCCAAACTTTACCATTCCCCATCTGAAAGAAATGGAAACAAACCACACAACTGAACTGAGTTGGAAACTACAGAGGAAAAACTAGTCTACAGTGATTTGAAGGAAGGAAAGCAGTCAGATCACCTACTTTACAAAACCATTGGCGCTTCCGTCCTAAGCTGGCTCCCTGCGTCCTGAGATGTAGCACTTTGTTCACCCTTACGCCATTGTCCAGAAAATGAGGCTTAAAGAGGCCGAGTGACTCTCTAGAGTCATAGCTAATATTTAATAGTGAACACTTAGGATTTGAATTCTATGTCTGTCTGTCTCTCTCTGCCGTGTGTGTGTGTGTGTGTGTGTGTGTGTGTGTGTGTGTGTGTGTGTAGGGGTGCAGATTATTGAGGATTTAATTCAGACACAGTCTCCCTCTGAGCTCCACCTCTAGCCCTATTTCATTTTTCATTTTGAAACAGAGACTCACTGAGTTGCTGAGGGCCTGAGTTGCTGAAGCTGCCCTCGAACCTGTGATCCTCCTGTCTCAGTCTCCCAAGTACTGGAATTACATGTGTGTGCCACCCCTGTCTCTAGTTTTGTTTGGTTTGTTTTGTTTTTTGGTGGTACTGGGGTGGAACCCAGAAGCTTTCTACCTCTGGGTTACACTCCCAGACCTATTTTTTATACTTCATTTAGAAACAGGGTCTCACTAAGTTCCTGAGAGCCTCACTAAGTAGCTGAGGCTGGCTTTGAACCTGTCTCAGCCTCCCAAGCACAGGGATTAGAAGCGTGCGCCACCATGCCCAGCTTCTAGTTTTTAAAACCATACTTTGCCCTCTAAATCACACAGGTGCCAGTTGTTTATCAGCACTGCAGTGTTCTTAAAGAACACAAGCTTAAATTGTAAAAAGAACTTCTAAATGGCATACTGCTGAAAGCAAATAATACATGGATACCTAAGGATACCTGGAGATTTGTTCAGAATCAACAATAGTTTGATTATCTTTCATGCTTAATTGCCCAACTTTCTCAGAACACAGAACTGAGACACAGAGTGCTTTTTTTTTCTTACAGTTTTAAAGTTCAGTTCCTAAAGCATAAATGCAATATAAAGTTAGAATGGAAAAAAGAACTTACTGAAAAATATGGAATTACTCTAAAGTATATTGAGTTGAGATAGAAATTTGTTCTCTGAATTACATTTCATACTATAGTAACCTAATGGCCTTTAAAATTGTTAGTTTTCTTTTTTAAAAATCCAACCCATGACTCCAGAATTTCTCTCATCAGAGAACTACTGCCTTAGTTCAAATGATCTGTGCCGATCTAGATGGGTCTAGAAACAGAGGTAGAACAAAGGGTAAGCTGGATGGCTGTTCCTAAGAAATAAGTGAAACACGTATCCCCCAAAAGAAAAAATATGGCCAAGGCTACACAATGGAAAGGGAGAATGGCTGAGGGAGCTAAACTGATGGGGAAGAAGATAAGGATCTGGCAAGAACTCAGCAAGTCACTAGAGATACTCAGGGGTCACCTTGGGAGCTTATTCCAAAAGAGCTGTGCAGAGGTCATTGAAAGTAGGATTCTGATTCTGAGGGGTTCGAGTGAATGTAATTGAAAATTTAAAGGGCAGATGTCCTTAGTTGATGTCAGCATCGTGGTAGATTTTACCATTTACTTATTTTAAAAATACGTATTTTAACTACCTCTGGGTTCTGTACTATAATTTATATTTTCCAGTGAATTAACCCTTTATAATTTGTATAATTTTTTTGCACTTTTTTTTTGGTGGTACTGGGGTTCCTGGAAGCCCTTCTACCTCTGGGCTATACTCCCAGACCTATTTTTTATATTTTATTTGGAAACAGGGTCTCTTAAGCCAGCGTGGCTGGCTTCGAACCTGCGCGATCCTCCTGTATCCGCCTCCCAAACGCGAGGATTACAAGCGTGCGCCACCACGCCTGGCGTTTTTTTGCACGTTTTGAGTGTATTATTTACCCATCCATTTGTGTGAGCTCCTCAAGTATGACAGAGATCATGTGGACACTAGCTTTAATTTAATGCATGGATTAAGTGTGCCTCTATTTAGGATGCTAATTTAGTACAAACATTCTTGGCCTTGATTGTCTATATAGTATCATAAACACTCTGAAAATATGGGCAGTTTAATGTTGCATAAAAATAGACAATAAAAACTTTATCTGTGCATTCATTGCAAGTATTCCTATGCTATCGCTTTTCTCGAGGGTTAATACTTTAGCTCTACAAAATGACCACTATGAACTCACACTTAATGCCAGGTCATTCTTTGTGTAGTTAAACAAAAAGGATGAAGTTTTAGTCTTTTGAGAATTAAAGAAAATTTATATGGGAGGAGCTCAAGCTATTAAAGAAGGAAAAACCCTGGATCCCCAAATCAACTCTCCAGTAATTCTCATTATTAGAAAAAGAACCATAAGAAAACGGGCCTTACACCAGGCATGGTGGCACACGCTTGTAATCCCCGCACTTGGGAGGTGGAGACAGGAGGATCGCACAGGTTCTAAGCCAGCAGCGCTGGCTTAAGAGACCCTGTTTAAAAAAAAAAGTATAAAAATAGGTCTGGGAGTGTAGCCCAGAGGTAGAAGGGTTTCCATGAACCCCAGTATCACCAAAAAAAAAAAAAAGAAGAAGAAGACAGGCATGGTGGTACACGCTTGTAATCCCAGCATTCAGGAGGCTGAGATCAGAGGATCGCAGTTTGCAGACACCCTCAGCTACTTAGCCCCTTTGCAACTCAGTGAGACCCTGTTTCCAAATAAGGAATAAAAAAATAGGGCTGGGGGTGTAGCTCGAAGGTAGAATGCTCCTGGGTTCCATCCCCAGTACTGAAAGAAAAGAAAGAAAGGAAGGAAGAAAGAAAGAAAGAAAGGAAGGAAGAAAGAAAGAGAACCATAAGAAATAAATCTCAGATTACAAAATTTGCTTATCAATTCACAATTCCACACATGGACATTTGTACCTTTTATTGAAATGGAAAGAAAGTTTAATAAAATGGCTATTGAACTGTAGCCAACTTCCCTTTATGAATTGTCTGTATGGAAGGCATTCTAATATATCCAAAAGCTACAAGGGGAGATGCAGTCATGTCTGTTTTGTACCCGAGGAATTCGATGTTGGCCATCCATAGTAAATGGTTCTCCCAAGAACACAGTGGTACAGGAGCCCACATTAATGCCTGTCCTAAAACTCTTCTCCCAGACAATCCTGAAACTGGGCATTGCAGGCTCTTAGGAGAGTTGTAAGAACTTGAGATGGTCTTCCCCAATCCTGAGTTGGCCATCAGAATTCCAACACGGTGTACGCTACTGCCCAAGAGCATGGAAATGTCTGTCTCTTACATCCCGCTCTAACGCAGCTCTGCACTTGCATAGTGTAAGTGCAGCTTCTATTCCTGGAGTTTAGTGTAGGACCATCTAATTATCAACAAAGGTATTTTCTCATAAAAAAAAAAATACGACAGCCATTAGACTTTACCCACTGACCAAAGTATAATGAGAGGAGTTTTCTAAGTGCTGTATTTTATAAGCACTGTCAGCACTGGCCGGTCATTGCTGTTTCACACAGTATGTGTGTCTCACATATTTTGGTAGCAGAGACAAAGGCTGACAAAGGTTGCTAGTTTGGCACTCACTCGTCATCCCCTCTCCCACAGGCATTCATCCATTTGTCACATCTGGTAGGAGTTGTACGGGGAAGCTTAAGAAAAATGCTTTTCTCTTGTCTTGATGATAGAACGCATCTCTCACTACTGGTTGCATGGTGGTAACGTTTTATTCCTTCTGGCAGTTTTTAAAGACTTATTTGACTTTGGAGGAACCTGAAGTCTATCTCTAAGTCACAGTTCAAAAGTGTAAGACAACGTTTCTCATTTCCAATTTTGGCTGAGAAGTCTTCACTCTGACCGTGGCACTTCAAAGTTAGAGAAAACTTGGTTTAAAAAAAAAACGGATGCTGATATGATATGGCATATTTAATGACAGATGTATCTATAGAAAGCTGTTAAGATTCAGATTATCTCCCCTGGTGTGGGGGAGGGAGATCAAAACTGCCAATCTATAAAATATACTCGATAGAGGAAGGCATGGAATCTATCTTCGAGAGTGCTTTGATTGCAGGGGACAGTATAGCAGCATGTGGCATCATAACCCAGAGCAGGCAAATCAGCTTGATGACTTTCAAAGCCAGGAATACTGCTGCAGGCAAGGGTACTCCTGTCTAGGAGAAATTAAAACATATAGAGACTGTTATTAATTCCATATCTATTTTTGTATAGTCAAATCTGTATGCAAATCCTTAGCATCTCATTTCAGCAGATTAATCTAAAAGTGAAGAGAGCTGTGTGAAGGGAATGTAATGATAAAGCTCTGCAAATGAGTAGCACTGCTCCAGAAGTGCGGGCTGCAAACTTGGAAGCTTTTTTATGAAAAAAAAAAAAAAATGTGTGTGTGTGTGTGTGTGTGTGTGTGTGTGTGTGTGTGTGTGTTAAAAAGAAATGTTTTATGTCTGTATGCTCATTTGTGAATCATTCCAAAGGGGAGAGTAATAGAACCAATTTCCAAGGTTTTTCCTTTGTCATTCTGACTTGGCCAAAGTTACAGCACTAGGTTTGTTAGGCACCTCCTGTGGTTTCACATTCAAGAGGTAATCAACCAGATAGCTAACTGGAACTTTTTATCTTTACTCCCAACTAGTAATCCAATATTTCATTTCTAAACATTGTCATAGCAGTGAAAATGTGTATGCAAGGAATCTAATTACTGAGTGCAGATTAACAAAAAATTGCGTTATACATGCATCTTTGGAAACCCGTAAATAATAATTCTGAATAACAGTAATTCTAAAGAGCATGGAGGTAAATTGTGTACCCTGCTCAGGACTGAGGATATGATAGCAACATTCTCATACATTGGTTGTACATTTAATCTATAATGGGCAGAGTCTGATACACACAGTGGTGTATTTTCAAATAATGTCATAAATAAGATAGTTCAGTGCAGTAGATATTAATTCTGTTCATTCATATTTCTAAAACAAGTAGAGACACTTTCAAAGTTTAAAAATAATAGATGGGAGCTTTACCTTCTGTTCTTTTTTCAATTAAAGAAATTATTATAGGCAAACTGGACAAGGTGCTTATGGCCCAGATCAAAAGCGCTGACAATTATTTTAACCTTGAACACTTGTGTGGTCTCAATAGATTCTGATTATTAATGTGTTGTTATCCAGAAAAAAGAATTATTGAACATTCCTTTTTGTTGTGATGGTAATGCGAAGGATTGAACCCAGGGGCATACTAGCTTTGAGCTATACCCCTAAGTTCTATTTTATTTTTTATTTTGAAACAGGATCTCACTAAGTAGCTGAGGGCCTCATTAAATTGCTTAGGCTGACCTGGAACCTTTGATCCTCCAGTCTCAGCATCCTGGGATTATAGAAGTGCCCACCATGTCCAGTTAACATTCGTGTGTGTGTGTGTGTGTGTGTGTGTGTGTGTGTGTGTGTGTAGAAGATTAAACACAATGGGCATTATACCTCTGAGCTACATTCCCAGCCCTATTTGTTTTTTTATTTTGAAGCAGGGTCTTGTTAGTTTGATGAGAGTCTTACTGCTTCTGAGGCTGTCCTCAAACCTAAAATCCTCTTGTCTCAACCTCCCTAGTACTGGGATTACCGGTGTGTGCCACTATGCCTGGCTTAACATTCTATTTTTAGTCAGGTAAGAAAGGAGAGGTTGGGAGTAAAGGCAAATATACCTCTGTATTTATTTTCACACACAATTTAACTCCATGTCAGCATTTCAGCTTCAACTTTCTTAAGTGTGTTTAAGTGTATTTTCCTTTGAATTCATTTGAGAAATGAGACATTCAATGAGAAATCCAGAGAAAACTTTCCTTGAGGGCAGGAATCTTACTCCTCTCAGTGTTTTTTGTTTTTGTTTTTTTGTGAAATTCTTCTGCAGATGAAGTGTTTATCTTAAAAAGTGGCTGAAAAAGTTAGAATTAGAAAAAACTAGCCCTCCAGTTAATAATAGCCATAGTAAGTAACATGAAAGATATCATCTCCTCATGGGGATTGAGCAAGGGTAATGATTGGTCTGGACAGGTTCCCTCCTCTTTATATATCCATTAGTATTGATTGGTTATTCCAGCTCTGTTGAGAACTAGGCACTAATCCTTTGGATTCTATTATGGTGATTTGACACTAAACCATTTACTGGTGGTGACCTATTCAAAGCATTTGAACTATCAAAGCAAAAATTGCACTGGCTATAGTTAAACGGACAAGAAAGATTTTATTCAAGACTATTTCAACAGCGAGAGAGATCAGGATGGAGATTGGAAGGAACTTCATCAAAACAAGAGGGTTTGGAGAAATGGTTTTAAGCACTGGGGTGAGCAAGTAGAATAGCAGTGAAGGACTTGTGGGGAAGCTGATCGATGGATGTGTGGAGCACGTTCAGTTATTCCTCCATTATTTGCAATTTATTTCTCTGTGATTACGCCACACGCATTTGCTAATTGGCGCCTATCAAAGTTGGGCTCTTACCCGCTTATAGAAACAAACATAGGGCACTAACTTCCTTGAAGATTACTTTTCAAAAGGATGGCTCCCAAGTCCTTGAAGATTTTCTTGAGTTGTAAAAGCGGCAAAGTGGCTTTTCAAATGATTTACATCTCAAGGAGGCAGAGAAAAAATATATATCTTTCTAAAGCAAATGCCCAAGGTAAAAGGAGGTCTGGGGCCTCAGTGCAGGGGAAGTTTAAAGCTGAGGGAAATGTTAAGGCCTTCTTGAACAGTATTGTTAGCAGTACTTTTTTTTTTTAATTAAAAGATTCCAGGAGGAACATTTTTTAGTCTGGCTCGATTTCAGATCTTTATTGTAAAATTACCTGCTTCTTTGTGATACTTATTAAAATAAGAACATTATTCATTTTAGACTAGTGTCTAGAATCATGTATAGGGTAATATTTCTTAAAAGCGATCTTTTTGGTCTCCATATCCCTGTTATTTTATTACCTAATTTTTTTTTCACTGTGTCGTTTTATGTGTTATTCTTTAGAGTTCCTCCATTTGATGGTAAAAATTAAGGCAGTATTTTAAAATTCTGGGTTTTATAAGACTCACTGCATCCACAAGCAGGGATGAAATAGACGTTGACTATCCCTTACTCAAAATGCTTAGGACCAGAAGTGTTTATATTTTTTAATTTGTTGAGGTTTTGGCACACTCGCCCGAACACAATGAGCGAATTTGAGGACGAGAACCAAGTATAAACACAAAATTTCTTTTATGATTTATATATAAAAGAAATAAGTGTGTAGCTTTTTATTTTGGTGGGTCTGAGGATGGAACTCAGGGGCATTCGACCTCCAAGATACACCTCCTGCCCTATTTTTATTATTTATTTTGAAACAGGGTCTCACTGAGTTGTGGAGGGCCTCACTAAGTAGTGAGGTTGTCCGTGAACCATGATCCTCCGGTCTCAGCCTCCTAAATGCTGGGATTACAGGTGTGCGCCACCACGCCCAGCTAGTACATAGCTTTTTAAAATTGCCAGCTGGATGGTAATTTTTCACAGTATTTTTGGCGTGCCTGTGTTTTGATGCAACTCCTCACTGAGGTCGAGTACAGAACTTTCCACTTGTGACTTCAAGAGATTCAGGTTTCAGAACATTCGGATTTGGATTTTCAGATTAGAAATGTTCAAACTATATGAGGACAAATAGGAAAAACAGTGGTAAGTATGATGACTTTTTTATGATTTTTAATTAAGATGACCAAGTCTTTGGGATCTGAGTACTGTCACAAGAGTTTTAAAGTTGACTACAACCGCATGGGAGAACTTTAGATTTGTGCTAATTTGGTAGCCATAGCCACATGTGCCTTTTGATTTTTTTGGTGGTGCTCTGGATTGAACCCAGGAGTATTTTCTCTCCACACCCATATCTATTATATATATTTTTTAATTTGAAACAGGCTTGCCAAGGCTAGCTTTGAACCTATGATGCCCTCTCTCAGCCTCCCAAGTACTGAGATTATTGGTGTGAGATGCCTGGCTTTGTTTTAACTTATTAATGGAAAATGTGTAATTACATACCTGACTCACATTCGTGGCTCTTGTTATAGTCTATTGATAGCACTGGCTGGATATTTCTTTGGATAAATAATGTCCTTGGCTATAAATAGTTCTCCCAAAGAAATACCAAGATATCCCTGTGTTAAGATATAGAGGTTAGGGCTTTAAGATTTCAAATTAGACAAGAATGTTCCATATAGCCAGGTGTGATGACTCAATGCTTGTAATTTCAGTACTTGGGAGGCTGAGACAGAGGGATCTGGCCTCAGCTACTTAGTGAAGCCCTCCGCAGCTTAGTGAGACCCTGTTTCAAAATAAAGAATAAAATCAGGCTGGGGATGTAGCTCAGAGGTAATATGCCCCCTGGGTTCAATCTTCAGTATTGAAAAAAAAAAAGAAAGAAAGAAAGAAAGAAAGAAAGAAAGAAAGAAAGAAAGAAAGAAAGAAAAAAATAATGTTCCATATACCTGTGTCCTAGGCATGAATCATGTCTAGATTTACCTGTGGGTGCTGTCTACCCCTCTCCTTTGCTATGTTTTGCCCTCATTCTGGTTAAGCACAGCAGCTTGCCAGCATGGGGGGCCTCTTGGTAATGTCAGCATTCTTGCTGCTTTTAACTGGGTTGCTCCTGAAAGATTTCTTGAAAACGTAACTGCTTCAACAATAAGCTTCTTAATTATGTCCTGGGTTCACTGCGAGAATATACAAACAGATCCTTTGCAGCACCTAGTTTTCTTTTAATTGCATCCCTTTCTTACATTGGAATATCCTATTCCTTATTAATGAAAAGTTCTAATACATGTTACTCTATTACAGGTGGAGTAACTAACACAGCACAGTATCAGAACAGACTAATGGTATATGAACCTAACCAGGTAAGAATCATATAAGAAAAGCTCCTTACCTTAATTAAAATGAATTTTAAAATGATTTCCACAGGAATTAATAACTAGTCTTTACCTACACACATGCATCTTAAGCTTATATGGGGCAAAGGAAGCATCTGTGTAATCTGCTTTCTTGTTTTTTCTTCTTCTTGTTATTGTTACAGAATCCCATCTCCTCTAGTTTTGTACTGTACACCTGCTGTGTTCTTTCAGTTTTGCATAATGTCCAAGGATTTTGATTGTCCTGTCCTTATGTCCTTCTGGAAAGAGTGCCATTCTAGGAGAGAAACATGCTTATAATTTTATTATTCTCAAATCAAATAACAAATAATGTTTCACTTGATATAGCCAAAATGTTCTAGAACAATACCTAGGAAGGTTTAAAGTAGAGCTACCTAAAGAATCGAGTATGCTTTTTATTTAACAGTGGGGCCTGAAATGGAAGCCATGATGTTAGAAGCCGCCCACTCCTCATTACTCATTTCACAATGTTTTCCTCCAGAGAGGGAATGTTTTTATTCTCTTTTACTTCTACCAAAATATCTACAGCGCAGCCTTGTAGATCCTTCTTACTTTTACACTTCTATAATTTGGATGATGTAAATTTTTGATTATGACCACATTACAAACTGATTTGATTTGGCGGTTTGCTGTCAACTGCTGAAGATATTGGGATATAAAACAAGGGTAGGTGGACTTCGGCAGTCTGAGTCATGATTGTTCACCAAACGTTTGTCCAGAATGTCCTCAGTGTATTTAGAATGTTTTTATTTTGGCAGTTACTTGGTTCTGAATTGAATGATGGCATTTCTTTTCTCAGAAGTGTATTTCCTGATGTCATTATAAGCCATAAACTTCAGAGGCTAAATGTCTCTGGGTCAGCTGTCTCAAGAGGGCTCGTTAACGGCCGTTGCTTGAGTTTGGTGCACACATGGTTAAAGAGGAAGAAGGTGCTAATGTCGCTCAAATGAGTTCTGCTTCATGTTTGTACACACATGCTCTTTTTAAAAATTCTGCTGGCATATTGTTTACGGTGGGTACTGGCAAACATCACATCTGCTTGCATCTTGCTCAGAATCTCAATAACTCTATCATTCAGCCCTGGTGCTTATTTCTCTTGTAGGCCTTTGTGGAGAGTCGATAATGCCTGCCATCTGCCACGGAGCACACTGCTACCTGCCAACAGGCAGGCTGGGGTGACCTCTGCTTCCCCACCACTGATTAGCATTCACACGCTAGCTTATTAGGAATGACCCCGCCAGGCCTCTCGGCTTCTTTGCCTTTGCAGCGGTTGGCGGCTCACCTGGCAGGCACCACAGTGAAGGAAGCTAAAGATATAATCAAGGGATGGAGGCAGGCTTTGCAAACCAGATGGCATCTATAGTCTTGAGGCAGGGGACTGGGCTGCTAATGCAAACATTGATTTCTAATACTGTAATGGGTGTCTCATAGGAAGCACCCAAGAAAAGCTTCATCACAATTTTTAAATTCACTCAGGGGTAATGTATTAAAGATACTTCTTAGCAAAATGTCTGAAAGAAAGGCTTGACTATTACAGGAGATATTTGATTGGAAAGAGATTCTCATTATATGTTTAAACAGAGGGAGTAGGTAATTTCAAGCCTTTCAAACCATACAAACAACTCTTTCTTTCCTGGAATGTATCTTTAAAAGAAATTAGAAATGAGCTAATATGCCTACAGAGACTATATGCCTATAGTGTAAATACTTATAGTAAATACATTCTTTCAGTATATATGCCAATGTTTATAGCAACATGTTCACTGTTGTTTGCTTTTTTTTTTTTTTTTACAGATTTGTGAACTGGTAAAATTCTATGTATTCAAAACATCATATGAGTTTTCTGGTCGAAATCCAAAATTTTCTTGGCAAAAGAAAACTTGTCTTATCCTGTGTATTTAGTGTTTTTGGAAAAATAAAATGGTTAGGTTTATTTGCCTGTCCATTACTTGGTTTACCTACCTGCCCATTACTTAGATGATATTTGAAATTAAAGTCATATTTGATTTTCATCTAATTTTATAATTTATATTTTATGAAGAAGCATTATTTGAAGAAGGGCTGAACATAATGTTTCCATTACTGAGAATGCCCCAGAACCAAATATTGTAGGCTCCACCAGTCCCTAAAGTTGTCATATAAAACTTGACTTTCTACCAATAAAATACATGTGTGCCTAGAAATAACTTTTCTCAGTTTGACAAAAAATATAATTGTAATATGGTCAGGGATGTTGATATAAAGGAAATGTGAAATCTTAGTTCATCCACTGATCTCAGCAAAGCCACCCTCACCCTAGCTTATTAGGCCTCTAACTATTATCACACTAATTGTAAAAAAGTGGACATGTATTGGCACTTATTATTTGCCTGGCATTTTTCTAAGAGTTTGATGTGAGCTCATTTAAACTTCATAACAAGCTTATCAGGTAGGTTTGATTGTTCTCATTTTACAGATAAGGAAATTGCTCAAGATGACTTAGGGGTTAAAACCCAGGCACTCTGGAGCCATAGGCTGCTTTTTCAATCATTACTCCATTATCTACTGTCTACCTTAGCCATGTACTTCTACTCTTAAGTAATTCTCATGAGTAAACTCTCTGAACTGGGTAAGATAACCATCATGAAAAATTATGCTTCCCTTATAAAATGAAAAATGCCCTATAAAATGAAAAGTGCCACCCAAACAAGAGAGAATGCCTATGTGAGCTACCAAACAGAATCAGAATATGTGATTCTTTTGTACCTGTTCTCATGTAAGATGCCCAGGCCTTTTGATACAAACAATAAAAACAACATTTACGTAAAAAACGATCAATAAATATTATGGTTCCCATTGCTAATGAGCTACCCTACTGCCGTTTCTTCCAAGGAGTTCTCCTCCTAACAGAATGCATTTGGATTCCTTTTTTCAGAACAAGTGGATAAGCCGCAGTCCCATGTTGCAGAGAAGGGTCTATCATTCCATGGCTGCTGTCCAAAGGAAGCTTTATGTTCTTGGAGGCAATGACCTAGACTACAACAACGACCGGATCCTCGTGCGCCATATAGATTCTTATAACATTGACACTGACCAGTGGACACGCTGTAATTTCAACCTACTGACTGGCAAGTGTCTTTGATTAAGTTAAAGTATTTTTAGCCAAGCATGGTGGTGTACGCTTGTAATCCCCACGCTTAGGAGGCAGAGACAGGAGGATCGCACAGGTTTGAAGCCAGCCTCGCTGGCTTAAGAGACCCTGTTTCCAAATAAAAATATATAAAAAAATAGGTCTGGGAGTGTAGCCTGGAGATAGAAGGTTTTTCAGGAACCCCAGTACCACCAAAAAAAAAAAAAAAAAGTATTTCTTTAAAAAGTGGACAAACTTGTTTTCTTAGGCATCTTTAGTGTATCTCTGAACATTAAATGTGCCAGGTATGGTGGTACATACCTATAATCCCAACACTTGTGAGGCTGAGACAGGAGGATCACATGTTTGAGGACAACCTTAGCAACTTAGTAACATTCTTGGCAACCCAGAGAGATCCTGTCTCAAAATAAAAAATTTAAAAAGGGCTTGGGGGTGTAGTTCAGAGGTAGAATGCCCCTGGGTTTACTCTCCAGTACCACACACACACACACACACACACACACACACACACACACACACAATCAGTGTAGTGCAGTGGGTAGGATAACTTGCTTTTAATTAACCAGAAAGGCATGCAGTTTTTATCTCACCGGAAGCTGGATTCATTCAGGTTGGGTATCTAGTTTCTTAGGGCCTGTGCTAGCTTTGCCTACATTTTTATGTGACTGAGAGACGTATGTCAAGTCCACTACCACCGGTCTACATTTACATAGAAACTTTGATGCATGTAGGAGGAATGAGGTGCTGAAGAGTTAAATTTACAGAAGCCATTTATTTTTGACTTCTCACTAAACTTCTCTTTTCTTCTGAGTTCAAGAAAATGGTTTTCCCTATATTCCACTGTCAAATACTGTTTCTGGGTGTAGTTAGACATTTCAAACCTTAGAACAGTTCTGTGCATCAAGGGCTGGCCACCTCTCTGGCCCCACGTCCCATCCAAGCATTTCCACAGGGCACTCAGGTGTGACCCACTCTCGTCCTTAAGAGGGATGAAAGGGACACAGCAGACACCTTACCTCTGATCTTTGTTTATGAATTGAAAACGTTTTCTCCCCTTTCCCCTTGCATTAATAAAATACCCACAAATGATCAGATCCACCGGGCGTGGTGGCGCACGCTTGTAATCCCCGCGCTTGGGAGGCTGAGACAGGAGGATCGCACAGGTTCGAAGCCAGCCTCAGCTACGTAGTGAGGCTCTCAGCAACCTAGTGAGACCCTGTTTCCAAATAAAATAGAAAAAAAGGTCTGGGAGTATAGCCCGGAGGTAGAAAGCCTCTGGGTTCCACCCCCAGTACCACCAAAAATAAAAAAATAAATAAAAAAAAAAGATCAGATCCCTTCCAGGACTACTCAGATAATAAGAAAATCAACTCAACATGGCAGGTTAGATTAGTTCCTGAAGCCATTTTAACATCCAGAGTGGGCATTCAATCATTCCTGGCTGCTCCTGGGTGCTGGACCACTGGAAGCACAACCAGTGGTTTAGATGCTTTGATTTGAGCTCCTGTTTTGGCAAAATGATTTTTGAGGCCCGCCACAAATGCTTCGGTCCTACTTGTAGTGGTACCTTAGGACCGGGATCCCTGGATCTGGATTCTACCTGCTGTAGGATCCAGTTTATTTATTACTCTAGTCAATCCCATGTCAGCCCATCAATAAAAAGAGACTCTTTCATTCTCTGATGTCCTCCAGGGAAGAATATTTGGTAGTGAGTTATTCTGTCTTCTTTTTGAAGTAGGAGGGGGAATCTTTCATCATTTTGGCGTGTCCTTATCTAGAGATTTTCCAGGCTGGTACCATCTCGGGAACTTTAATATGATCTTAAAACTGTTATGTATGTAAAAATAGGGAGGGTAGCAACTTTATGCATTTTTTCTGCCATTTGTCTTCATTTGGGACATGCCAGGGGGCGTCGCTCTATTTTATTAGATTCTTGGGATTGCAGCTGTAGCCTTACAAATGTAAACACTTGTCTTGAAAGTATTTGTGGGTACAAGAGGAGGTGTTTTGCATTTCTAAAATACACCTAATTTCTGCCATTATAAATCCATACATATGACATAGCATAGAATTCTTAGTTCTATGTAAGATTACTATTGCTTTATCTAATGCTATATTTACTAACTGGGCTGACTAATAAATGTTTTGACCTGGTTCTGACCCAACAGATTCATTTTCTG
Organism: Muscardinus avellanarius; assembly: GCF_963383645.1. Classification (NCBI taxonomy): domain Eukaryota; kingdom Metazoa; phylum Chordata; class Mammalia; order Rodentia; family Gliridae; genus Muscardinus; species Muscardinus avellanarius. The sequence continues at coordinate 51,576,170 of NC_137794.1, forward strand.
AGAAATAGTGGTTAATTCTTTTGAGGACCGGAGGCAGTGATTAGTTGCTGTGGAAATCCTATGGAGTATACAAATATGCCCCAAGGGAAAACTGTATCTCTCAGTGGCAAAAGGGTTAATTAAAATATGTAAGAAATGGATTTTTTCTTTTTATTTAATTCTTTTTAGGCCAGAATGAATCTGGAGTTGCTGTCCATAATGGAAGAATATATTTAGTTGGTGGATACTCGATCTGGACAAATGAGCCTCTGGCTTGTATCCAGGTGAGTGGTTGAAGTGCCTTTTGAAGTTTGCTCTAGTGGGTCAGTGAGGTTATGGGTTATGTTTTGCAGTGCCGTTACTGGAGATACTCACATGTAGGAATAGGCTCAGGGTCCCTTTTTTGTGTAGCTAGGTCAGCCACTAAACCTCATCCTGCATCCTAAAAATGATGCCTATGAAATGACTGTACCCTATTAAAAACAAAGGCGGGCAAGAGCTTTGAAAATAAAGGTAAAATAAATTGAAAATGAGGAAGCTGGGATGCCTTACCCTTTGTTACACATCAAAAAATTCTAAAAATCTTGGGTAATAGTCTCTTTGTACTTTCCAAACTTTACTAATGTCTCCCTTCCATGCCATTGCTTATTTTCTACATTGCAATTTGTTCATCTCTACAAATAGTATGTAGTGTATGTATGGTGGCGTATGGCTAGTGTGACAGGGACAGCCTCTGTTGTAAAGGCACATAGCCCTGACACACAGGCACGTGAGCAGCCCAGGCTGGGTGGGTTGCTAGCTGGGTTTTGCAGAAGAGCAAAAGCCTTGTTGACATAAACAACTATGGTATTATTATTATCATTATTTGATAATAATAACAACAGTTTTCTATTCTATATGTTCTCTGAATATATATATATATATATATATATATATATATATATATATATATATATTTGCTCTGACCTTTCTCCTGTTGTTCAGCAAAGTATATTGTTACTTTTATCTAGTTTCATCTTTCTGGGAAGATTTTTAACAACTGCTTGAGTATCTTTAGTAGTTGGAAAATTTTTATTCTTCAGGTTCATCTCATAAGTTAAATAAATGTATGTATAAAATAATTATGTATATAATAATTATTGTGTAGCTAGGTCAGCCACGAAACCTCATCCTGCATCCAAAAAGTGATGCCTATGAAATGATTGTACCCTATTAAAAACAAAGGCGGGGAAGAGCTTTGAAAATACAGGTAAAATAAATTGAAAATGAGGAAACTGGGATGCCTTACCCTTTGTTATATATCAAAAAAAATTTAAAAATCTAAAAATTCTAAAAATAATGTATATAAATGTTTAAGAAACTTTTCCATGTTGTCTGTTTCCAAAATTGCTAGCGTATAGTTGTTGAGTTATCCTTAGTTATACATTCCCCTTTACATTCATAATATTGTCTTTTTCTCTTGATTTGTCTTGCCAAGGGTTTGCTTGGGGATTTTAACATACTTCTATTATTCATGTAGATCATGTAGAAAAAGGAATCAGCCAACGTAGAGTAAATAGGAAAACAATTAACAAGCTTGATTAAGGAGTTATGAGTTCTAGACTGTCCAGTTAGAATACATTTTTCTTGTTATAGATGGAATGTTTATAAGTCTATCATACACTAGAGTTAAGGTTAATAAAACTTCAGTATACTTACTGAAGTATGATAAGTATGATAAAATGTTCTCTAATAAAACACAGTTAATTTTGAACTTAAAATTTTTTTAGTAAACCCATTTATCTGGAAATATTAAAAAAACATGGCCATTCATGGGCTACAGCAGTCACGGTAGAACTTGAATTCTGAAAACTGTACAAAAGTAAAGTCATACATAGCAAAGCTTGTGAGAGAAAAATATAGCTCACTAGCCGGGCGTGGTGGCGCACGCTTGTAATCCCAGCATTTGGGAGGCTGAGACCGGAGGATCGCGGTTTGCGGACAGCCTCAGCTACTTAGTGAGGCCCTCCGCAACTTAGTGAGACTCTGTTTCAAAATAAAGAATAAAAACAGGGCAGGAGGTGTAGCTCAGAGGTCAAATGCCTCTGGGTTCCATTCCCAGACCCACTATACACACACACACACACACACACACACACACACACACACACACATATATATCTCACTAAGTTAAAAAAATGAACTCAAACATACAAGTGGATAGATAATAAATATGAGGATATTCATGAATTAAAAAAACAATACAGTAGGAAAAAATATCAAAGACAAACACACAGGAAGAATTTAAGGTTGTTTTTTTTTTTTTTTTGGCAGTACCCAGGGACATTCTACCTCTGAGCTACACCCCAGCCCTATTTTTTCATTCTTTATTTTGAAATAGGGTCTCACTGAGAAGGGCCTAAGTAGCTGAGGCTGTCCACGAACTGTGATCCTCCTGTCTCAGCCTCCCAAATGCTGGGATTACAAGCATGCACTGCCATGCCTGACTTAAGAATGTAAGATTTTAAATTAGGAGTTTAGGGGGGGGGGAGAGAAAACGGGGGCGGGGGGGAGAGGGCACCAAATATAGTGTAAATGTATACTATTTATGTTCAATAAAAAATTTGTTAAAAAAATAAATAAAAAAAATGAAAAAAAAATTAGGAGTTTATTGAAGGCTGACTTTTATAAGAGCTTAGCCACATCTTTTCAAAAAACAATAAATGCACAAACTGTGTTCTCCTAGACACGCTTCTAATCTTCAACCAAGCATGCATTAGGCAGTTTTTATAGTTCTTTAACTTTCTATTGATGTTCCATTTCAGAATTCATGAACATTGAACTGGACAAGAGGTAGTGCAGGAATACTACTTTTTTACATAGCTTTGAGACCTTTCATTTGACTCCTTGCATAACTTTAACAAGTTCGGGTTTATCACAAAGTAAATTTGTAAATTATAAGTATATTTACGGGCATATTTCTACTAATTTTAATATAAAAATTAACTCAAGGAATAGAAATCTAGTTTAAGACATAACTTAATGAGAAAATCATGAAAACGCTTGGTACATATCAAATGTTAAGAGACCAGAGTGATGCCATAGTTCAAAACTTTTTCTCTTGTTTTAAGTCTTGAAAGTTAGCTTGTAAGACATATAAAATTAAGAAGTAAAACAAACTTCATAGTCACATCTTTTATTTTTGAACCCAGAGAGCTTTTGTTTAGAATGATCTACTCATCCAATGGACTGACTTATACTAATGCCATCTGGCTACCCTCAAACTACATTTATTCCCTTGGCTGGCACACTGTCCTACAAAGCACAGATATGTTTAAGTTCTAAAAGGTTTTACTATGAACAGATGTGTCCATATTAGTATAGGGATTGCTATTTAAAACAATGTTTGGAGTAAAAGTCTTTGTGGATAATAGACTTATCCTGCAGCATATATCTTGTATTTTAGTTTTGACAACTAGTTACTGTATATTATTCTTTCTGAACCAAGGTTCAAAATTTTATTTTTTGGGTCATTACACATCTTATTTCAGTGCAGACAGTAACATGTTGATGATTAGAGAGACTAACTACCTGTTCAAAAGCAGGCCACTTTTAAACTACTTGCTGGAAGAAGAGCTATCAGAAAAGCAAGATAATGGGAGACTTGACTGGTGTTTATGAGAAAATGTTCACTTGTAGAAATTCCTGAATATAAAACAGTGTTGAAAAGTACAGGGTAGTCATGAAAATTACATGCAAACTAATAATATCAAAGTTTTCATTTTCATCATCAATCACAAATCTAACCCTTAATCAAAGATTAGTCTGAAGATCATTAATCCAAGAACATGGCCAATCCAAGATCATACTTAGTTTAGAAATGGTTCTATTAACATTGATGATTAAATTCATTCTTTTGGTCTTGAACATACCAGTCAATAATCTATCTCATTAGAGTGTACCTTCTGAACCCTAATTCGGGGTCATTTAACAGTCATTTGTAGGATTTGGGCGCGAGATGATGCAGGTGAGATGTGCAGAGAGCATCCCATTTCATTTCCTGCTACTCCTCCTAATACAGACGACTCCATTCATCACCCGGACAAACGAAACAAGAGACAAACTGAGATATTCTGAAATTAACCTATTTAAAGACTGAAAAAAATGATTAAGATCTGGACTTGTTAGTAGTTAGACTCAAAGGAAATACTGAAAGTAGATTCTAGACAAAAGTGAAGGTGCTCTTATTTTGTGGGTGTGTGAGCAAATTCCTGGCACTGAAGTTTGATGTAATCTGGTGTGCTGTGGATGGCAAGTAGTACATGCGGGAACAGCTGCCCAAGTGTGCAAGTGATTAGTCTGTGTCTCCAGATCACTCCCACTGTTCTCTTCATTTACTATTATTTCCTTTTGGCTGGAGAATATGCTGCCAGTCTGGCACTCCCTTCTCACAAATGCCTTTTTTCTGCCAGTTTAGAGGAGTGTTTTGGAGAGAAACTGCCAATGCTTCCTTTTCCCTTCTCAGATTAAATACATTACATCTGCTTAACATATGTAGTCTCTGTTGGCCCAGGGAACCAGACAAAAGCTCTCTGGATGATTATTTCACTGCGACTTTGCCTTCTTAAAATGTACTGTTGCATCATGAAGGCTCTACGTCCAATCCCCAGTATTGAGGGCGGGGGTTTTTCCAGGCATGGTGATGCACGCCAGTAATCCCAGTACTTGAGAGGTTGAGACCAGAGGATGGCAGGTTTGAGACCAGCTCTGGCAATTTAGCAAGACTCTATTTCAAAAGTAAAAGTAAAAAATGTCTAGAGGTGTCACTCAGAGGTAGAATACCCCTGGGTTCAGTCTCCAATACTATAATAAGTAACTAAAATGTGTTCAGCTGCAGGGAGGGACATCATCAAGACACTCGTTGCTCTTTCTGGGCTGCCGCCTCCTTGGCTCATACACTGAGCTCCACAACTTATGAGCCCGGTTAGTTGTCACTAATTCTTTCTCAATCTCAATATTCTTCTCTGAAATTTGAATATAATATTTAACCTTATGTAACAAAACAATTATAAATGAGATACTGTAAGAAAGTATCTCATTTTTAAGAAAAATGAGATACTTTACATAAAGCTGGGCATGGCGGCAGAAGCCTGTAATCCCAGTACTGGGGAGGGTGAGACAGAAAGATCAAAGGTTCAAGGACAGCCTCAGCAATGTAACAAGACCCTCAACAATCTAGTGAGACGCTGTCCCCAAACAAACAAACAAATAAACAAAACGAGACTGGGGATGTGGCTCAGAGGTAGAATGCCTCTGGCTTTAATCCCCAATACCACTACCACCAAAACAAACAACAAATCAAAAAAGAAATTTATGATTCCTTTTTGTCTGTGATTAGTATATGACATTGTCTAGAACTTAGTGATTTCCCTCTTTATGAGCTTGGCTCCCTAAATTTCAAATGTTCTTTTCATCTAAAACGGTGCATTCTTGCAGTTAAAAGATTGAGAGTTAATCACACAGGTGACAGATGAAGGCATGAGTGGACAATATCATGAAGATACCAACAGGTCTGTGGTTGGAACATTGTCTTGCACTTATCTAGAATGTAGGTTAAGAAATGGGACCAAAAGTGGAGAGTGATAGGACTTTGTCAGTGGCAAACTTTATTGTTGTTGTTGTTGTTATTATTATTATTGCAGTATTAGGGGTGGAACCCAGGGGCATTCTACCTCCGAGCTATACCCCAGCCCTATTTTTTATTCTTTATTTTGAAACAAGGTCTCACTGAGTTGTAAGGTTAGGGGAATATCAAAGGGAAAGAGAGTAAGATGGTAGAGAGGGGCAAAGAGCCTGATGGGGTTGATACAAGGTGGAGAGAATTCTCCTTGTAGTAAGATCAAGTCAGATTCAATCAGGTTATAACAAGCAAAGAGCAGCGGAAGCTGTGCATTGTAATAAAAGCTCAGAACGCTAGCTTAAAGTGGAAATAACTGGGGGAAATTTCCAAAATCAATGGAACTAATTTTGAAACTGCTACTAACTGCATTATAATATTTTACAATGTTCCAGATGCTCAGCTGGGTACTGCCAATTTCCGTAATAAAGCTGCAGGGTCCCATTTGTTTTCTTCATTTTATAGATGAGGACTTGTAAACCAATATTATGATATTACCTATAAACTAGTTTAAATAAGTTATTTAATTTGTCTAAGGAAGTTTTATTAAAGGAGGATAATACCAACCACCTCATCACTGTTCTGAAGATTAAATGCTTATATATGTGTGGTATAAATATGTTTATATAAATATTTACATAAGTGCATACACACATCTAGCATTTACTAGGATCTTGGTATTTTTGATATACTAGCAAGAAAAATAATAATGCCTAAGGCATGGAGAGAGTAACATAATCAAGTTTAAATTTAGGCTTCTTTTTATAGCTTTATTTTGAATAATCATCTCTTATTTTACAGGTATTGGATGTAAGTAGAGAAGGCAAAGAAGAAGTGTTCTACGGGCCCACACTCCCTTTTGCCTCCAATGGCATAGCGGCATGCTTCCTTCCAGCCCCCTACTTCACATGCCCTAACCTGCAGACTCTTCAAGTGCCTCATCATAGGATTGGCGCCATCTGAGAAGCAGATGAAGGCTCTGTTAATAACCATCGTGAACAGGCAGAAAAACAAAGGCTTGACTTTGGAGACTGGGCATGAAAAGCCTCAGTCTGTGCTCAATGCTTCCCTGTCTTGTTTTAGAGGTCTTAAATTCAGATAAATGTTAGAAAAAAAAAAGAAAGAAAAAAAAGAACAGTTTTCTAAAATAATTATTGAGAACTCTTGTCACTCTTCTAAGTGTATGCCATATACAATACATCATGTATGATTTACAGTGGCATAGCTTAGTGCCAACGTAATCGTACATTACGGTTCTGTGGGTCTTTATTCTTTGTAAACTTTTTCTACTCAGTGCTGTCTAGGACAACATGACACCGTTAGTATGGCAATTTATTTCACACAGTGGCATCAATGATCTTAGTCTTCTATACCTATTCCCTTTACTACTTAAACATGAGCTTATGATTTTTCTTTTAAAAACATTATGCAGCCCTGCTCAGTAAAAATTCAGCATTATGACATAAATTTTTAAGTGCCATATTTTATTCAAGATAATATGAATAACAGAAATATACGGAAATAGCAATTGGAATACTCCAAAATTTTACCTAGGTTATTCTGACCCTAAGCCAGAACTTTCTAGAGTGCTTCAGTTTTCTCACCTTGTAAGAAGGATAATTACTGATTTCTATAATAATTCAAAATGATGTTGTGAGAATTAGGCAAATGCTCTGAAATACTTGCCTGAGACAAAAATATGACTCAAATTATAAGGTATTTTACTATCTCAAGAATATTTTAACTGAAGCAGATGATTTTTAAGTTTCAGATCACTAGCTAGAACTTGGGAAACATGCTATGGAGTAAATGATTCTAAAAAGCATTTGAAAAAGATAAGCCTTTCCTAAGAAAAAGGGTGTTTACCAACACCAAAGATACCTAAATTTATACAAATCATGCTCAAATAACAACTCTCTTAAAACATCTCATTTTAAATCACTTAGTGGAAAATGACATTTTAAAGCTAAAAAAAATTAGTTGTGCTAATTATGGTACCATGAAGTGCTTTGACACAAATTTGAACCTAGAATTGGCAGTTCTAATAAAAGTTTTCCACTTTGTTAAAGGTTATGTCAATCCTGAGCACTTGTGGGATTCTTCACCACCACCAATACATTTTTTATTACTATCATTTTTAATAATGCAAAAGAATCTTTTTAGATTAGGTTTTTGGGATTGTCTTGTCTATAACAAAAATAAAACAAGTCACATTTGAACACAAATTCAGTAAGTTTATTTCTTAATCTTGCTAGGACTTAACATCTTTATTAAAAGAAAGCCTTTACTGTTTTCCCTCTGTATTACAATCATTCAGTAATCCTTCTCTCATAGGAAAATATCATTTTATTCATATAATCATTTTTAGTAATTAAAATTTAATGAAAAAAATTTTAGATACAAAATTCACTAACTTTATACATTGCTAGAAGATACCTACAGAATTATTTAAAATGACATATGAGACTTCAGCCCATTCTGATTAAAGACCAGAAGGGCATTCTAAAAGTAAGGGAGAGGCAAATCTTAAGAAAACAGTGACTTTAGATAAACAAAACCCATGTAGCTGTTTGGAATTCCAAACGATGAAAATTCCTGTTGATTACTGATATTCTTATTGATTACTGATATGTCAGCTTCTTTAAAAAGGGATCTAAACTAAAATTTAAAAGCTAACTAAGCTTTAAAAATAGCTAACCAAGCCAGGAAAATGGACTCCAGCAATCTAGAAATCTTTTTAACAAAGATCTTTCCAAGAAGTACTTCAGGTTTACCATTTTCAACTTGAAACATGAATTTTCCCGTTAGTAGTTTTACCTTAAAAACCCATTAAAATCTATTTGTGTTCCTGTTTCCGATGAATGAAAAGTAAGTAGTCTAAAAATAAGCTTGCTTGATATTGGAAAGGGAACCAGAGACTACTCTTGATTATTTCTGTGTAGAGTTCTAGTCAAATAAATCAGCACATATTGTCAAATCTCTCCTTGGTGATCATTATAATGTATTATTCACTAATGTTTTAAGTATTAAAGTTAGAATTTTAAAATTTTTTTCATGTTTAAGTTTTCATATGTTTAAATGTTTTCATAGTGTTTTTTTTTTTTTTTTTTTTTTTTTTTTTTTGGTGGTACTGGGGGTGGAACCCAGGGGCTTTTCTACCTCCGGGCTATACTCACAGACCTATTTTATACTTTATTTGGAAACAGGGTCTCGCTAAGTTGCTGAGAGGCTCACTAAGTAGCTGAGGCTGTCTTTGAATCTGTGTGATCCTCCTGTCTCAGCCTCCCAAGCCCAGGGATTCCAAGCCTGTGCTACCATACCCAGCTAAGCACATTTTTTACAGCTACAGCCAAAGAGTAGCATCAACAGTAGTATCTTTACTAAAAAGAAAAAAAGAAAAAGAACCCAGCTTGTTCATAATAATCAGATCCCTTTCCTCAAAATTATAATCATGATTTATGATATTGAATCAGAGGAAAAATCTATAAATTCATGTTTGGTCATATATATAAGCCAAATTCCATTATACTTTTCAAATATATAATTTCTATTTAGGAGAAGTATCCTATAGTAACTTATCTTCCATTTTTACTTTTTTTAAGAAAAAAAATCTCATTTTTAATCTTAATTTTTTTGCTACAGTATAGTTTCACATCATATTGACAATGGCATACATTCACACAGTGTCTGGTGTTCCCCCAACAATGATTGTCCAGGTTGTAATACTTTCCTCCATTAATCAACCTCAGCCTTCTACCTCTCCTACCCTTCCTTTCTAGCTTTGCTGAGGTTTCCCCTCCATTATCTGGAGTCCCTCTGGTATTTCTAAGTCCCTAATTTGGGCATATTAGAGAAAACATGTCCCTTCTTCTTTCTCTTGGCTGATCTCACTTAACGTGTTCTCCAGGTCTTTCCATCTTCTTGCAAATGGTATGATTTTGCTCTTCTTTAATGCTGAGTAGAATTCTATGTTTATCTCCAAAAATTTTGCAATTCATTCATCTGTTGATGGGGACCTAGGTTGGTTTCAGGTTTTGGCTATTATGAATTGTGCTGCTATGAACATGGGTATGCATATATGTGTACTGTTTTACTTTTTAAAACTAAAGACTAAGCTGGGCATGGTGGCACACGCCTGTAATCCTAGTACTTGAGAGGCTGAGGCTGAAGGACAGCAAGTTTGAAGCCAGCCTCAGCAAGTAGCAAGTAAGACTCATATCAACCTAGGAAGACCCTGTTTCAAAATAAAAATTAAAAAATAGGGCTGGGGGTGTATTTTAGAGGTAGAATGTTCTTGGTTCAATTTCGATTACCACATAAAAACAAAAGTAAGACAAAAAGACTAGAGGCTATATTGCATTTTAATTTCTTTCTATAGAAGACCCTAAGACTTCCAACCATTTAAACATCATTTCTGTATTTTAGTTTAAAAAGGAAAACAAAGAGTAGTACCACACAGATCTTAGTAGGGTCTTCTTGCTGTGTGAGGACACGCCAACAAAGCCTAACTTTAAAGCAAAGTGTATGTTACAATGGAATATAAGCCGGGCATGGTGGCACAAGCTTGTAATCCCAGCATTTGGGAGACTGAGACAGGAGGATCGTGGTTCAGGACAGCCTCAGCTACTTAGTGAGGCCCTTTGCAACTCAGTGAGACCCTGTTTCAAAATAAAAATAATGACTGGGGGTGTCACTCGAAGGTAGGATGCCCCTGGGTTCCATCCTCAGTACCGCCAAAAAACAACTCCCCAAAACAAATAAACAAACAAAAAAACAAGTAATACTTTCCTTAGATCTTTAAAGACAAAATGCTAATGAGGTTATCCTCACACCTTAAGTATATTGATAATGTCTCTCTTCAGTTACTGCACTATCTGAGATTTTGGCCACAAAGTATAGAAGCAACAAGTTATTCCTCCAGGTAACATGGCTAATTTTTATTTTGATTCTCAAATAGTCAAATAGCAAGTTTGTTGTAAGGACTGTTGCGTCAGGCATGGTGGCCCACACCAGTAATACCAGTACTTGAGAGGCTAAGACAGGATGACTGCATGTTCAATGCCAGCCTTAGCAACTTAGTGAGGCTGGAGGGTTAAACTGGAGAAAGAATGCCCCTGGATCCCTTGATGCAATTGTTAGTAAAAAAAAAAAAAAAAAAAAAAAAAAGCAAGCTGAACAATCACGGGCCCAATGTAAATCAGATATATAGATTTATTATCTTTATCATATGTACAAATAACTTAAAACTGCGAATAAAATAAAAATGGCCAGAATTTGCCTAAAAGACAAAATTTCAAATGTATTAAGTTAATAACTATCAGCAGATCAACTCTAATACACAGAAACTGACCAACTGCAATCATTTGGTATTGGTTTTGGTAACTTTACCATGTCCAAGTTATCACAAAGTAAAAACTGAACTCTAATTAAACATGTGAAAGAATATATTAGCTTGCTAGTTTCCCAAACTTGTTTTAACCAAATAAAGCATATTATTCATATTGGCACACTGCACTCTTGCCTGACAAGGCAAACATTTTGAAGTTTAGGAGGAGTAGGCAGGAGGTCAGTTTTGGGAAGATAAAGGTTTATGTTAAAAACAAAAAACAAAAAACAAAAAACAACAACCTACCAACCAAAAAGCAATGGCTTAAAATACACAATATAACTTTTGGTGAAATTTCTACTGACATCTCATCTCTGTAACTCCAGTGCTATGGTAACCTGTAGGATTTAGGCAGAGCAGATTTCCTAAAGGAAAGATTCCTCAAATGCAGAAGCTTGTCAAATTTGTATGTAATATATATTAATTGTTCTGTGAGAATACACACAAACAGGACCATCTAATTCTTTAAGAACAAAGTAGCTTAGAAACATGTGATTAAGCATGGAAGATAATAATGGGCAAAATAAATAAATAAATAAATAAATAAAAATAAAAAACGTACAAATTCTTTCCTTAAATAATTGCCAAGGCAGAAAAAGCCAAACAGAGTCAGTCATGCGTCACACAGTGACTGGGAAACGTGGTGAGAAAAGCATCAATCAGCAAACACCGCAGAGTGGGTTTCCATAAATCTGATAGAATCAAGGAACTCAGTAAACACGGGATGGATAAATCTGTTGTCGTATGTATATGTAGACTTAAATGTAAAGTACCATATTGCATAAAATAGTATACCATATATTACTTTACAGTAAACTATTCTTATAAGCATATACTCTAAAATAACGACAAAAAACAGTAAATAAGCCAACAGCAGTCATTTATTATCAAGAATATGTACTATACATAATTACAGTGCTCAACTTTTATGACTGCAATGTGGTAGGTTTTTTAAACCAGAGTCACCACAAATGCTAAGTAATGTGTTGTGCTGTGACATTAGGACAGCTGCCACTAGACAAGAGGAATTTTTTTAGCTCCATTAATAATCTTCTGGGGTCACTTTGGTATATGTGGTCCACGAATGACGGAAACATCCTTATGTAGCACATGACTATATACTCAAGAAAATATACCAGAAATAGGTGAAGAGACAAAAGTTTTAAACTATGAACTTCTTCTGATGCAAATGAACTTAATATTGAATGATGCACAGAGATGATCCTTTTTTTCTTTCCAGAGGAAGCCTAATTAAATGTTTAAGTTGAAGCTGAAATCATAATCTAATTCTAGGATCTAATAAAGTTCCTTTCATCACTCAACTGCCCTTCAATCATCACTTACACCCCACTTGGTATTTTACAGACATTATTTGACTGAAATGCTCACATATCCAAACTACATCATTTTCCCTATTAAAGTATCTAAAGTTTCTATTTCAATAAAATGCACGTCATTTTGATTTTATATAAAAGGTGGCATTCCAAACTGAATGAGGCTGAGCATAGAATCCACATGGCATTCAGAGAAAGCAGTCAAGAGACTCTTGCTTGAAAAAGCTAAGTGTGAAAAGAAAAGGTCCTGGCAACTGGCAGAAACCTCCAGACCGAAGGGTTTGAAAGGCAGCTTAATAAACAACAAGAAATTAGGAATAAAACATCTAAGAAGCTTCTACCTTTCGAGGGCAACTTGGGAAAACAGAATTCCCTGGGTAGAAAACAAAAGCAGGAGCTAGTTTGGAATAGAAGGTGACACAGGGGGCCCTCAGGCACAGCCTAGGAAGGGAGGGCAGCATCAGAGAGAAGGGATGGGAAGCCAAGGGAAACGCAAGCATCACTGAGATGCTACAGAATGAGAAGGAAACACACTCCTACATTTGACCAAGATAAAATGACTTTCATTATCACAGTGGAAAAAGCAGGATGTTTAGGAGGGAATGGCTATAAAGGAAGCAGTGAAATCTGGGAATGGAAGAGGCAGGAGAGTAGTAGTGTAACTGAAGGGCTTTTTAAGGATTTTCAAGGAAAGAAACTGACCATACATTTTCCCCTTTAGTTAATAAAAGAGCTACTTTAAATGCATTGTTAAAGACTTTTGGTTCTTACTTATTTTTAAATACTAATATCAATTATTCTTAGCATCTAAAGATAGATGCCCAAATGCATGATTCAGGAGCAGCTTTCCCTATCCCTTAAAAAAGTTTCATTGTTTGAGAAGCAAGATTCTAAAAGATATCATTAGGAGGACTAACACACACACACACACACACACACACACACACACACACACACACACACACACACTTTTTAAAGGCACTGCCTTGAGATAAACCTAACTGCTGAAAACTTGCAAAGCATATATTATTAATGTGTCACTATAATGAAAAGAAATTCATTGCTGTGAAGTCTTAGAGAAGCTTTTATTCATGTGTTGAATTACTAACATGATTATTTGGGTTACGTTATAAAAACAACATATAGCTTTAGATTTTACAGATTATAATCGGGAGAATTGTGACTAGACAATGTTGATTCCATTTTTCATATTTACTAATTATTGTTACTTTTTTCTGGGCTGGAGATTGAACTCGTGGCCTTGAGATGCTGAGTAATCACTCTACCTCTGAGCTACATTCTCAGCCTTTATTTTAAAAGATATATTTTGAGCCAGAAAAAGGTTAAAATGTTTTCTGAAAGGAATGGCGGAACCATGATAAGGCCTAGAATTCCAAGAAGGAAACAAATTATTTTAAAGTCAAAGCATGACATGTAAGAAAACACTAAAAAGAAGGATCGTCACCTAGGATGTATCATTAGACAAAGAGAAACAAAACTGAGCAGATTACTTTTATCACAAACTTACAGCATAGCAATCATATCTGTACATCTCTAACCAGATACTGGACAAGTTTCAAATACAGTATCCCAGTGACTCCTATAATAATATTGTAAAATTTAAAAAAAGGCTTATTATTAATTTTTTTCCATGAAGGAATTGGGTTCAGAAAGATTAAGTAATCTGCTCAAGGTCACAAAGCAGGTTAGAGACCAAATGGGTTTCCAATACCAGGATTGAAGTTCTTTCTACAAAACAATGCTCACCATAAAAAGTAGTCAAGGACAAGGCCCAAATACACAATCTAGATGAGTTAGTTAAAAAGTTGAGAAACAATAGGGGAGATGCCAACTAAGAGCAAGAAAATAGACCAGCTGACTCCCCAGACTTCTGTTATTAGTAATCTCAAGTTCTAGAATATTATCATTTATCCTGTTAAAGACTCTGTTTCTTGCTCCTGAAATGTCTTTTAATGAGAATTCAACAATAAAGGATAAGTAGAGGAAAAGATCTAGCAACTCTTAGAATCTAAGAATAAACATTGTTGGTACAAAATTAAATTTTTTAAGATAATATCTCTATAACTTTTTACAGACTTGATCTGATTCCTAAGAGTGTTAAATATGCTTTGTAAGGATTTTGTTTACTAACTTACCTGACAACGTTGCATAACAAAGAAAAACAAATATACAGTCTCATTTTTTGACACCCCCCTATAAAGCCAAAAACTCAAACAAACAAACAAACAAACAAACAAACAAACAAACTAGGTCAGCCAGGTAACTTTCAAAAGAACCACATTAAAACTAAGTTGTAAAAACAAATAAATAAACACAGGAAAGCGGTCACAAAGCATAGAGGCAGAAGTCACATTTTAGTAAAAAGTCCATAGACAAACCAGGACAAACCCACTTGGCACAGAAAATATGCCCCATTACAAAGTTTCTTTAGTTTACAAAAATCTCTTAAAGTTTCAAGGATCCTATTACATAGTTACAAACTAGCCTTTATTTCCTTATTTTATATATTTCATACTTATAGGACTATAAAGAAAAATATCCTAGAAATTACTTTTAATAGAAAATTATATAATTAATTAAAAGTACAAGTTGGATTGGTGCAAAGTGGCTTTGGATAGTGATAATTAGTAGACAGGGTGGATCCAGAATACATTATGCATTGTCATTCTCCAGTCTCTGCATCTCATCTTGCCCCACTTGTCCCAGGCGAGACAAAAGTTTTTTATAGGCTTCTCTGTTTAAGAAAAAAACAAAACAAAACAAAACAGCAAGTTAACTTTTCCATCATTTTTTACTTATTTATAAATTAAGCCTGTCTATATATCTAACTGTCCAACTATCCAGCCAGCCAGCAGATTTAGCATAACACTTTATATATTGAGAACAAACTTTGATGTTAGGATTAATTCAGATTTTTAGTATCATATATATTTTATATGAATATATGCATATATATTCAATAGAGATTAAAATTACATGTAAACATTTATTAACCGTTTAAAATAACATAATGCTCACAGACAATGATATATGTTTATGGAATATTGCTTAACGACAATGATGAATACAATGGAAAGACTTGTGTCATAAACTAAGTATGAATACAAAAGTTTTATAACCATAAGTGACCAGTGTAACCATTTTTAGTGATACCCAATTTTCTTATATTAGAAGTAATAAACTTTGAAAACAAAATATGTTTCTCCTATTAGATTCTTCAGTACTTCACAGTATTTGGGATGTGTTTTAGATTTATTGTTCCTGACAGTTATTTCATTAGTCTAAATGTTGTGCTGATCAGAATTGTTAAAGCTAACCCTCTCGTGGGCTTGCCTGGCTGCAAAAAGCAGTACAATCACAGGACATTTGTCCCAATAGCATAGTATATTAGCGTGGCTCATGAAGAGTCTCTCCAGTTGTTTTCTGTTCATTCTTGAAAATGTCTCATTAGTCAGATGTTCAGAGAGATCTTACATGAGCTTGTTGGAAAACCCATCCTATCACTGGAAAGCTCTATAAGGGTGGCCTCTTGTTTCCCTTTCCAAATGTTTTCATGTGTTGTACTGAAAAGATGAATTCCATTAGTTTGCTAAAACTGTAATAAACACAATCATGTCTCCAAGCAAATCTCAAATATATAAAAATTTTCAACTAAAAACTGGAATATGTTATTACCTATTTTTGACCAAAATTTGTATTATCTGGTTGGGTCACTTACCTTATTCATTGGAATATATGATGAAGTTGACTTAATAAGTCAATCATCTCTCAAAGGGCTATGGTTTGCTACTATGGATTTTATATAAGACAAGCCAACCTGAGGCTCTGATATTTCTCAATGAGGAACACTGAATGTGTTTTGAGCAATAACAGCATGAAATACATAGTTCTTAATGTGGTCACTTTGAAAAAAAAGAACATGCAAACGAATGTATAAATTTTGCCAAGTTTGCTGATAATCCATGGTATTTTCTAATCATACTTTATAAGGTTGATAACAATCATATACTGAAATACTTTTCAGCCTCAAAGAACCTATGACCCAAATTTTTGAGAATGGGAAAATAAGCCACTTCTATCAAATGATAGATTCTGTAATCATTGTCCATGAAAATATAATTAAATTATCAAACATACCTTTGTTCTATATTTTTGCCAAGTCCCCATTTCAATTCTGAATCCTTCAGAGACTGAGTGAGAGTTGAAATCACATGGATGACAACCTGCTGATTCAGTGTTGCTACTGTCTCTAAAATGCTGTAAACTTGGTAATTGTATCTCATTCCATAATCATGGATAAACTGCCTGAAAGTGAAAAACATTGCTTAAGATCTTAGAGTAATTAATTGAGTAGGTATCTATATTGTAATCAGCTATAGCCTGAACACAGAAAGATCTGTCATGTAAGATTACCATAAGAACAATGTATAATATGAAGTCTATTGGTAACACTTTAAAATAGAGAACAGAAATGCCTTATTTCAGTGTGAGTCAAGAACAGAATGATGGCACCGGGGGGGGGGGGAAGAGTTGAAATTAAAGGAGGGAGAATTAAAGGAAAGAAAGGGACTCTTTGCTATACTCTCCAAACAAAATTGGGGACAGAGAGAGGGGAAGAGTGTGGAAGACACTAAGAGGGAGAATAATGTTAGATTTTCTAATTATTTTTTAGCCCTTCATATCTCTACATAAGCAATATTCTTATAAGGAAAGTACATATTCATAATATACCTTTATGTTGTTTAGGTGAACAAGGGACTTTATACCCACAGAAAGCCTCTATAAAAATAAAATTATCTTTTAATCCCCAAATTTTCATAATTCCTTAAACAATACAATAAAAGCCATTTAGCTTAATAAATTATAGCTAACATTCAATTTTCAATCATATAAAATACTTTTCCACACTCCTAGGCTTTTATAATTTTTACAAATCCACATAGTTTAAAACTCTAAGCACCGGGCGTGGTGGCGCACGCTTGTAATCCCCAATCGTGGGAGGCGGAGACTGGAGGATCGTGCAGTTTTGAAGCCAGCCGTGCTGGCTTAAGAGACGCTGTTTCAAAAAATAAAATAGGTCTGGGAGTGTAGTCCGGAGGTAGAAGGGCTTCCAGGAACCCCAGTACCACCACCACCACCAAAAAAAATATAAATAAATAAAAATAAAAAAATAAAAAACCTCTAAGCAGCAGATGAACACAAATTATTGATGAGAGAAAAACTGAAGAATTAAAGATTCCACAAAGAACAACAACAACAAAAAAATGAACCCTAAATTAATTATCATGCTGGTGGAAAGGAATAGATATACATAATAAAGGTAAATGTAGAAATCTTGATAAAGAAATACTAAAAAAACAAAAACAAAAACAGTACTTCTCTAAGTGAACCCATCAGACTCTAAACTGGGGCAAAGCAGGAAAGAAGGAAGAACTGCATAGAATACTCTAGTTGCACTGTTATTTATGTGAGTAACAGGTCCACTCCTATAGCGTGCATGCTTCATAAGTTACACACAGGAGAGCTTTCTAAAGCCATGGAATCTAAAGCTAACCAGAAAATGAAGGCCATACACTTCTTTCTATACTGGGTCCTGAGTAACCTGTCTCTGCAGGCTCTAAAGGATGTGTACCTGTCATCGTGACGCACTTTTTCCTCCCAAATACACATGAGATTCTTCCTTCCTAACACAAGTCATTTCAAGTCAGCTCCCTTATCTTTTTCCCTGGCACTTATTTTTCAACAAAAAACTACAATGTAACAAAACTACTGCCAGAAATACAATAGTTGAAATACTATAAACAAGTAGTAACACATTATGTTTTGGATAATTAGTTATTTAAAAAATATGTTGGCTGTCAAATGACTGGCAACAATCTCCCTGCCAGTTGGCATATTTTCCACTTACCTAAACACAGAAGTCAGCTGGGCGGCAGGCTCTCCTTCTGACCCCTCTTGGCAGGCTTTTACCATGTACTGCAGGTTCTCTGTGGCCAGCCTTTTAACTAGGAGGAAAATTATAGCATTACACACTGCGTCTGAACTGACCATCTGGATCCTCACTTTTAACACTCTTGATTTAGAAAAATATGTTGTTTTCATAAAGTATGTACATGTATTTTTGTTAATTTTCAAAATGAAACAGTTGAGTTTTTGTCTTGTTCTAAAGTATACCTAAAAAGTTTGAAAGTCTATTCTGACTCTTAAAACTGAAATAACACACGTGAAGATAGTCTTTTTCTTAGCTCATCCTCAAAATCACTTCAACATCCTAATCTGTAAACAGTGACAAAGACTTTAAAAACCAGCTTGATTTTTGTTGATTTATTTTAAATTTGTAAGCACATTCCTCTCACTCTTCATAAGTATATAAGTAGCACTATTTGTCAACAATTTATCTTCACTTAACATTAGCCATGTATACATAAGACTATTTGTGATGCTATCTTCCTTTGAAAAGTATAAAAAGAACATTTGTAATCTTTAAATATTTAACTAAATCCATTAAAGTTGTATGCTTACACACAAAAACAATGCGAAACATTCCCATAGTTTGGATCTTAAAAGTCCCTCAATGAGCCAGGTGTGTGGTGAAGTTTGCACCTCAGCTATTTAGGGAGGCCCTCTGTAACTCAGTGAGACCCCGTTTAAAAAAAAAAAAAGGGCTGACAATATACCTCGGAGGTAGAATGCCCCTGGTTTCCATCCCCAGAACCAAAAACAAAAGTCCCTCAAAGGTACATGTGTCCCCAGCCTGTGCCACTGGGAGGTGGTGGCACCTTTAAGAGATGAAGCCTAATGAAGGAATTAAGGTCATGGGGGGGTTCCCCTCAAAGGGGATACTGGGCCTCTAGCTCCTTCCTCTGCTTCTCTTTGCTACCCTACTATGAGGTGAGCAACTTCCCCCATCACACACTCCATCTTGATACAGGCCTAAAATGGGCCCAAAAGCAATGGGACCAACTGACCCTGAACCGAGCGCTTCATAATCTGCAAGCCAAAACAAAGCTTTCATATTTTTAAGTGGTTATTTTGTTCCAGTGATGCCGACTATCAAAAATATTTTAAAAATGCAGAAATCCCACCATTTTATGAATGCTACTAAATTCTTGTTATGAACCAGGTATGGTAGTACAGGCTTGTAATCTCAATAATGGGGAAGCTTAAACAGGAGGACTGCAGGCCCTAAGGTCAGTTACCTAAGCAATTTAATGAGACACCCAGCAACTTAGCAAGACCTTGTTTCAAAATAACAAATAAAACAGGGCTGGGAGTCCAGCTGGCAGGTAGAATGCTCCCAAGTTCAATCCCTAGTAGCAAAACAACAACAACAGCAACAGTAAAAACAACTAAACAGTGAACAGTTTCTCTCTTGCTCTCAAAATATCTATTATACTTTCAGTAAGTTATAGCTTCGTTGGGTTTCTCTTTGGCATTACTGAACTGCCAGCATCACTACTCTTACAATTTGGAGCCATTATTAAGTAAAATAAGCACTGTTTAAACACATGCACTGCAATTCTATCAGATAACTAAGAAGATTACTAAGTGACTAATGGGTGGGTAAAGTACCCAGCATGTGTACAGGCACAAAAGGATGATCTGTGAGATTTCATATGCTTATTAAGAATGGCACATAATTTAAAATTTATGAATTGGTTATTTCTGAAAATTATCAACTATATTTTCAGACCACTGTTGGCAGTAGAAACCATGTTAAAGTAAAACCATGAATAAAAGGCAATTACTGTACTATCTGCTGTGTCAGCAATTCTGTGTTTTACACTGCAGTAAGATTTCACTGAAATGGTAAGTATGCACAAGTTTTCATAAGGGCAAAATTCCTGAAGAGTCTGGAGGCCACTACAGCATATTTTCCAGTGAAGATGCCGTTACCACCACCAAAGAATATTATATATAAACATAACTTTTCTTTTTGCAAGCCCAAGGTTGGGAGCAGAATAAAATAAATATGGATTTTTAAAAATATGCATTTTTTTTTTTTAGATAAAACAGAACATATCAAAGACTTGTTTGAGCTTTCCACTAGCACTTTGGGCACTGCCCTTGGATTCTTCAGGGTATGTACTAGACTCATTTATCTTAGCAGTTAAAAGTACTCAGGTGGAAACATTTGAGATGCTCTATCTACCTTTAGCAATCACATTATAATGATAAACACTTACATACCATCCTATTTCCATTGAAAATCCTTTCAGGATAGAACTCTGGCTATTATTCTATATTTTCCCAGTAAGCTTACTAAAGCATGTTACCCTGGGGATTAAATAAATGATATTGTAAAGAAATCACTGAGAATACCGAGACTGAAAACAAAAGGATTAGAATCAAAGGATCCTTGTAGGACTCCTCAAGTCAGCATAGATATTCTAGCAGAAACTGGAACATACACTGATGTCTCACTGCTTGGTATCTGACAAGTTGCATTTAATACTGGAGTTAAACTGAACAAATACTCTTAGAAAGGTTAACAAGTCTGATCCAAGGAAGTAGCCTGAACAAACTATTTGTCACAAGAGAAAAAAAACAAAGCAAAACTAAAACAGATAAAAATACATCACCTTTTAACCATTTTATCATGTCTAACCTCAGCTATTGTCTGGCACTTATTTTTATCCATAATATTTATCAACAGGTAAATGAAAATATACAAAGATCAATTACTTAACTAAAAAAATTGCAATATAAAAATGAATAGGAAAGTGGTTCCTTAACTGTAAACAGAAAATGATACCAAAAACAAGTTTATAAAAAAACTAACCTTGGGTTTCGTTGACCAATACCAAACACTTTAAGATGCCAGGGAGGAGTAGTTCAACCTCACAAACATCTATCTTAGTTTCTTTGAAGAGCTGGAGGATAAAGGCCAAAATGGATGCTAAGCGAGGAGGGGGCACAGATCCTTTATATTCAAAGTAGGATTTCCTGAAAAGAAACAAATTTTTATTTTTTTCCCTTCTGTTTAAAGCTTCAGCATAGCAGAAACCAATGTTATATACTTTAAGATATTGGCAAATTTACTTTCTTCAAATGAATAAATTGTAGTTTTAAAAAAGTCTGTATATTTTACCAAGACATCCTCAAAAATGAGATTTTAGAGGCAATGACTACATAGACTTTTAGTGTGCTATAAGGTGTAAGACGTGATATAGACATGAACTAAATTTATAGCAGCCTGGATTTAAAATGAATTTAATCATACCTAATTGTTGCCTTGTTGGTTTTTTCTTTCTAATCTAAGTATAATCTCCTCTATCAGCTTCTCAATGCTTCAACATTTCCTCTAATGTCAAATTTGCAAAAACAAATTGCTTCCAACATTTATTTATTTAGGAATTTGGGATGGACCTTACCTTTCCAAGTAATCAAAGTATAGTTCTAGGAATTCATTTCCTGCCCCAGCTTCAGTTCTTTCCTTCCTTCAGTATATAATTTAGTTTTTAGTATCTCCCAGGGCAAGACAAATTTTAGTATTATAACTCAACAGGGAGTATAAGAACAATCATTTATCTATTTTTGTATTCCCATTTCTTAGAACAGGTTCTGGCTCATAGCAGATGTTCAGTGTACATTTGTTAAGTGAATAAATTTAAAAAATGAGAATTATTGAGTTTCTAAAGAAGTCTAGAAAAGCTTGAAATTCGTGAAATACTGCTAAATCAAAACTAGGTATCCATATATATTTGAAAACAAATAAGAATTGATCATAATAAGGATGGTTTGGATTTGAAATGTTCCGTTCCCCTGAAGGTTTATGTTGGAAGCATGTCACCACTGCAGCAAGGTTCAGAGACGGCACAGTCACTGGGAGGAAGGGGTGTGGCTGTGGAGACTGTGTAGGTCCCTGGCTGCTCTATCTCTATGCTTCTGGCTGGCATGACTGAGAGCAGTTTTTCTGTCCTGTTGTTTGCCACCACTGTTTCTGCCTTGGAGCCAGCTGAACATGGAATGAACAACCAAAACTGTGAGCCAAATAAACCTTTCCTCCACTAAGATGTACCTGTCAGGTATTTTGGTCACAGAAATGAAAAAGCCGATGAAACAGAACATAAACTCTGTAAAGAGAGGAATTATGTTTTCATCATCATTTCTATGCCTTACAGTGACTTTTAGCAAATAACACATATTACACATAGATTCAATCACTCCTTGAAGGCAGAGTTCTATCTGTTTCATTCACTGACAATTTACTAATGTCTAGAACAAACGTGTATTGGGCTTTTATGGTGTACTAGATACAAGTCTATGAACAGAAATGCCTATGGTTATTTTTTTTGGTGGTACTGGGGTTCCTGGAAGCCCTTCTACCTCCGGGCTACACTCCCAGACCTATTTTATAATTTTTTATTTGGAAACAGGGTCTCTTAAACCAGCGCAGCTGGCTTCGAACCTGTGCTATCCTCCTGTCTCCGCCTCCCAAGCACCGGGATTACAAGCGTGCGCCATCACGCCCGGCATAAATGCATACGGTTTCTAAAAGCAAAGGACTCACCAGCTAGTGGAGAAGTTAGAAAAGACAAAAAAAATTATAATATAGTATGAAAGGTGTTTTAATAAAGATAAGCACAGAATTCTCAGGAATTTAGAAGAAGGATCCCTGGTTCAAATGAGGGACTGCAGGAGTATATCAGTATAGAACAGAGGAAATTGAAAAAGGCAATCTCTGTATCTTTTCAGAGCATTGAACAAAAAAAACCAAAAACAAAAAAATGGGAATTGTTACATTTTGGGGTCTTCAATTAGAAGCCATGAGAAAAGTAATTTTCACTGGATATTAAATACAAAGGAAAGTCAACTAATGCAACTAGAGTCCCAAACAATGGGGCATATAGCAGTTCTATGCATTTAATTTCACTTTAGCATTTGTCATTCTGTTTATCCTAAAATGACTTATGCAATATCTCAGAGATAGTGGTAAAATATGATGATCTCACTGAATAGGCAGATATAAGTAAGGAAAAATGATTATCAATCTGCAAATTAAGTTGTACCAGGGTAAACAACTTTAGAAAAAAGGCCAGAGCCGCCATAGTACACTAGATATTAGGTATAGGTTTCATAAAGCATAGGTGGAAAGGTGGAATTTAGTCTAAAAAGATCACTGTGTGTGTGGGGGGGTACTGGGGACTGAACTCAGGGGTATTCTATTTCTAAGTCACACCCCCAGCCCAGCCCTATTTTATTTTGAGAGAGGGTCTTGCTAAGGTGCTGAGGGCCTCACTAAGTTGCTGCGGCTAACCTTGAACCTGAGATACTCCTGTCTCAGCCTCCCAAGTACTGGGATTACAGATGTATATCACCAGGCTAGGCATAAAAGAATCACATTTTAATGAAGAAAAGGATATGAACAAAATTTTGATGCAGAGAAGGGTAAGGCATTTTAGGGGGGGGGCAATAACTAAGCCACTCTCTTCAGGATTTGTGTAAGATACCACACACGTAATACATTTGGAAAAATTAAGTGACACAGAGCTAAGGAATATAGGCAAAAGGAACCAGCAAATATTTGGGGGTAGCATAGTGTCAAATGGAACAGTATTTCATGAAAATGGAACAGTATTTCATGAAATGGTACCTGGAAGCATATATTTATATTGGTGGTACTGGGGTTCCTGGAAGCCCTTCTACCTCCGGACTACACTCCCAGACCTATTTTTTTTTATATTTTTGAAACAGGGTCTCTTACGCCAGCACGGCTGGCTTCGAACCTGCGCGATCCTCCTGTCTCCGCCTCCCAAGTGCAGGGGTTACAAGCGTGCGCCACCACGCCCGGCTGAAGGCATTTTTTAGGTTGACTAGAACAACAACAACAAAAGGACACAGTAAACACGGTTAGGAGACTCTGGCCACAGTCTATGTATAATGTGATAAGGAAAAAGAAATGCAAAAAGAAAGGAGGAAAGCAATGATTACCAAAAAAGGGGAACACAACCAAAAAAAGTTGCAATATTCTAGGAGCACAAAAAGAGGACGGATTTTTAGCATGGAATTCTATAATAAGTAGTAAATATTTTGAGGTCATTAAAAACACAGAACACTAATACTAGATAAGAATAATATATATAAGCATAACATCCTGAAGTTTAAAGGACAATTTCATATAGAGCCAAATATTGCAAACAGACAAAGCTAATTTCTAATACTGAACCTTCATAATGCTGCAGTTAAAGAATAAAGAATTTAGTTAAAAAAAAACTAGCCGGGCGTGGTGGCGCACGCTTGTAATCCCCGCGCTTGGGAGGCGGAGACAGGAGGATCGCGCTGGTTCGGAGCCAGCCTCGCTGGCTTAAGAGACTCTGTTTCCACATAAAAATGTTAAAAAATAGGTCTGGGAGTGTAGCCCGTGGGAGTGTATACCAGAGGTAGAAGGGCTTCCAGGAACCCCAGTACCACCAAAAAAAAAAAAAAAAACTAAAAAGTTTCACTCATTCATTTGCTCAATAATAAAACTGAGTTAAGATAAAGAGTAAACTAATAAAATAAGACTTCATATTGCTTCCTTTTACATATTAGCATTCATCTTTTCACTTTACTATTTTTTCAAAATGTAACTACAATAGCTTTATTTATGCAGTATAAAATGTAATTAATGTTTATCTGATAAAAAAACTATGAAACAAAAACATATATTTAGGAATGTACACTTGAAGAAAATAATACCTACATAGAGAAAACAGAAGAAATTTAAATGGTATTGCTTTTGCCTGCTGTAAGCAAATGTAATTTTAATAAACTTAATATTTCTTAGAAAAAGTTCTAATCTACTGTTATTTTTTAAAAAAAGATGAGTAATTTGAGCTGGGTGTGGTGGCGTATGCTTGTAATCCCAGCGCTTGGGGGATGGAGACAGGAGGATTGCGCAGATTTGAAGCCAGCCATGCTGGCTTAAGAGACCCTTTTTCAAATAAAAATACATTTTATATATATATATATATATATATATATATATATATATATATATATATATATATATATGGTGTCTGGGAGTGTCGCCCAGAGGTAGAAGGGTTTCCAAGAACCCCAGTACCACACACATAAAAAAAGATGAATAATTTGTACATATACCTACTTTTAACAGTTAAATGTACCTTATAATGTGTACAATGCATTTCTTCAGAGACTGCACTGATGAGACAGTGGCTGAAGTTCTCAGTGCCAACAAAACAGGATGTTGTCCAAGACCTGCAGCACATGGTAAAGCTGGAAGAAACCGTCCAATATACTGCTCAAGAACGTTGGTTAGCAACTGATTCATGTAGGCATTTGGGTTTTGAAATTGACAGCATACAATACACATACCCTACAGGAAAAAAGAAAAGAAGAAATACTAAAAGGTTAGTTAAAACAATGGCACAGTTTTAAGAACTTACTAATGTAGTCCCCAGAATTAACTTCATGTCAGAACCTGTAACTTAATCACATCTAATATCATCTACACATAATATACATTTAGGAGGTTAGCCTGGATAATACACCTGCTACAGTATCTAACCTAAGGCATTTTTGGGGCACAGATAAAGGAAGCAGAGGAAGAGTGCAGAAAAATAAAAACAAGATTTCTTTTCTGCTCTTCAGAAAACTTGACCATCATGATTTTCAACTACATAGATATGTTGTTACAAAGTTATAAAATATATTTTTAGGTCAGTCTCTTTTTATGTAGGGCATTGGTCATTTTGTCTAAGAATATAGAATTTTTTGTGCTAAAAATTTTTCATGGTAAGAAATGTGATAAACTAGGGCTCAGTGGCTGAGCACTTGCCCATTATGCACAAGGCTCTGGGTTCCTAGCACCATAAAACAAAAAGAAAAACCTAGAAATGTGATAAAAGTTCACACAATTTACTTGAGGGGAATACAGAAGATTAAGACATACAGTAATAAAAATTTATTTGGAAGTTTTTCTATATCAGACACTGTACCAAGTGCTATATATTCATTATTTCATATAAATTTCTCTAAACACCATTGAGCTAATATTATTTTATCCATTTTACAACTAGGAAAACTGAAGTTTAGAAGTTAGGAGTTTAGTGAAGGTCACTGGAACCCATAATGTTTTGTCATATCTGTAGAAGGAATCCCTTCCATTTATATACCAGTTAACAAGAAAAATTTCAAACAGATGAATAAACAAATACCCTGAGGGAAAAAATATTTTTCTGTTCGCTATGTTTATTAAGTCTCCATTTTAGCTCTAAATAAAAATGTGAAAGTTTTTTTTGTTTAAATGAAAACAGGATAGAACTATTAAAAAATTTGAAAATAAATGAAAACAAATGAAAATAAAACAGTAGAACCCCACCAGCTGTTTCTTTAGTGCTTTTTTTTTTTTTAAGGAAAAGCACAAAAGAAAATGAAGTAATGAAAGAATGCTTTTTGAAAATGCTGGAACAATCAGGATACCTTTAACAAGTTAAAGATAGGGCTCCATGTCAGTGCTGTTAAATGGATAATTCACAATATTTTCCTTTTTTTTTTTTTTGGCAGTACTGGGGATGACACCCAGGGACATTCTACCTCCGAGCTACACTCCCAGCCCTATTTTTAATTCTTTAGTTTGAGACAGGGTCTCACTGAGTTGTGGAGGGCCTCACTAAGTAGCTGAGGCTGTCCATGAACCGGATCCTCCGGTCTCAGCCTTCCACATGCTGGGATTACAAGTGTGCGCCACCATGTCCGGCAACATTTTCCAATTTATCACTGATAAAGTTTATAAGAGGGATTTCATGACAATATAAAGAAAACCAGTACAGTAGAATATTGGGATGGCACGGGGGGGGGGTAATACTGAACGATGAAATTGACCAAGTTATGCTATGTGCATGTATGAACATATCACAATGAACCCCACTATTTTGTATCATTATAATGTACCAATTAAAAAAACACCTGTTAAATAGACTGTGTTTAAGAGAGCAAGAAACAAATATTCTAAATTCTTTTGCTATCTAGAACTCCCTTCTCACATCTGCTAACCTGCAAAATTAGCAGTCTACACCTCTGCTGTGGACTGCTGTTTATCTTTTTGCTACACAACATGCTAAACTTCAATTTAAGTACTATCATTAATATAAAATTAAAGTTAACTTAAAACTTCCCAGAAATTCTGAGAAGTTAAAACTCTTTTAAAACACTTTAAAAAAATCCACCCATGAAAAAAATCACTTTTTACCTAACCAAAATCCACTTTCTTCTACTTCAGTTTTCCTAACTGAACCTAAAATTAAGAAACCTTCAAAATTAGACTAATAAAGAAATGACAATATTTCCAACTGACTACTGGATACATTGCTTAGATATTCCATATCACCTCAAATTAAAGTTGCTCAAAACCCAATTCTTACTTTCATTCTTCTATCTCCAGAATTTCCCACATGAGCTAGCAGCACTACTACCTACAAGGCAGTCACTCTGGAATCTAGGAAGCCTTGCATTTATTTTTGTTCCTCCACAACATACTCAGCAAGCTTTTGTTGTTGTGGTAGTGGTGCTTGGGATTGAACCCAGGGGCATTCTACCTCAAAGCTATATAATCCCTTCCCGATTTTATTTTTTATTTGGAAGCAGGGTTTTCCTAAATTGCTGAGAGCCTCATTAAGTTGCTGAGACTGGCTTCAAATCTGTGATCCTCCGGTCTCAGCCTTCCAGGCACTGAATTTATAGGCATGTGCCACCATGCCTGGCAGCAAGTACTTTTAATCACAGTTCATCACTGTTTTTTAAGTCGGCTGTGTAGACTCTGTGTTTAAAAACTTCAAATAATGTGTGGCTTTCTTCCTTTCTTTTCCTTTCCATACCAGAGATTGATTCCAGGGCATTTTACCTCTGAGCTACACATTTCCCCTGCCACCTTTTATTTTTTTATTTTAAAACTGGGTCTTGCTTAGTTGCTACGGCTTGCTTCAAACTGAGATTACAGGTGTTCAGCTCTGTGTGCCCAGCTTATGTGTGGGTTATTTCAATGAACAAGTCACTTCCTTCTAAGTCTTCAATCTACCCTCCTTGCCAACTATCTTAAATGTTGATACCAGAATCATTTTTCTAAGATGCAAACATAATTATGTGATTCTGACTTATTTGCTCAAAATTTATCAATGCTCCACAGGTAGAAGATGAAATCCAAACTTTTTAGCATGGTATATAAAGCCCATATTACAAGTCTTTTCCCATGTGGATTCACAGTTGCCTTTTCCCCATGTGCCACATTTTTCTTGAAGCGCTCCCTGTGATAACACAGCCCTCCAGCTCCTACCCATTCTGTTCTTTTATACCTAATGCTCCCCACAATTTCTTCTCCTATCTCCCAACCCCAGTTTGGTTGATAAGATTGCTGAGGTGGCTACAGAAAGTATCTGTGTCAGTCTGCCTCCTCTCCCAACATCAAGCTCCTTGGAGAATTTGTCTTTTAATCTTTGTTTTCAGACCCCAAAACAAAAAGAAATATAAAACTTGTTCGAAGGATTTAACAAAGGTATACACATACTCTTGAGATTACAATGTCTAGATTTTAAATCTCCATTTAGTAAACTATGCTTCTTTTTCATTACTTTAGTATACCTGAAGATACAGAGGAAGACTCTTCTGAATTGCAGTCAACATGGGTGCAGGCAGCTCCTTCTCCTGCTGTAATACCGTATGTGGCAGCAGTAAACAATCTATGATTCGAAATAGTAATTTTTGGGCCTTAGAGTTGGCAAAGATTTGTGCCCAAGATTTAACGAGAATTCCTAATGAAGAAGAGAAACATTAGCAGTTATGGTTTTCTTCTAACTGGAAATGCTTTCTTTTCATAAAAAATTTATTTTTAAAATACACAGGACAAAGTTAAAACAGGCAGTAAGAAGAAACAAATCCTAGAAGCCAAAAGACTTAGTATTAAGTCATGTATTTAATTTGCTGAGGTAAATTTATTGTCATTCTCAGTCAAGAGGAACATTTTATGAGCAACTGGCACTGATATATGCTGCTTTACATTAATTTTCAGGTTTGTTTTTGATCATATATATGTATGTGTATCTATCTATCTATCTATCTATCTAGTGTGTGTGTGTGTGTGTGTGTGTGTGTGTGTGTGTGTGTGTGTGTTACTGAGGATGGAACCTAGGGGCATTCTACCTTTGAGCTACACTCCCAGCCCTATTTTATATTCTATTTTTTGAAACAGGGTCTCACCGAGTTGCAAAGGGCCTCACTAAGTAGCTGAGGCTGTCCTGAATGCAATGGTCTTGTCTTGGCCTACCAAATGCTGGGATTACAAGCATGTGCCACCATGCCCAGTGTTATATACATATTTTACATGTTGCTCCTATCTAGTTTGCAACAAGGAGAGAATATCTAAATTTAATTGTTAAAATAAGAAAAGTAAGATTAGGTGTAACATCTTGAGCAATTATCTAACTTCCTTGAACTTCAATTTTTACATCTTTCAATGACTGTTAACATAAACCAATAAAATTTTGATTCTGAAAGAGAAACAGACTTCTTCATTTCTTGAAATATGATTTTCTTGATTGAAGCCTGTCAACTGCCATATTTGATGATATAAAACTTAGCAAATGAATATCTTTTGTTTTAATAAAGTAAGAGCAGATATATAATTCTCATTAGGGTATGCTACTGCTCTTAAAGTCTCATTTATTGAAAAATAAATTTAAAAAGAGATTAAGCACTTGTCCAAATGGCAGAGTGGAACATTTACTGCATAAACTTTTATATTTTGTTCCATCTTAGAAAGCAAAAGAGATAATAACATTCAAAGTCATTTCCATCAAACAGAAAATTTTAAAATCAAGCTCAGAAGGAAATGCTTATAGAAGAGCACACTGATATTTAAAAAACAACCAATAATCATTTCTATGAACAACAAACAGCAACATTAATCTTCTGTTGTAAAAGGAATTACAATAATCAATCATAAAGAAACACAATGTTCACTTAGCAATATTTTAAATAATGCTGGTTTGAACCTCATTTTTTTTTTCAGTAGAGAGAAAACTTGTTTGACAGCCAAAAAGAAGAACTCACATTCTAACTAACATTAATTTATCCATGAACGAGCTGCCATCATCATGTCTGAGATGATTCATATCACTTTCAAGTGTCACAAAGGTATTACATTAAGCGCCTACCAACCCCAAATGCATCATCTACCTTTGTATTTCACCTTGTGAAATGCTTAAACTCCTTTACCGAAGACCTGAAGTTTTATAAGTTTAAAGAAGGCAAAGGTGCCAGGTGTGGTGGCGCATGCTTGTAATCCCCGTGCTTGGGAGGCGGAGACAGTAGGATCGCACTGGTTCAGAGCCAGCCTCGCTGGCTTAAGAGACCCTGTTACCAAATAAAAAAAATATAAAATAGGTCTGGCAGTGTAGCCCGGAGGTAGAAGGGCTTCCAGGAACCCCAGTACCACCAAATAAAGAAAGAAGGAAAAAAGGAAGGAAGGAAGGAAGGAAGGAAGGAAAGAAAGAAAGAAAGAAAGAAAGCAAGCAAGCAAGCAGGCAAAGGTAATACATTGGTTTTATAGATGTTTCAGACTCCTGAGTTTAGGTTTCAATAAATGTGTGTATGTATGTGGTATGCATGTGTATAAGTATACCACATGTGTGCACAAGGGGTGGAGGAGACTTTAAAAATACAAAGATGAAAGGTGAAGAAAAAAATTTAAGTCAAAAATTTTGGGAAATATATATATATATATGTAGGTTTATTTTTTAAAAAAAGTCTTATTCCTGGCTCTAAGCATTTATTTACTGATGAAACTGAAATACAGAAGGATATTAATACAAAAATAATCTCTTCCTCCAAAGATAACCACTATCAAAGCTCCTGTATACTTACTTATTTTTTACATATAAAGGATTAGGATCATTCTGATATACATTTAAAAAGCTACTTATACTCAGAAAGTAATCTTGCTGCTTTAGGAACATTAAAAGTATATACTCCTGCTGGGTTTATAAAATTATTAAATTCTAGAAATACTTATTTAGTGTCTGTTATTTCCTACATGAGAAATTCTTAAACTGATATATTCCCAGTTCTCAACCCAGTAGCTGATATATACTAAGCAAATAATCCTTTTTGTTGTTGTTCAAAAAAACCCCAACAGGATAGAAATGAAAAACCCAAAAGTTTTGGCCACTATCTTGAATAAGTTTAAAATTTAGAAGGGCCATGTAAAGTACGCAATTATAAGAAGTGACAAGGTACTTAAAATGGTCATAAAAGAAGGATAGATGAAGTCCAACCAGGGAGACCAAGTCTATTTGGTAATGTGGAAGAGGTCGGTAGGGCTGGGCACCAAAGGATCAGGGGTAGAATTTCAACTACAAAAACAAGAGAAAGAATGACTAAAAAGATAGGGATGAATAAAAGGAAAGGCACGAAAAAAGAGGGATGAGATATGAAGCATGAGAAGACTAAACCAAAACAAAACAAAGGAAACCATTCCTTCCCTTCCACTCTTCAAAAAATGATCTAAAGGGAAAGGAATTTGAGGATATTTCTAATGACCACCAACCATGGCTCTTCTGAAATTACTCAAGTACAGTAAAGATCCCAGATGCTTCTTTAACACAGGAGTGTGATTTTATCAACATTTGTGCCTTCTACTAGCAGCCTTGTAAGTAAACATCAGAGTCTTCTCAGTCAGGAACTGGAAACGTAAATAAACCACTAAGTGCTGTGATATCCCACCCACAACACACTTTAAATCGGGTTCAAACTCTCAAATGTCTTTATTTGTTCTTTTTTCCAGTTTGTTCTAAACCTTTTACAGGAAGAAAACAACAGGTTAACCCTCCCTAATCTCTAATGAATAAATGGGTAACACTGTAGTCACATGCTCTATTCACAGTCATTAAGACCTACAAAAAAACAAAACAAAACAAAACAAAACAAAAACCCAAAGATCCATCTGCCACTAGGTCAAAAAACAAGGCAGAACAAGAAAGTTCCTCAGTTCCTCTTAAATAAAATTTGGCACCAGGCTACATATCATCAATCCAAATTGATCCTGTAGGTTCTGATAAGACTATCAAATATTCTGTTAATATAAAAACATATCCTGAACTCATACATTAAGTTGGCAGAAAACGAAAGCTGGAAACATCAGAAAACTTTTTGTAAGGACTAGTAATATTATAAGCCTAAATAATGAAATACTAATCTAGATTTTACTATGTTAATTTTATAATAAATTCCCACTGATATTTTTCTCTGAAATTAATATGTCTGAATTGCTACCATTGCTTTCACTAGATTCAACATCATCCATATTTACACATTTTTCTCATTCTCCTTTATCTTTCACAACAAAGATAAAAGGTTTCAGACAGCCCAAATCAGGTTTATTTATACATTCACAAGATTAAAGGGAATAGATATAAGGTTTTGGCCACAGAGAAATAAAAAAACCAAAAAAGAAAAACCTTAAATTCTGTATAAAAACTTCTAAGAAAATCTTTTTCATGTACCTTTATCCACTTCCTATTTTTGGTTAGCAACATGGTTTCAGTGAACAAAGATATTCAAATTACTAAATTACTGACTTCCTAAAGAAAGATGATCTCCATTGTTCTAGAACTGGTACAGAAAGAGATTTCTTTTTGAAAAGAGAAAACGTAGTACTGTGAGAAACAAGATTTGATGCATATATGTCTTAGTACTATAATAAATACTCTTCTGACCATCATAGAGAGTAGACCATAAAAATAAATGTAAGTGATGGTTTTCTGTTTTTAAGTCCAACACTAAAAAAAAGTCCATTTTAGTTATTTAGGTATTCATAATGTGACAAGAGACTACTGATAACAACTGGTTTTTGGTATATTTCTGTATTGATAATAATTAATTTTAGTATTAACACAAGCAACAAACACATGAAGGCCAACATGAGTTATTTCAAGTGAAATCATGATATTTCAAATTATTCTTGTGATTATATGAAGTCCAAGTGATTTGACTTGTATATTTCTGTCTACCTTGATACTACGGGATCAACCTAAGGAAATGTTACTAGCAAAATAATGATAGGAATACATACCCATCATGCCATACGTCAGCTGTAATCCTGCACTGGACATTTTTTTTCCCAAGTAAGGTTTTATATATTTTAATACCTCACCAAGGTATTCTAAGGACTTTGTAACCATGGCAGATTTATCAGGAAGTGTTTGTAGATTCCTGTAAGTTAAACCAACAGCCTATAAATAAAGAACAAATATTATTTAGCTTTCCAAGTTTTATACAATGGACTTTGAAAAACAACCCCCATTTATATATACACCGCTTACACTTAGGCCTTCATCCTTAACTTTCTAATAAGGGTTCACAGAAATTAAAATTCAAGCAAAAAGAATATAGAAGGTCTAACTCAGCAAAGATATTATTGAAAAAAAAAACATGAAATTGTAGAAAACATTTGTAATTGAGTCACATCAAGACTTCCAAACAAGTTAGCCTATCCTATTTTTAGTATATGACTGGGGATTCAAAATCCCCAAATTCCTAAAAGGAAGAAATGTTATCAAATTCTTACAGTTAAACCTGTACAAAGTTTAGCTTTTTTAAAATGATATGAAATTAGCTTCACTTTCTCAGTGGGAAAAATGAAAGATGTGTCAGAGAAGATGGCCAAATGGAGAGGTGGTGGAGAGAAGGAAGTGTGAAGCGTGAAGTGAGGTATGGAGAACAATGAAGAAGGAAGGAGGGGAAGAAATAAATACAAGAATAAACTCAGGAAAGTGAGAATAAGCAAGAGCTGAGAAGCCACAAAAGAAAGATAAGACAGTGTAGAGGTGGGTTAGAAAGCCTAAGGAGACTAGTATAGTTTTTAATCATTTTTGGCAACTCCCACTGGATTTCAATGACCGAATCTGAACCAATAATGGTGACAATACATACTGTCCCTGACCCCAGGAGCTTTTGGTAGAAAGGACCAAGGAGAGAAAGCAGGTGGTTCCACTGACCCAAGGTTGAGCTTTGTAGGTATGACCAAAGGACAAAAGATTGCAGATTGTACTGGTGTTGTTAAAAGTAACCTACGTAACCTCCAAGACTTCTTCTAATTAAGGTGCGTGGAGGAGGACGTGTGTTCTTGAGGGAATGCTATACTTGGATAAGAGGGAACAGACAATCTGGTGATCACTGCTGAGCTGGAGGGACAGGTGGTGGTAGTCAAAGAAATTTCAGGTCTTCAAGTTAAGCCATGGTTTAGCATTTAGTCAGGAGGTGGCAGGATGAAGTACAGCAGAAGTAAAGAGAACTGAAAGACCACTGGAGAAGCTCTGAAATGCAAGCTGAAGAGAGATTCTCCACGGTGGCCTTAAAATGGTCTATGTTGGTAATAAAACGTGGAATGAAGAAATAAGTAAGAAACTCAGTGGACCTACATGACCGTGAGACAAGTAAATGAGAATAACAAGATATGCTTGATTACTTTCCTTCTTCTCCAGCTTTCTGCCTTTTGTTTTCTAAACTTTTTTCCCCTTGATTTCCAAACTTCGTGATCTCCTTTCCCTTTTACACACTTAACAACTGAGATTCTTGACAAGCTTTTTATTATTTAGATTACATCAATATTTGTCATGCTAAAATGTTTAAAATTATTTAATAACTCACTTGAAATAATAACATGTAGTTTAAATAACATTATTGTCAAAAATTAGTGAGTGGTAGTTTTTAAGCATTTTTTTTTCAAATCTCTTTCATTTCCAACTTAATAGAAGACAACTACAGTGTTATTTCTGCTACCATATAGAATTCTTCTGATATATTACAGATGAAGAGAATCCTGCCTCACAAATACATGTAGCTAGAAGTATTTTGACAGATTTTTCAAATAACTGGGAATTTCTCTTTGCTATTATACCAAAACTTGACGAGTGGCACTTCTTGGAGGCCAGTGGTAACTAAAATCATAAAATTTGAAGAACCATGGAGTCTGAAACTATGTCACTAAACATCTCATATGTTGTTACACTAAGAGGCTTTGGTTTATCTTGTACTTTGAATGAATCTTTTACCTATGAGTGCTTGTTAAAAAGCCTGTACTGGTTATTTGGAATATTTTGATTCATTGAGTTATATAGCCTCTTGACGATGACACATTTCATTATGCATTTTGGGAAAAAATTATACACATTAATACCATACCATTCTCATCAGAAACTCTTTAAGTATCAGTAAGCTCTCAAGCTCATGATGGCAAATACAAGCTTTCCAAAAATTCCAATTTTCTTGAAAGCTCGAATTATATTATTAGCAAGAGATATTGTCAGTTTTTTCTTTGAAGTAATAGGCTTACTTACTTCATTCATTTTTGAAAAAATGTCTGCCAAATACCCAAGTCTGAATAACCATATTTTGTCAGTTGTTCTTTCAAGATAAAAGCAGTCAGTTCAGCATGCAACTCAAATCATCACACAAGTCTCTTCATTTAGACAACCACATGTCTGTGGCATGCAGCAAACGTGCTTAAAGTGCACTTTGCATTGTCGTTCACAAAACAGTAAAAGAACATGTGCTCGAGGGGTAAAATTTAATAAAATTAACCATTGTACTACTTCATTAAGGCTATTCTTAAGCGAAATGGCCTTTCATCTGTGAGTAGATAAAAATTTGAATATAACGGGCAATACTATAATCTCTCGTGTTGATTGATGCTAAAGCTTTTGCACTATTCGTGTAAATGTCAATACAGTTTTGGGCTTGTAGATCCTCCTGATAAAGTATTAGCAACTCCCCGGAGTCTATGAGCCACACTTTTGAACATCAGTGCCTGAGGCATCTCAATGTTTCTTTATGTTTTGTTTTAACCTCCCCAAACTAAAAGCTATGTACTTCTTAGTATATTGATTATAACTACTTACATGTCACATTATTTCTGTGCAGAAAAGAGTTCATGCAGCAGGCTCACTGCTGATATCCTTAAAAGTCCTGTTTACAAGGTTGGCCTTTGTCTTTTATTTGGGGATTTAGATTTTTTTTAGAGGCTGCTCATCATTCGCTGATAAGAATGGCTCACTATTCCTAAGATGTCTGTGTAAATAATATGTTTCTTAGCAAATAATTTCTTTCCTTCTGCACATCTGGAATTTTGAAAGAAGGTGCATGTGACCATCCCCAATAAATAAAAATCATGGACACTGAGTTGCTAGTGAGCTGCCACAGCAAACAATATTTCACGTCTCATTACTATTCCTTGCTGGAAGAATTAAGCACATCCTGTGCAACTTCACTGGGAAAACTTGGAAGCTATGTCTGGTTCATCCAAAATTCTTTCACCTGTCCTCCCCCGACCCTTTTTTTTTTGTGGTACTAGGGATGGAACCCAGGGGCATTCTACTTCTGGGCTACATCCCTAGCCCAATTTTTTTGTTGTTGTTGTTTAGTCTTTTTATTTTTTGAAACAGGGTCTCACTGAGTTACTAAGGGGCTTGCTAAGTACCTGAGGCTGTCTGCGAACCATGATCTTCCGCCTCCTGAATGCTGGAATTATAAGTGTGCGCCACCATTCCCAGCCACCTGTTTTAAGTTTTGTATGCTTTCTCTCTAACAGGTCATGGCTATGAGTACAACTATATGCTGAATTTCATAGGTCCTCCTAGTGAATCTCAACCTGGAGGTGCTCTTGGAGACCCCTGACTCAATTTCAAACAAAATAAGCTTACAAGTGAACTCCTTGCTTACTTCTCTTCCCAACCTAAATCATGATGTTGCTATTTCTTCACTCTTCTAGTTAAGCACAAAATTATTTAATATCCATCCCATTCAGAAATCCCATAACCGTTCTACCTTCAAATCCTCCTAAACCTTACTAGTTTCTTACTAGCTCCCCTGTGTTTGTAATATACATTATTGTTACTAATATTTTATAAAATTATTTTATCAAATCATATTTTAAATCTTCACATTTTTCATAGAATCAATTCTAAACATCTTATACCAAGATGTTCTAAATTCTTTACCTATTGATTTATCTACTAACCAATTGACAATAAGCATATAATACCTTGTACTAACCAATTGACAATAAGCATATAATACCTTGTTCTATCTTATATTCTCAGATAAGTAAAAGTTTTCTGAGATCAAGGACTATATCTTCTGATTTTTTAAATCCCTCAGAAGACTTAGATAATACAATATTATGCGGCACTTAGCAAAAATCATATTTTAGTTAGTGACAAAAGAAAAATTAATTTGGGCTGGACTAAATTAGGGAAAACCTTGAAAACTACCAATAAAAAGCTTGACATCTACCTCCTTTTCTAATTCTATATAATTTTTAGAAAACAATAGGTATTTGTTTAATTATAGGTTGAAACTTAGTAAACAACTAAATAAAGTGCTCAACGGAAAAGTTTATTTTACATCTGCATATACTATCACTAATTACTGTTTGGGTTTGCCTTATAAATGTACTTTAAGTTAAAGGAAGCCAACAGAAGAATTAACACTTATGCAAAGAGCTTATTGGTTGCAATTATTTTCAGTGTAGTTAATACTAACCACTATGTGTAAAGATAAACTTGTTTTAATGTGAATAGCTTACAAAAGACACTAAGTCAAGCATGATAACAAACCTCAACTGAACTGAGAAAACAAACACTATTGTATAAGATATATTCCTTTAATAATTGAAACTCTGTGACTATTATAGAGAAAAACAAAACTGCATAGATTAGATTTTAAAGCACCACGTATACTACAAATGAAGCAGTTGGTGCCTATGCTTACAATGTTTGCTACAAAATGGTAAGTATTTAGCTGGAACTATTATGGACTGTATATAAGTAAATTTAGTTATAAAATACTCAAAGAACATTGTTATCCAACAATTTCAGCAGTAAGATAATTCTTACAAGTCTCATTGTCCCCAACGTAAAGTTTTAAATAGTATTTTTTAGTTTTTTTAAACTTATTTTTATTTTTTATGTTTGAATCCTTTTTCTTTTTTTATTGGTGCATTATATTCATACATCATAGTGGGATAATAAAAAAAAGACTTATGTAGACAAACATGCACACATCACCCAGTCAGCCCCATTCAATCCCCGCCCCTTCCCTCCCTAACCCTCCCCCCTCCTATGCTTGGCTTAGTGATTGATATCAATACGTTTGTCTAAATACATCATGTGCCCAGAGAGCTTTTTTCCCACCTCCCCTCCCCTTTTATTATTCTTCATTAAGTATAAGTTTTCTGCTGTCCTAAGAGTAAATTATTACTATGCCTTAGATTCATATTTTTCTTCCTCCAGAGTTTTATAATAGCAGTCAACCAATAATATGATTCAATTAAAAATTCATCTTATAGAAAAATTTCTTATAAGTTTCTAAAAATATCAAGTTTTTCTGAAAAAATAATTATAACTTATCGGGCATCTATAATTAGAATAATAATAATATTAATAAATAAAAATACCTCAAAAAATTGAACAAGTGCTTTTTTAGGGTCCTCTGGGATGGGTAAGTATTCAATTTGAGCCTTTGAGAAAATATTCTTTACTTCTGAGAGTTTAAATAGTAACCTTGTTAGTTCAGCCAACTGTTCCATGTACTCTTTCTCTGTTTAAAAAATATTACATAAAAACATTCATGTATAATATTAAACTTACATGATAAAATATAAAATTTCATTATATACATATGTGCAGGGAATAAAGCATTCCTCACTTATGACACGCTTCCTTTTAAAATTCAAATTCTCACAAAATTAAAGACTTGACATTTCTCTCATTTATGAACCTTTTAGCCCAAAAGTCATTCATGCAAAAATCAACTGATGATATAAAAGAAAATTTACAGTTTTTTTTAGGCTGGGCTTCATATGTTTATAAATAAATAAAATTTATTTATTTATAAAATTTATTTATAAAATAAATAAAAGGCTTAAGAAAATTAAGAAAATTTATTTATAAAATAAATAAAAGCCTTAAGAAAAGCCATGTCCTACAAAAAACAGGACTGTATGAGATATTTAAAACTACTAGTATCATGCAATGATAAAGCAGAAGAAAAGAATGGTAAAGCAGAAGAAAGGCAAGATATCTAATAAAAATGGGAGAGAATTATTCATAATTGGATACTTTAAGGGTGTTCACAGTGTGATATCTGGTTATTTACTTCAGATTTTCACTTTTCTGTGTGATCAGTTTTTTCAGGGTAAAAAAATTAAAAAAAAGCTTGTCATCTCAGGAACAAGTTTTTGTTCTTGGCTTCCAAGGGAACAAGATCTTTTATCTTTATAGCAGGAAAAATTGTCATATAGAGTAACAATAAAATATTAAGAAAAAGGAACAGACTAAAAAAGGAAAGAAATTTCTGCTTATATTTATACCTAATTATAAATATATTTTATATTTTTACTAACTTATATTTTGTATCAACATATAATAAACAACCCAGAGAGCAAGAAACTCTCTGTAGATAATAGCCTTGTGCCCCCCCCCACCACCACAAAGTATGCAGCTCTTACCTACTGTTTGTTCAGGATTTATTTCAATGAGCAAATCATCAGTGCCAGAGAGGTTTTTTATATACATTTGTAAAACACAACGGATCCATGATCGTATAGTTAAGGACTGAAAAGACGCAGAGCCCAAGTGAGAAAGTGCTTCACATACTGTGCTGTAAAAGCAAGTTGACAAGAATTAAGAAAACAAGAAGAAAAAATGACAATATATTCCCAGAGTATAGAGATTCTAAAGAAATGTTCTAACATTTCCCACATATACTTCTTGGTGTCAGAATTTTTTTAGATGAACACACTGATGTAGATGTGCACTGGTGAAAATGAATACTACAGAAATACACAAACAGATATGTTGGGTAAATATTCTTGTTTTTATCTGTAATGTTTTGATTTTTAATGTTTCTTTTTCAATTTAGGATAGATGTGGAGATTTATGCCAAGAGAAAGGTTAAGAAAGAATAGGCTAAAGTGGGAAAAGGGAGGGGTTCATAGCCAGCTAGGTAAGATAATAGTGAAGTGGCAAGTAGAAACAAACAAACAAACAAACAAACAAACACACACACACACACAAAAAAAAAAAAAAACAAAAAGCAGTGGTCCTTGAGTAACCAAGCAGAGAAGAGGTCAGGACCTTATGGGTAAAAAGCCGACCAACTGCTTCCACATGTGCCTCCCAACCAATCCCATCCCACCCCTCCTGTCCTCCTGCACTCCACAGGCGCTCATGATCAAAGACTACTTCACACAGAATTCCAAAATAACATTTCCCAGAAATTAAAAACAATAATAATTATTTTCATGAAGCCAAAAGCTTGTCTAAATCTGATTTCTAATTCATTAAAAGTAGGAATGCAAAGGATGGAGATGGCCTATAGAATGAGTTTTGAAAGAGCTTAACCATAAACATTAAAACAATGACAACAAAAAAACCAAGCCACAAAAGTTAGCTTTCCTACCATTGCTACTGTCAGAATGTTGATACATCTAAAAGCAAAAAGCTGTCAAAGTGAAGGTATATGTAGTGAAGACTGGTGTTCACTTGAGAAAATTCTTACCTTCCCAGGGTACTCATCTATCAGGATTTGCATTAATGTATATATCTGAAATAAAAGTACATACCTATTTTGTAGCAAATGACTTAAATATCTTGCTACAACTTGGGGGCAGATGATATCATCCCAACCAAAAAGTTGAATTATTGATATAACTGGCTGAGGCTGGAGATCTAATGGAGCTGAGCTTGGCATGTCCACAGCTAGCAAAGTAAAATCTAAATTTAAAATGAGAGAAATTGAAAAAAATTCAAACTCCTGAAAATTATATAATATTGACAAAAATATACCAAATAATGAATATCACAACTAGAAATGTATAATAAAAATAAAGTTAAACATGAACTAAATTAATGTTGTCAAAGAAATTTCTAGAAAGGGTCTAAAGGATCCATCTCGGTAATAATCATTATGGGTCTATAATGAATCCTTCAAATCAAGCCTGAGATTTCTGCTAATGTGCTCCCACCATTCAAAGACCCACTTAATATATAATAAATATAATACCTAAATGAATACATATATATTTCCAGTATCTACTCTTTTTTCTCATTAGGCAAATTTACTGGCCATCTGCCATGGGTGAATAGCTCACTTTTACCTTAGACACTCACACGACATTCTTTGCTATCAAATAATAATCTCCTATAATCAATGGCACCACTTTCTTCAGCACTCACAAAGCCTAGAAACTAGAATTCTTTAATGACCAGGTTAAACAAATATACTTTATGATTTCCTGTGGAATCCATGAAGTAAATTTTACTGTATAATTTATGTCCATCAATCAACTGTTACATAGACACTATCTCCTATGTGGTTTTCTCAACCGGTAGCTATTTATTCCCCCTCCTCCTTGATAGCATTTCACCTGCAAATATGGTGGGTTTATTTCTTGGTCCACATTGCTGCTTCCAGACCATTTTTCCTCCTCCCTAAAACTCTTAGCTTCAAGTCTCATATATATTATCAGGTTCTACCAGCCACTAACTCTTCTATTTCTAGTTGCACTTAGACCTCCATAGTTTACCTTCCCTCATTTCTTGTAGATTGTAGTTCACTATTATTCTCTGCGACAGCAACCCTGTCATGTCCTTTATAATTTGTTTTCTATTATTGTGGCTTTTCAATTTCTTGAAACTCCTCTCCACCAATGTCCTCCAATCGACTTCAGCCTCCATTCCTTCAGTGACGCAGAGACCCTTATAATTATTGGCATTAGCAATAATTATAATCTCTCCATAATTTCACTTTCAAATGCCCCACTTTTTGCTTTACAACTCTCCTGGCTTAGGACCCCCACCCCACTCCAATAATCCTTTGATTTCCTCAGAGTCTACAATCTACAGACCCCACAAGCTTTCCCTTTCTCCTTCCCTGCCCTCATTTCTTCCTTTGCCTTTTTTAGGCAGCTTGGTTGCACGGTCTATTAATACACTCACTTATGTATATCACAACTTCCACGTTCCTTTCTTGATTCACTGCACTTGCCTAGAAAAGCCTCACTTGTTTAATTTCATTTCTTGGCCCCCTTCCCATGTGTACCTGCGCCTGCACCAGAATAAATGACTGAGAACAACACTGACTGACATTAAATTTATGACTACAAACTTCAAGTAGGCCCTAACAGTTGGCCCGCAATCCTACCACTTTCCCCTAGTCCATTCAGTCTTTTATCCTAAGTAACTATTACATAACGTTTCACCTTTTTCTTTAAAAGCCAGCAACTTCTACCGTCCTTGCTTTCAGCTAATGAGCTTAGTATTTCAGAGAACTGATAAACATCAGACAGAAAATGTCATAAGCTCCTACCACATTTGCCTGCCTACCTCCATCAGGGCCCACTTATTCTGCCTCCTCTTCTGCAACTATAACTGAACTAAGTCCTATTATGGGACCCTATCTTCTCTTTGCGCTAAAAGTAACTTTTTTTTTTTTTTTGGTGATATTGAGGATGGAACCCTTCTACCTCTGGGCTACATTCCCAGACCTATTTTTTTTTTTTAAATATATTTTATTTGGAAATAGGGTCTCTTAAGCCAGCAAGGCTGGCTTCAAACCTGTGCCATCCTTCTGTCTCTGCCTCCCAAGAGGAGGGATTACAAGTGTGTGCCACCATGCCCGGCGTAAAAGTAACTTTCTTGAACCATCAAATTTTTCTTGATTGTGGAGTATTGTCAGCATTAAAAACACAGAAACTTCTCCAACATTGTTGAAAAATAAAAACCAACCCTTCTCTTTTTTTACTCTATTTCCCTCTACAACTCACATT
The DNA here is from genome assembly GCF_963383645.1 of Muscardinus avellanarius. Taxonomy (NCBI): domain Eukaryota; kingdom Metazoa; phylum Chordata; class Mammalia; order Rodentia; family Gliridae; genus Muscardinus; species Muscardinus avellanarius. The sequence continues at coordinate 51,619,369 of NC_137794.1, forward strand.
TCTATTTTTCCTAAACAGTGATGTTTAAAAATATTTATATACATTTGTTTGTAATTCTTTCCACACTTTGTCTTGAATTATTTCCAGTTTATTGATTCTCTATCACACAAAAATTACTCTTCAAGGTCACCAACTTCTTTTTTGTTAAATGCAATTATCAACTTCAGACCTCATCTTACATAATTTTAGCTGATGTTGATCATCTCTCCCTTCCTGGTCATCAGAGTATCACGCTTTCTTGGTTTTCTTCTTACCTGTACTTCTTTCCAGAATCCTTTCTTGTTTCTCCTTATTCTACAAATATCAACATAGAAACATACGATGGCCCAGTCCTCAAACTTTTTTTCAACCATATTTAAAATATGAGTGATCTCATTCTGTTTCATGGCTATAAAGATTATCTACACATGGAAAGCTTCCAAATTTTTATTTCCACCTTAGATTTCTTCCCTAAATCTTAGTCTTATTACCCAAGTTCCTATTTAATGTATCTATCTGGAGTTTAACTGACACCTAAAAAAGTGTCCAAAATGGAAAATTGTAGTTTTTTCTCAGAAAGTCTATTCCTGCCATAAGCTTCCTCATCTAAGCAAATAGCTATAGTTGCACTTTCTCCTTTTATTAACTGCTTTAGTTACTTTACCTTTTCTACTCAGCAAATTCTATCAGCTCTACCTTCTAGGTTGCTGGAAATGCTCCCTGACTGGCCTCCCTACTGCTCCCTTACCCTCCTTTGTCCTTTGTCAACTTATCAGCCTTAAAAGACCACATCATTCCTCTGCTCCAAACTTACCATGAACTTCTAATTTCTTTTCTTATGGCACATAAGGGCATCCTACCTCCAAGCTACACCCCTAGCCCTGTTTTTTATTCTTTATTTTGAATCAGGGTTTCACTGAATTGCAAAGGGCCTCACTAAGTAGCTGACGCTGTCCTTGAACTGCAATCCTCCTGTCTCAGCCTCCCAACTGCTGGGATTACAAGCGTGCACCATCACACCCAGCTATGAACTTCTAATTTCAAAGTAAAAGTTTCTACTTTTATAAGAGAGAACACAGTGAGCTTCTTGACCACACCTGAGTTCTCTCACCCTTTCTTACCTTGGTTGCTTCCCTCTGGACTTCTGGACAGCATGATCTCTCACTTCCTTCAGGTCTTTGCTCAAATGTTATTACTGAGGTCTTCCAGAGCACACTATTTAAGTGTTCCCCTAGTCTTACCTATCCCCTTCTGTATTTTCACTTCTTTCTACAGCATTTACTGCCATATAACATATCATATATTTTAAAAATTTATTCATTATTTTGGCTTTCTCTCCCATTAAACTATAAGCTTTATGTGAATAGGTGGTCTCTTTCTTTTTTATCCATTGGTATTGGTTCACAATGTCTATAAAACTGGGTATTCGGTGCTTCTTTGTTTTTCAGTACTGGGGATTGGACTCAGGGGTATTCTACCAGCAGGCCACAACTTTAGCCCTTTTTATTTTTAATTTGAAACAGGATCTCAAAAAAAAGAGAAAGAAAGAAAAAAAGAAAGAGAGAGAGAGAGAGAGAAAGAAAGAAAGAAAGGAAGGAAGGAAGGAAGGAAGGAAGGAAGGAAGGAAGAAAGGGAAAGAAACAGCATCTCACTGCTGAGGGTCTAAGTTGCTAACGTGGAATTATAGGTGTATGCCACTATACCCCGCTTTAGTGCTCTTTTTTAAATACAAAAATCATTCCCTCCTAAATTATCAAGTCTATTTGAAATATCAAATCCCAAATCCACACATTTTGCTTCATATTTATATATCGTTTCTTTTAAGAACCTGAGACAGCACTGAGTAAACTGATGAAATTTATTTTTGTTGACTGATTGGCAACGAGAATGATGTAATATAAGAAAGATAAGTCATATTGACTACTAATGACTGCTTTGATTCAACTGATTGAATATCAGTATTTATTTTCACAGACATTACAGTAGTTGAAAACCATCACCCTGTCATAATCCTCATAATCCTTCAGTCTATCATTACAAAAAGTCTTAACTACAAAAGTGCTACCAGAATTCAATCTTTCCAAATTTATATTATTCAGTCCTTTATGTAATAATTGCTCTTAACTCTGCTTTCCTAATTTATACCAGGGTAAAATATATGTTGGTTTAGGTCTTAGGTTTTAAAAGCATTACATTTAAATACATTAAATTCCTTTTTAAAAAACTTTTCTTAAATACATGTAATAACCATACTGATCTTTATTCAGTACTTAATACATATACATTTGGAGAAAAATATCCCTTTGATAAAGATAATAATTTCTTCCTTCTTAAAATTTTTTACTGGTGCACTGTAGTCATACATCTTAATGGAGTACAAGATGGTAGAGGCATACACGCACACATCACCTAATTAGCCCTTGCCTAATTCTCGCCCTGATTTCTTCTTAGAGAACTACATATATGCAAATATTTTCAAAATACTGCCTATAATTTTGTATTATTCCGATTCCCCTAATCCTAATGAAATGCTCTTAGGCCAATAATGAAATTAAGTAAATAATTACAAACTAAAACATTCTACTTGAAGTCAGCATAATAGCATTCTATATAGTCAATGCCATTCCGATCTCATCCTCGTGGTGTTGAAGTGGTATTTATTCTATATTCTTTTGCTCTTTATGCAAATTAACCTTGTGATACCTATACATCTGCTTGCACAATTTGAAAATAAACTACTTGAATTAGATGTAACTAGTTGCACATTTCTTTTCAAAAGCATAAGCTTATGCACATGCAATATTTTTAAGATTGAAAATTAACAATATTTTTAGCAAAAAGCATTTAATTTTTAGTTTAAATAAGCTAAAGGGATCCCAATTTAAAAATACATAATTCTTTTCATTATTGTGGCAGTCAAAATACTAATTACGGATACAAAGCAAGAGTTTGTTACCAAACAGGAAAATACAAAGAGTCTGGGAAAAGAAAAAATAATTAACAAATTAACAATTAATGCTGACCTGCAGCTGCATCTGCAAGTTGCGAGAGAGGCACAATCTGTGCCATCCTCTGACTCTTCAAAAAGGAAAAGAAGTGTTTCCACAGTGCGCTGGAAATTGCAGCAAGATGGCGCTCTTTAGCCGATAATGAAGACTGCAGTATTAGGTCCACATTCTCCCTTTGAAGTTCCTGACACAATTGTTGATGAATACTCCTAAAAGAAATAAAAATACTGCTAACACCCAAGAAATACTCAGAGACTCTTCTTGAAATAATTTCTGGCTTTTTAAAATTTATATCATATGAAAACTGAAGGACCTTTATATAATTAAAACCTTTATGCCAAGACATAATGCATCTCTGGTTATTTGATGGATGAATAATGGCATATTAAGCACCATAAAGTTAATGTTAATTACTAATGTCAACCATTAATTATATGCTTTTTAATATGTCAGATCCAAATGAGAAACAAGCAGCTTCAGGATGAAGGACTGCATTTTGCAACTGATGTATGACAAGTGATTTTATTTATAATGTAGACATGAAAACGATTTCTTAAAACATTTTCTCTTGAGGATATTATGAAAGATATATACCAGAAGAATATAAGTATATTTGGCTATGTTTGGTCTTTTAAGTAAAAAAATTGTTCTTGTTTAGAAAAGACACTAATGCTATTACACAAACTACTGGACAGTCTTAGTACCCTGGACCAAAAATGTCCATTTTTCACATAGTAGACTATAATAAACAATAAAAAGTTGTTCACCATAATTCATTACTTCCTTAAATTTTGATTTATCATCTTATCACCCTTGTTGCTGACTTAATTTGAAAATCTAGTCGTCTCTTGGCCTTTATAGGACATATCTGCAGGAAATTAAGTAAGGAGAAACACTAAGAGATTTCTTAGTGATCTGGAAGAGAATTCATTTATGCAACAAACCCAGCAATTAGTTATATGATGTATTAAACATACAGCCATGTTATTACGACTGCTTCTATTTATATCACACTGCCAGATCAACTTAGAGTTGCCATAACTGTATGGATACCATTCTCTCACTCATTTTGTTCAATTATACAGAAGGAAGTAAAAAAAAATTAACTAACTAAATAAATGAAGCTGAAGACTTCCTTTGACAAAAATGTATTCCACAAAACAATCAGTACTTAAAAAAAGAAATATTGTATTTGTCCCAATACAGTACTCTAGATATATTTACACAGATTTTATCAAGGAGAAGTAGACACTCCAAAGAACTATACAAAACAAAGAACTAATAGATGTACCTATTGCAATTTCATAAAACAATCATATTGGTTCCAAGAACACATCTTAGAACATGTCATATAAGTGCACACACAAGGGTAAAATTCTAGGACCTCATGACCCTTTACATTGGAAATCCTGCATAATCATGGGGCACTACTTAGAGTTCTGAAGAAAGTAATATAAATACCCAGGGAAAGAGCAAATTTCATAAAAGCTAACCAAATATGTACTATGTCCTTCCTGTGTAAAAACCTGCCTGAGATGTTTTCACTTGAATTAGTAGCTAGAGACCATTTTAGGTCCATTAGCTTGAAATGAAACAAATAATAAATTACTAAAATTAATTTGCAACTAACTCAACTTCCTATGTCAACAGAGCAAAGTTCAAGAGTACATTCCTATACACCAAATTACAAGTAAAATAAAACTACCATTTCCACTGTCTTTTACAGTTTTTTTTTTTTTGGGGGGGAGTATATTGGTTTTAAAGGATAACAAAGAATACATTTCACTTGGGTAGGATAAATATTGTTTACTATTTCTAAATAACTTATTTTATCCACTACAGCCTATTCCTTAGGAAGGAGCAACATTTCTGATCAGTCTTAATGTGTCTGAAATTCTTTTAATTAAAAAATCAGACCCCTAGCTCTCAAAAGTAACAAATAGCAACTCAAAATGGATTAAAGGCTTACATATAAAACCTGAAACTTTGAAACTACTAAAAGAAACTTAGAAAGAGAAAACACTTCAGGACATTGGAATGGACAAGGTTTTGGATAAGACTCCTAAAATGCAGGAAATAAAAGCAAAAATAGACAAATGGAATTATATCAAGCAAGCAAATAACTATTTGTGCAGCAAAGGAATCATAAGAGACAACCATCAGAATAAGAGAAGATTATTTGGAAAACTGTATATCTAACAAGGTGGTTATGTCCAGAATATGTAAGAAATTCCAAAACTGAATAGCAAAAAAACCAAACCAATTAAAAATTATAAATAGACCTTCATAGGCATTTCTTAAAAGAAGACATACAAATGTCTGACACATGAAAATATACTAAACATCATCAGAAAAATGCAAATCAAAATCACAATGAGCTGTAAATTCATTCTAAAAATAAGGGATATTATTAAGAAGAACAAGGATAACAAGTGCTAGAAAAAAGGGAATTCTTATGTACTGATGGTGGGAATATAAATTAGCACAGCCATTATGAAAAACAGTATAGATGTTCCACAAAAAATGAGAAACAGAACAACATGTGATAAAGCAATCCCATGGTTAAGTATGTCCAAGGGAAATAAAATCAGTATATCACAGCGATATCCGTACTCCATGTTCATTGAAGCACTATTCATAAGAGCCAAGATGAAGAAAAAAAAAACCATACATGAGCAAATAAGGTGACCTAGCTGAGGGGGAGAGGAGGAGGAAAGAGGGACATTCCCTAAAGTACATGAGTACATTCAAAACATCAAAGTCAATCACTAAGCCAAACATTAGAAGGAGGGAAAGGGAGGGAATGGGGGTGGGAACTGGGGAAGGGCTAAATGGGTAATGTCTGCCATGTATGCTTCTACCATCTTGTACTCCAATTAAGACGTATGACTACAATGCACTAATAAAAATTTTAAAAATTAAAATTAAGGTCCTCCCTCGAGGCGCTCCCCCCCAACCTTTTCCCAACACGCAGGCGCGGAGAGTACACCAAGATGGCGGCCCCCATGGACCTGGAGTTGAAGAAGGCCTTCACAGAGCTTCAAGCCAAAGTTATTGACACTCAACAGAAGGTGAAGCTTGCAGATATACAGATTGAACAGCTAAACAGAACGAAAAAGCATGCGCATCTTACAGATACAGAGACTAACATGTATGAAGAAGGTGTAGGAAGAATGTTTATTCTTCAGTCCAAGGAGGTAATTCACAACCAGCTGTTAGAGAAACAGAAAATAGCAAAAGAAAAAATTAAAGAACTAGAGCAGAAAAAGTCCTACCTGGAGCGAAGTGTTAAGGAAGCTGAGGACAACATTCGGGAGATGCTGATGGCACGAAGGGCACAGTAGGAGCCTCTAGGCGAAGCTTTCTCCTGACCACTCATCCTGGGAGGGCAGAGGAGCCTTGTGCAGAGTAACAGCCTCCCTCTGCCTGGATGGACATTTTACCTGGATAGCCTAGTAACCCCGCATTTCCTGTATCCCTTTGAGCCCCTTTCATTCCCACTCCTGTATGTTTTCCCTTGGCTCTGTCTGGCAAGCCCTGGCCAGGGCACTCTTCTCTCGGGCAAGCCATGAGCTCCCCAGGAGAGGAAGGTGGGAGCCGGGCAGATAGAGACCATCTGCCCGAGCCTGCCACGGATGCGCTGGTCAGACCAGTGTAAACTGCTATGCCACTCTGCTCAGTGTGCTTTTCTCGAGCTGAGGGATGCAGAGCTGGCTTGCCCTACTCAGGAGAGCCCCATAGTCAGTGTTCAGGAATTTTGTTGTAAGCCAGGTGTTAGACATAGTCATTATTAAAAACTAACTTATATAAACTTAAAGGACAATAAATACTCAAAACTCAAAGAAATTAAAATTAAAAAAGAGAAATGGAAATAACCTAAGTGTCTATCAACTGATAAATGGATAAAGAAAATGTGGTGTGCACACACCACGGAACACTATTCAGTAATGAAAAAGAAATCCTGTCATTTCCCACAACATGGATAGAACGTGAAACCACCATTTTTATTAAGTGAAACAAGCCAGGTTCAGAAAGACAAGAACAACATGATATCTCTCATATGTGAAATATAAAAAGAAAATTGATCTTATAGAAGATGGGAGGAGAATGGTGGTTACCAGAGGCTGGGAAGTGTAGGGTGGAGGGAGAGATAGGGAAAACTTGACCAATGAATCTTTAGCTCTATTTAGGTAAGTATAAGAAGTTCCAGTATGTGACCACATAATAAGGTGAGTACAAATAACAATTATGTTATATAAACTTCAAAAAGCTAGAAAAATGTTTTCACCTTAAAAAACAATAAATGAGCTAGATATTTTTAAAGTTACTTAAGTATTACACAATGTATACATGCATCGAAACATCAGATGTTACTCAACTAATATGCATAATTTTTATATTTTACATATCAGATAAATAAGTAAAAATTTAGTACAATTTTATAATATGGCTCATTGATAGTCTTTGTAGATGATGGAGCTGATAATCAGAAAGTTAAATAATATGCCCAAATGTCACAGGGCTAAGAAAGACTGGCCCCACAGTCTAAGCCTATATCTGACTCTTACATACCAACACACACACACACACACACACACACACACACACACACACACACACAATTTAAAAAGGATTAGACACTAACAATTTTGTCTCCCTTCTAACTCAGGCTGAAGAAATTTCAGCAAGCCTGTAAGACATGACCCTAAGAATCCAGATTTACATTAGAAATGTGCATCCATGTAGTATTTTGGATTTGAAAAGAAATATGTACCTCAGGAATATGCAGAACACCTAATTCTGCCTGATGGTCTGAATGTTTAATCTGTATCAGTCTGGATAAGAATGATTATCTACTATATTAACAGAACAAACTTATTTAAGATCTTATAATGATTCCTCCATTCACACACACAAAAAAATCAAATAGTGACAAATGGAGGAAATGCCAAGGATATACCATGATGAAGTTTGAAAGAAAAATCAAATCTTTTAAAGAGTTAAAAATAAGCCATGTAGCTACAGCTAATTTGTAAAATCACATTTTCTGGATTGAAAAACTACACAAAAGCACTGGAAAATAAATTTATTATATGAGATGTGACCACAAGTATCTAACAAAGGTACATTGATAAAATAAAAATGTTAGCCGGGCGTGGTGGCGCACGCTTGTAATCCCAGCATTTAGGAGGCTGAGACGGGATCGCGGTTTGTGGACAGCCTCAGCTACTTAGTGAGGCCCTCCGCAAATCAGTGAGACCCTGTTTCAAAATAAAGAATAAAAAATAGGGCTGGGGGTGTAGCTTGGAGGTCAAATGCCTCTGGGTTCCATCCCCAGACCCGCAAAAAAAAAAAAAAAAAAAAAAAAAAGATAGTAAAAAAAAAATAAAAATGTTAAAAGAAGCACCATCACTAGCAAAAATGTAAAATAAAACACAAAAATACACATTATAAAGATTATAGTACAGTTCTAGAAGCAGTGGCTATTTTATGACATTATCTATCTTCTTCAACAACCACTAGAAAAATATGAAAACAGATTAACTGTGCAAAAGGTAAAATGTGATTTCTGATAAAAAACTAAAAGCTAAAACAGAAGAGATGTAAAATCTCCCAACATGTTTGGCAAATGTTTTATGTGAGTGAAGACAGATTTCACATGGGTTAAAATCATTTTAGAAATATACACACGTGGAAATACAAATGAGTAACCAGCCCACTTTACATTATAAAAGATGAAAAATTGCACAGTAGAAAATAAATTTGCTGAATGTCAAGTAATTCAAATTGCAGCTTTCATAGTAGAAATAATAGCAACATCTAGCATTTACTGGTATTTACTACGAGACCAGCACCATGTCAAATGTTTTATAAGCATTAATTCTCATCCTGTGAGGTAGAAACAATTATTCAAATCACATAAATCAGAAATTGAGACAAAAAGAAGTAAATGTGCTGGGTAACACTGCTGGTTACTAGCTACTCGGAGATATGTGAACAGGAAGAACCACCACTGCTATGTCCACTTAACAGGCTTACTGCAAAATGCACATGAAATGATGTCCTCAAAAGTGTTTGTAAGTCCACCTGTGTGAATGCCACATGGAACCACCCAGGGATCCAGGAGTCGACCTGCTTCTTCTTCAGCTGCCTTGTCCTGACTTCTCTTGCTTTCCTCACTATGTTCAAGGGCATTCGGTTCCTGATGCCTTTAAGGGCACTCCTGATTCCGCTATCTGACTGCTCTTTAGCCCTGCTTCCCAAGGTTTGTCTTTCTGTTTTCATCTGCCTATTTTTTGCCTTGGTTTCACATAATCACTTTTCATCTTGCCCCCACCTCCACACAGACATTCATTAGAGGCAATGGATCCTGTACTTACTGGGGCTCCCTGTCAGCCTGGTCTCTGAGCTGTAGGCTTTTGGGAATATTTCCTGAACTACTGCTTATGGGTTTCCTTCTAATTGTAAAATATGCTTACTTCTCCTGTAACTGATAAAGTTGCCATCCTGTATATTATTTTCCTGGTACTTGGAATTGCATGTTTAACATTTCTCATCTACTATGCCACAAAATTTAAAATGAAAAAAATCACTATACACTGATGGATCTTGTACAGAAAATAAGAAAGTAATAGCAATTGAATGCCTCTTTTACCTCTACTCCAAATGTGTCAAGTTATAAAATCTATGTTAATAAAAAAAAGACAATGGACATTGTATGCTAAAACGTTGCTCTGAAGTTGGGTGCAGTAATGCACACCAGTAGTTCTAGTACTAGTACTTGGAAGGCTGAGACAGAAAGGTCAGAGGTTTGGGGCCAGCCTCAGCAACCCAGTGACTGTTTAAATAAAAAAAGGCTGAAGTTGTAGCTCAGAGGTAAATTCTCCTGTATTCAATTCTCAGTACCAAAAAAAAAAAAAAAAAAAAAAAAAAGTTGTTCAGGAGATGCAGAGGAAATACACCAAGTGATATAGGCATACATGAGCATATCACAGACCTCTATGAGTGATTACTGGAAGTATCATACTGATATAACAGAAAACTGAATGGGTACCAGGATATTTAGCTTCAGTTAAATTCACTGAAAAACTTTAGATGCTTTAAATCTTTTTGTTATACTTGTTAACATCTGTAAAACAGGGCTATTATCTGCCTTACTACCCAGAAAAAAATAAAACATATTCAGAGTAATTGACTTTTTTTTTTATCAGAAAGACAACAGCAATATTTTAAAGCTGGAAGGTACCCTAAGAAAAACATTTAATCTATCCCCAACTGAAAAAAAATCATAAAACAAAACCAACAACAAACCTCCAGGTATAAAGAGACTTACAAAGTCACCCTATGAGATAACGGTTGCTTTAGTCTGACTCCCCACCCTGTGTATGCTGCTCAAGTCATCAGCAACAAGTGACAAACCAGAAGTCAGGGTGATAAGCAACCTGACCTACTTTGCAAGAACTTCAGTTACCCCAGTACAGCTGTGTGTCCATTCATATGTGGAGCAGGGGGTGAAGGGTGGTGGACCAATGAATGCATATGAGAGTCAGGTAAGGAGTCTGTGGACTGTTTTGCTATAGAGGGACTTTTACAAGTAAAAAGCAGAGCCAGTGATAACACTTCTGGTCACATACAGTGTAACATTAAGGAAAGAAAGAGCCTGAGAGAAACATTTTGTGACTCTAGATAACTTAGTGTTTTTTTTGTTTGTTTGTTTGTTTTTGGTAATGAGGATTGCCTGGGCCATTGGGGTAATAAGCAGCAGAGCCAGGTAAGAAGAGCTTCAAGGGCCTAATTCATCATCATTTTGCTATTGTTGTATCAAATATTTTATGATTCAAATAGATAATGTTTCAAATGTCATACTGCATTTTCATTCATTTATATACTAAGTTCTTTTTTAAAATTTTTTTATTGGTGCATTGTAGTTATACATCTTAATGGGTACAAGATGGTAGAGGCATACATGCACACATCACTCATTTAGCCCTTCCCCAACTGCCTCCCCCTCCCTCCTTCTCATGTTTGGCTTAGTGATTGACTTTTATATGTTTGTGAATATACATCATGTACATTAGGGAATTTCCCTCTTCCCCTTCCCATCACCCTCAGTTAGGTTGCCTTTTTAAAGATAGCTACAACGTAATTTAACTGCCAGCCCCAGTTGGCATTCCACATGCTACATTAAAAGTTTAATACTTCTGGGGAGTATTAATTATTCTATAGGAATCTCAAAAATCAAAGCATGTAATCAAAGACCCACAATTGAGTTAATTTGCAAGACAAGAAAAAAAAGAATGAATTAGGAATCCAGTGATGAACATAACAAACAAAGCTGTCTGTGTTAGTTTTCCCTTTCTGTGACAAAAGACCTGAGACAATCAACTTAAAGAAGGAAAGATTATGTTGGCTCGTGATTCCAGTCCATGTTTGCTTTGCCCTAGTGTGCTGGGGCTGCGACAGCACAGTAGGTCCTAGTGGAGAATGTGGTGGAGAAAGCCTGGTTATCTCTTGGAATCTGGGAAGCAAAGGATAGAGAAGAGGCCAGGATCCTTATATTCTCTCTCTTTCGTGGTACTGGAGACTGAATCCAGGGACATTTTTCCTCTGAGGTATACCCCCAGTCTATTTTATTTTTTATTTTGAAACAGGGTCTTACTAAGCTTCCAAAGGCCTCGCTTAGTTGCTGAGGCTGGCCTCCAGCCCTTGATCCTCTGATCTCAGCCCCCCATGTACTGGGATCACAGGCCTGCAGCATCATGCCAAGGTTTTATATTCTCGTAAGGGCACGTCCCAGTGATCTCTCTTCCATTAGGTCCCACCTCTTAGGCTTATGGAGACATTCCACTTCTATAACCTTTAGCTCCAGTTCTAAAGGTACAAAAATATGCTTGGTGAGATTGCAGGTTCAAGACCAGCCTCAGCAATTTAGTGCAACCCTCAGCAACTTCGCAAAATCATGTTTCAAATTTTAAAATAAGTAAGTAAATAAATAAATAGGTCTAGGGATACAGCTCAGAGGTAGATTGCCCTTGGGTTCAGTCCCCTGTAATCAAATAAATAAGTAAATAAATGAAGTAAATAAAAATAACCATTCTGACTACAATGCATAATTTTATAGTAGCATTAAAAATAAATTTAATAAAAATTTATTAAAATGTTTTGTTTATTCAATTCTTAAAAAGGTATTCAGATAAGAGATACAAAAATGTTTAAGGCAAATCCTCCTGTTAAAAAATAAAATCAAGCCGGGCGTGGTGGCGCACGCTTGTAATCCCCGCGCTTGGGAGGTGGAGACAGGAGGATCGCACTGGTTCGGAGCCAGCCTTGCTGGCTTAAGAGACCCTGTTTCCAAATAAAAAATATAAAATAGGTCTGGGAGTGTAGCCCAGAAATAGAAGGGCTTCCAGGAACCCCAGTACCGCCAATAAAATAAAATAAAATAAAATAAAGATTTGATTGTTAGGGTAGTTCCTGAAGAATTCTGAACTAAGGAATGATATAATGAAAATAGAAGTTTGGGAAAGACTAATCTGGTAATGGCAAGGAACTGCATAGAGATGGGGAGACCAAGTAGTAAAGCTTCTGTGAGCATCCAATGGGAGCTACCATGCACAAACTTCCTTACTTTATGATGAAAAAGAAAGCCAACAATAATTACTTGGTACTTAGGAAGGGGGAGGATAAAATAGCCTATGTTATTGCCAAGTTTTGGGAAAAGGAAAATAAAAGGAGGAATAATTAATAACTACATATGGAGGATACAATTTGATTTCAAAACAGAAAATTTAAGTAAAAATATCCAAAAAGTTTTTTGGAAATATGGACCTGGAGTCCAAGAGTACATTCAGACTCAATCTAGTGTCAGCATCCTTTAGTACATGAGGCACCATAGAAGGTGCAATCAAATATGGGTTTTCCTCATAAAAGAATGTACAGTTAAATGCTGGTCAATCCACCAAAAAATAAAATGAGGGTTCACTGAAGACTTTTTAGAGGAAATACGTCATTACTATTATGAAAGTTATATTAGCTAACTGAAAAATAATGTAAAAAGTTCCAGGAAGTTGAAAAAATATGAATAAAATGCAGTGACATGAAATTCCATGGTGCAAGAAGGGAATCACAAATAATGTAGTATTACTAGAGGATGAAAGGTAAAGTAGGGGAATGATGAAAATGTGACTACAATATTGACAGGGTCCAGGTTATGGAGGGCCATGCCCTCTCCAAAGTTACCATGATTAAACCATTCTTAAAGGTTAAGAAAGCCAACTAAGACAAAGCCAACTTATATACCTAACAATTTTCTTCCTGAGAATTTGTTCTCAATATAATTTAGAGCTGGTAAGGATGGCCTAATCTCATTAAAACATTTAAATATCTAGCAACAAAAATCGCCCAAACTGGTGAAATATGTACACATGCGATTTGTACATATACAAACACATAAAACTATTCTCCACAATATTCTGTCATACTTGAGTGCTATTTTATGCTCTTCTCTGATAAAAGTGATCATGGAAGACCAACATGAGCAACTCTGGCCCATAAGCATTAGCATTATTAGCACAACAGCAACTGGGTGCTCTACTGTACTACAAAAGTTGATTATGTTTACTTTGTTGCAGTCTCTGTTTTTGCCACTTATTCTGTTTTGGGTGTTGATGAAGGGGAATTTAATCTATGATCAACAAGTAATGACTTTGAATGTACTAACATTAAGGATAAAGCTGTAATTAATCTATAAAGTACCTCAAGATATTTTCAAAGAAATGATTGAGAGTAAAGGCCACAATGAAGGATGGTGTTAAAAGTTTTTTGGAATTGCAACCCATAAGAAATTATCAGCAGACAGATGTTATGAATGAGAGTTTTCTAAAAGAACAGAATAATCAATCACCTGACCATGAGCACTTGTTTGCAAAGGGGTAATGCCTCAGTAACTGTGTACTGTCTGTTTTCAGTAGGGCTCCAAATTCCAGGACTCATCCTCCAAACTGAATAACAAGTATGTGGGAACAAAGTAAGGAATGAAAGTGAGACAGGGGAGACCATAGCCACAGTGTGAAACTAGTCAGTTCCCAGGTTTACTTGTTACCTGAATACCATATGGCAGGGATTATGAGTTAAGCAAGAACCAGATTCTTTGTCCTTGAGACTAGATATGGTCAGAATTGAGATAATTTATCTACCAATGACATAACACTTATCTCTAATAAAATATCTAAATTTGCCATATTGGTCTTTTGGGTTTTCAAATATAGTTCTCTTCTTCAACTGTAAATGGATATGGTATAATTAGAAAAGCACACATGCACTTAACTATCCACAGTGTTATATATAGAATTCTCAAATAAGAAAAAGAAGAGATAAAATAATCCTTAGGAATTGATAGCTAAAAAAAGTTATACTTATTTTAAATATGGGCAATAACATGAGTATTTAGGAAACATGCCCTCATTTGGGAACAGAAACCACTGATCTCAGCAGTAATCCCTGGTGATGTGAAACATACCTCAATCTTTAATTTACTTCCTCTTTTGCTCCTTCCAACCCGCCCTCTGTGTATTGCTTTGGTTATTCCATCATTCATTGACTACTGTGTAGTTTTTTGTTTTTTCCTGGTGGTACTGGGGTTCCTGGAAGCCCTTCTATCTCAGGGTTACACTCCCAGACCTATTTTATATCTTTTTATTTGGAAACAGGGTCTCTTAAGCCAGCGAGGCTGGCTCCGAACCAGCGCAATCCTCCTGTCTCCACCTCCCAAGCTCGGAGATTACATGCATGCGCCACCACGTCCGGCTACTGTGTAGTTTTTAAAACATGGTCACAGATTGACACTTCTTGATTCTGGGGAATTCTGTGACTGCTTTGTCTAACAGAGAGCAACAGACATTATGTGACTCTGAAGCTTAGTTACAAAAAGAAGTTTCTGCATTATTTGTTGGGAAAACTAACTGCTGAAATGTTGAAATGCTATGGATAAAGTCCCAATATTTTGAGATCACCTGCTGGAGAAGACAGAGGTGGCACTGGGTCAAGACTCCTAATTAAGCCTCATCTTAGGGCATTCTAATTCAGATATCAGGCATGCTAATTAAGAAGAAAACAGACAGGAACTGGATTCTCCAGCTTAGGCTGCTCCAGTCTCATTGTTTTGAGTGACCCACAGACACTGGTCACCCTAGTTGAGGCCTTAGACGTAGTACAATAGATAAGACAGGTCTTTGGATTTCCAAATTTGTGACCTACAGAATCCTTGAGCATAATAAAAATGGCTATGGCATGATTTCTTATCCTTTAAAGAACAGGTATACACTATATACTAAGCACTCTGTAGAAATTAAGGATCCAAAGATGAAAAAGATGCATTCCTGATCTCAAGAAAATCACAGTTGAGACTGGAGTATAGGAAGATGAAGAATTTTATTGGAAATATAACCTAGGGGGCAGTACGTACGATGAAGTTAAAGCAGACTTAGACAAAACAGCTGTTTTAAGCTGCCTAGAAGCCATCCATAGTATCAGAAACCGAGACAAAAGGATTGCAAAGACAAGGCTCCTTTGAAGAAAAGCTATTTTTCTACCTATTTAGCACAGAATATCTATTATCAAATATATGCTGATATTTTGTGTATATTAATATACTTCCAATAAACTTCCCTTGGTTCTTGCTGCTTTCACATTTTATTAATAATTGGCAGCTCTTTTTTCTAAATAAATTTCATTTTAATTTTCTTTCGACGAAAGGTGTGTTTATGCAGTTCATCTTTGAAAGTTAATTAATGAAAGCACTCTAAAACCTAGCCTTGCTCTCCTCCTCTCAGCAGTGTTTCTTAAACAAAGCAGTACACAATCAGTGCTACTCTGAATCATTCTACCACATCTTAGCTATGGGGTTGGTTGGTATCTGCTATCTGGGGAAATGTACTTTGTTTCAAAAGAACTCAGGAATCTTTATTTTATTATTTTGGTGGTACTGGGGTTCCTGGAAAGCCCTTTTCCTCTGGGCTACCCTCCCAGACCTATTTTATACTTTTTATTTGGAAACAGGGTCTTTAAGCCAGCATAGCTGGCTTTGAACCTGCACAATCCTCCTGTCTCCGCCTCCCAAGCATGGGGATTATAAGCGTGTGCCACCACGCCCAGTGTAGGAATCATTTTATTAAAGGTAAAGATCCAAATATTTTTGAAGTAAAATATTCCAGATCGAGTAAATTAGGGCTAAATTCCATCTGTAAGCATTTTTTCCTAATTGGTGGTAATAAATTCCTAAAAAGAAAAGGTCTAATGGTAATGTTGGCTGATTCGTAACTTCATCAACCCAAATGTTCCTGTCACAGTGAAATCTGCTCTATAATTTACTTTAATGGACTATATATATCAATAAATATTGAAAATGTTCAGTCTCTTTTCCCCTTCCATTTAAATCAAATCCAATTCGATGT
Source organism: Muscardinus avellanarius (assembly GCF_963383645.1). NCBI lineage: Eukaryota > Metazoa > Chordata > Mammalia > Rodentia > Gliridae > Muscardinus > Muscardinus avellanarius. Next base: position 51,635,807 of record NC_137794.1, read on the forward strand.
CAACAGATTGTACCAATGTATAATTACAACAGCTAATGCACTGGGAAAAGTAGTGTTCTTTGATAAACAATTTTTTGAAAACCTCTTAAGCATTCTGCATCCTCAATATTTCTTTTGCACTCAAGATATGCAATAAATTACCAACCAGACACTACTGACCACTGCCAATTGTGTTAGCAGATTTAAAACCCAATCCCCAACTCCAACAATGACAATTTTTTCTTGGTTTCCAACACTCCCATCAAGCAAAGTGTTACAAAAATACTTATGTTTTCAAAAAAAGCTTTTTCATCAAAAGTATAACCAAACTCTAATAGAAGTAACAGCTTAGTTGCCACTTTAATAGAATGCTGAACCCGGAGTACCTAAGCAATATTTATAAGTCTGCACACCCCTTGAAATTATATACATGTGACCCTCATCCCTTCTCTTCTACCTTTTATGGCACTTTAGAATCACCTTCTAAGTGCAAGGTAAATGCTTTCTCGTGATTTCTCATGCTGAATTCTCTTGCCCTCAATGTCTCCTCCCCATGTTGATCCTCCTCTGCTTGAAGAACACAACAATAACTTCTATGTACCAAATACATTAATTTAGAAGGAATGTGTCATCTGGATTCTATATAGAAAAAGCTGAACTAATCAATACATATAAATCATCAAAATATAAGCATGAACTTGTTTAGACCAAAGCAGTATTTAACACTAAAACAAATGTTTTAGTGTTGAATCATGTTTACTCCAAAAACTTAAAACACACACACTTCTCTATAGAAATGTTGGTTATTATTTTTATTGCAGTTCTCCAGAAGAAAGGAAAAGAAAGATGGGGAAAAGTTTTCCTAAAAGATTATCCACTGAGTCAATGATCTGTGGGGTTTACTGTAAGGCTCTGTTACTAGGGCTGAGAGCTTCCAAGGCTTTTATTACAGGACTAACTTCTTTTTTGCAAGGCTTCAGCAAATGAACTGATTTATCTGGTTTCGCATACTTGAGGACTGATTCATGCTATTTGTACATGACAGGTTTCATCTATATAGCACCATTGATAACACTTATCTGTACATCAAAATTCTCACTCTTTACATTAAAAAATTATGCTTATCATGGGATAAAAAATGTTAAAGTGGTAGGTAAAAGATCTGAGCTATCTCGTGAAATGGAACCAAACCACAGTAAGATCACCAACTGAATATGAACGTACAACAGTGCTGCAGAAGAAGATACTATTTCAATAAAGAACTGGAAAAATTACTGCTTATACTGATAAAATAATAAGGCTCTGTTAACATTGAGTGAATTGTAATTAGAAGCGGCAAAAATTAATTTATTGCAAACAAGAAAAGGTGAAGTTTTGTGAAGTTTTATAATCAAAGCATAAATATTTCAAAATAAAACTTAAAATAGCACTCACAGCCAGGTGTGGTTTGCGCGCTTGTACTTCCAGGACCTGGGAGGATCACAGGTTCTTGGCCAGCCTCAGCTACTTAGTGAGGCCCTCTGCATCTTAGTGAAACCCTATTTCCAAATAAAGAATAAAAAACAGGGCTGGGGCTCAGAGGCAGAATACCCCTGGATTCAATTCCCAGTAAAACACAGACACAGACACACACACACACACACACACACACACACACACACACACACATACACACAATCAGCACCCACTATTTAAACAGTTGGCAAACTAACTCCTGAAATTTACTCTTATGGGCCAAAAGTATTTAGGTTGACTGCTGCTGTGGTCTATAACTTGATAAAAGCCAGACATGGTGGCACATGCCTATAATCCCAATACTGGGGAGGCTGAATCAGAAGGATCACAAATTTGAGGCTAGCATCAGCAATTTAGCAAGCAATTTTTTTGTTTTGTTTTGTTTTTAAGGGCTGTAGGCTATGTATATAGCTCAGAGGTAAAATGCCCCTGGGTTCAATACACACCCCCTCCCCAAAGTTTCTGTGTAAGATTCTGAAAGGAGGGACCAGTCTATATACTTGAGTAACAATAAGACATTTTCAAATTCCCAAATGATATATAAGATATTCTTTGGAGAAAAAAATAATCATTTTTCTTTACGAAGAAAGGTATATATTGAGTTACAAAGTTTGTTCTTGTTATTCATCTTTCAGAATATGAGGTTACATTAGGCTCCAATCACCACCTACTATTATTCTTCCCAACATTGGTAATATAGACAGTAGAGCTAATTCTCTGTCATTGAGGAAGAACTGTTGGATAGCTAAACTTGTATCATCATCACCCCTGAAACACAGTGAAATATCACTGTTAGAACCAATGGTTTATTAGATCGAACCCACCATCAACAATGTCAACTTTGCCTGGTTGTGTTAACAGGAAAATGTTTTACGAGTTCCACCACTGGGCATCAATTTAACTTCCAGCACCAGCTCTGCTGTAAAACCGTGAATGTAATTTATATGGTGACCTGCGTGTGGGGGAAGCAATATCTGGGTGAAACTTCTCACAGTCTGACAAAATGCTTTGATTTGCACCATTCAGATGATTGAGCAAAAGAGTTTAAGCAATCACCACCAATAGCCTTTATCTCCAAATGCACTAAAAATTTATTACTCTATGAGTACAACCTATTGCTTTAGAGCCTAGCTTGATAGAATAGAAATGATTGGATAAATATTACATTTTCAACTGGTACACATCTTGTCCATTAGGTTTAAATATTGGACGAGATACGTGTTTAAGATAAACATCAGTCTTAGCTGATTCCATCACAGAGTACATTTAGAAAGCCTCCACATGTTTCCATAGTAACATTTTTGAACTTACATATAGCTGAGGATACATGTTCCTTGCCAATTAGGAGAAAGTAAACCCAGAGACACTGTACTCTTCTTAAACGATCTACCTTTGTCTTTTACTTAGCAGTTTAATAGTTGACAGTATTTAACATCTATTGCTGTGTTTGAAGCAACCGAGTAGCCACTGAAGCTGGAAGGGATATAAATACAGCTCACCTATCTATCCTAAATAAGTTTCTTGTTCAGGTCTTCCTAAGAATTTTAAACTAAAGGTTAAATATCTCTTAAACTAAAATGCTTGAAAGTAGAAGTGTTTTAGATTTTGCATTTTAAGATATTTGCATATACATAATTAAATATCTGGGAGATGTTACCCATGTCTAAACATAAAATTCATTTGTTACACATATATCTTAAAACAGGCCTGGAGATAATTTTATGCAATAGTTTTAGCTGCTTGTGTTTTGACTTTAGCACAAGGTCAGGTGGAAAATTTTTCCACTTGGGGCATCATGTCAGCACTCAAAAAGTTTTGGACTCTGGAGTTTTTCAGATTTTGGGTTAGCAATGCTCAGCCCCTAGTAGATTTCACATGGCTTTTCTAGTACCTACTGCTATGTATCAAGGGAAGAGCACTTACCTGGCAACCTCTGTATCCACCTGCCTAAGAACATATACTTTGAAAGATGACAACAGATGAATTCTGAGCTATAGTTACAGAGCAAAGCTTCTAGGATTACTGCAAAGCAACTTTTAAATACCCTTCCTAGCATCATAAGAGCGAGTCTATGCATATAATATTCAGTGCCTTTGGGCTCCTGAGCAACCACAGGAGCCTTGACTAACTTGATTAACTCAGTTACTTTCCACTATTTTCTAATTTAGTTTGATTAGATACTGCAATAAAAGTAGTAGTATTTCCAGTTTGATGTTGAAAAAAATAGACTCAGAGATTAAATAACTTGATGAGTAAAATACGAAAATGGATTGCAACCTATGTCTGTGTGGCTCCAAAGTATTTTCCATTATAGGAAATCACAATCCAACCCAAAACTAAATTATTACACCTGAATGTTTAAAAAAGATCCAATAAAATAGCAAAATAAGACTAAAGCACATATAGTAATATTGGTGTATCATTATAATGGTTTTAATTATTATAAAATATTAATATCAAAGTGCTCATCAGTAAAATGACTATTATTCATTAATGTTGACAGTTGAATTCTTTTCCTTGGTTAAGGTTTCCATTCTTATTTTCATGTATTTTGTTTGCTGCATCAAACAAGTAAGTGCTTTGTGTAAAAAGGATAGAAAGCAAAATTTACTCTTTTGAAATGTCACCCCATATTCCATATACAAAGCCATTTGTTATAGCAATACTAAAAGAGACTTAAGCATTTAACTTGAAATGCCTAGCAAGATCTTTTAAGCTGTTTTTCTTATCTTATTCTTCAAAATTCGAAACTAGAAAATCCCACTTGACTAGCAAGGCAAAGAAAGAAGGTTGTCCCTTCTAGGGTTAAAAGATGCTTTTTGTAAGATTTTAGGTAAGATTAACCTTTTGTTCACAATAGGACTGGTTATTGGTTTTATTTTTTTTTGCTGTCTTTAACTCAGGTAAAAATCAATATAGAGCGAGACAAAGGGCTCTAGAGGGTCTGGCTATACCAGCTTTTGGTTTGGCTTCTGCACAATTCTACAACATGCTGAGGCTGGGAAGGATTAGCCTGCTTGTGTTGAGTAAACCGATGATACTCAATAAACAGTTTCTGTTGTAAACCCCTTAGGACGTGCAAAGCCACACTAGTTGGCAATAGACCAGATAAGCGGCAGAACCAGCTGTAATCTCATTTAGACCTGAGCTGATCCTCCTGTCCTTTCATTCCACAGGATCAAAGCAAACCACTGAGGAGGCAGCTGTATTATAGCAGCTCTGCTTGCTGGATGCAGCAAACATTTCATAAATTCCACTCCTTGAAGCAAGTCTCTACCTAATCTACCCAGAGCTGGGACAATCAATGAATTTCTGAATTCATTAGACTGATTATTACAGGGTAACCATTTTCTCTTTGGAGATATGTGATTGCATGCCAACTTTACAAAGTGGCTGCTACTTCTGATCACTGAATTGTTTTTCTTTTGTTTGTTTGTTTGTTTTCTGGAAGGGCCTAACTACGACCCCCGCCCCCATAGTAAATAAAACTAGTTTGAAACTACTTAGCATACTATCCTTAATGTATATGAACAGCTGACTACCACTCAAATGCAGCCGAGTTTTAACAGTGGCCCATGATTTCCTATGCCACAGTGAGAGGCAAAACCCTCCTGTGATACAGCACCAAACATGTCAAACTGATGTTCAGAAAAATTTAGAGAAAAGCTCTCTGCAGTTCATTAGAAAACATTATTTAACATTCATTTGTAATTTTTCCATCAAACAGGACACAACTTTTTTTTTTTTTTTTTTTTTTTTGGTGGTACTGGGGTTCCTGGAAGCCCTTCTACCTCTGGGCTACACTCCCAGACCTATTTTTACATTTTTATTTGGAAACAGGGTCTCCTAAACCAGTGCGCGCGGCTGGCTTCGAACCTGCGCGATCCTCCTGTTTCTGCCTCCCAAGCGCGGGGATTACAAGCGTGTGCCACCACGCCCGGCAGGACACAACTTTTAAAGCACTCTTAAAGAAGTGCTAAGTACTTCAAAATACTACTTCTTTTTTCTTTTCAATAGAATGGATATATATTATCTCCTTTTACTAGAAATTTCCCTTAAATAGAAATATAAATTTCATGTTAGGAACTTTTTCAAAGCAATCACTGTTTCCAAGTTTAAGACAATACTAACTGGATATGTGGTAGACATTAAAGAAACAGGAATTGGACATCACATCACAAATCACTCTACATAATAATTGTGAAAGAAATGAAACCCAAGCAGACGTGTAAGGCTCTAAAAACATCAGTATCTAAAAATAAGTATAAATTAATGCTGAGTGTCAATAGTGAGAAGAAGACTTAAAGATCATCTAGTCAGGGAGGCGGCAAAACTTTATTATAAATGTATAGGCTTTGAGGGCCATTTGCCTCATCTTGTTGCAGTTATATTAAAACAGGCCATAGTCAGTGCCTTAGTTAGCCAACCCTTTCTAGTCCAAACTATTCATTTTACAGTGGGTGACACAACCCTTCAAGAACATTAGCTGCACTGCATAGATAACTCAGCAAGTCTCAGAGTCAAAATTCAGACCTCCTGAGTCCTGCTCTAGTTTTAATCTATGGTCTCCCAACATTGATCCACTTCTGTAAGAAAATGCTATGATGATTCTATAGTAGTCCAGAAACATTTGAAAAATGTAAGCCAAGAATGATTAGGATACTTGAGATGTGGCAATGACCTCAGAGTAACTGACCCAACCATTTCCAAGCTAACAAATGCTACGTTTAATAACTTGCCTCTCCATCCCTTCTTCAGACATAAAAGGTCCCATTTTATAAAATAACAGCAAAAGTGAAAAATATCAAATTCTTAACTCTTCTAATATTTGCAAAATCTAGATCACTGTAATAATAACACCATGATAGGAAACTGCAAAACTGTGTAATTATACTTTAATTGTATTGTGAGGCATGCATTAATCACAAAGTTTAAGTACCAAGGATAGAATTATAATAATTCTGTAAAACAAATTTAAGCTAGCTAAGTAGGTCAGAACCACTAACATGCAACAGGAGACCCCTGGGAATTTATCAGTTAATGGCTATTTATGTGCAAATGAGTGCCCTCCAACCCTCCAAAATCCTGTGTAGCTGAAGGGTATTTCTGTTAACCAGGAGCACTGCTTAACTGTAGAGGCATAAATTAAACTATTTTATTGGAATGATTTTTAATTCTTCTACTTTACTTTTCTGTATTCTTCCCTATCTTTGTAGAAGCTTTTTACAGTACATATTTAACAATAAAAAAATTACTGGCGAATTTTCAAAACTGATGTCTCCAGACCTCCACATGTACACACACACAGTAAAACTTCAGTAAAATAAAAAGACATTTCTTTAGATTTCAAATCTAAAGAAGGCTTAATACTGTTAAAAATTTTAAAACTTTAAATATAAGCACTATGTTAACACTCTTTTACAAGGAACTAAAATGAAGTAAAATTGTTTTATGTCTTTATACTCTTATTTTACAGAAGACAAAAAATTCAATAGTTTAAATCTATCAAAAATTTTGTTATAACAGCCAAACTACCTAACAAAGATACACTTTGAGAAGGGGAGGGTGTTAAGCATCTCACTTCTGATTAGTCTTATGAAACATTTGGATATTTTTTGAAGACGATAAGAAGAATAAAAATTTTCAGTATGATATAAATATAGTTAAGAGACCACTAAACATTCGTTAGTATTATCATACCAAACTTAGGTCAGAGGTGACATGAAACTAGACATTTCCTAACTTTAAGACTGTAGAACAAGTAAATTATTTCTTATTAATGTGTACCCCCGCCTCCATGGTACTAGGGATGGAACCTAGGGGCATTCTACTTCTGAGCTATATACCTAGCCCTATTTTTTTTTTTTTTCTGGTGGGTCTGGGGATGGAACCCAGGGGCATTTGACCTCTGAGCCACACCCATTCCCCTCCCCTATTTTTATTCTTTATTTGGAAATAAGGTCTGAGTTGGAGAGGGTCTCACTTAGTAGCTGAGGCTGTCTGCGAACCGCGATCTTCCAGTTTCAGCCTCCCAAATGCTGGGATTACAAGTATACGCTACCACACCCGGCTCCCAGCCCTATTTTTTATTCTTTATTTTGAAACATAAAACTCACTGAGTTTCAAAGGGCTTCACTAAGTAGCTATCACAGCCTCCATTCATTGGTTGAAAATTAAATTATAACCTAATACTAAGTTAAAGACAAAGTCAACATACAGTCATACAGTACCACTGAAATTACATTTTATAATACAGTTACACCTCAGCATGTCAAGCTAGAGTTAAAACAAAATGTTTGTCACTCTTCTGTTTTAAAATTCTTCTAAGAATACAGGTAAACGCCAGGCGTGGTGGCACAGGCTTGTAATCCCTGCGCTTGGGAGGCAGAGACAGGAGGATCGCGCAGTTTTGAAGCCAGTTGCGCTGGCTTAAGAGACCCTGTTTCCAAATAAAAATATAAAATAGGTCTGGGAGTGTAAACCAGAGGTAGAAGGGCTTCCAGGAACCCCAGTACCACCAAAATATTTAAAAAAAAAAAAGGTTCGTGGTAAACTCCTTGAAAAGATCTTTTCATAACTTTGCACAACCGAGTTTTCCAAGAATTGCAAGTAAATTATAGCAGAGGTGATGATTATATCATTTTTCTCTGATTAGCATGCTTTACAAACTTACCTTTCCTACATTCAGAGGGTAGTCACGCCAAGAATCAGTGCTGCACTGGACAGTAATGTTTGTATATGAAACAGAAAACAGATGCCTCTGGCCTAATGCCACGTGATATACTTAGATGTATAATACATAGGAAAATTAAGATGCATTTCTGGCCTGAAGACATAATTTCCTTACATGTGTCTGCTTTAAGAAAAAAAAATATTAACTACGAAAAATAAATTATCACACAACTGTAACCATCTGTTAAAGGCCATCACCCCTTTTCAAAAGGGAACTTCCAGAAGCTATATGGCAAGGGCTCACTTGAGCTCCCTCCTCTCTTTGGTTCAGGGCAAAGCAATGGTCACTCAAACTTCCAATCACAGGCAAATTCTCAGTTAGATCTCTCTGAACCAAGCACTGCCCTAAGGCTTAATTAACCTGCTCAAAAACAAACAAGACCTTCTCTTTCTGAAGAGACAGATAGACAATTTGATGAAACTCTCCCCTCCAAAATCCTGTAATATTACACATGTAAGAGAAGTGTATGAGTATTGAAAATTACCAGCCCCTACATTTATATGGATGAAATAACCGAAAGAATGACATGATATTAAAGTGTTTTGACATTCTGAGGGTAATGAAGCCTGCAGTATGAGAGAACTCTTAGATCGCAGAAACAGTGAATTATTTTGTCATTTGGTAAACATAAGTAAAAGAAAGATGTATTTAAGCATATGAGGCCCAAGTCATAATTACTATGATGTTGCTTAAATAGTATTGTCTGAGTATATAGCACCAGCCTAGATCATCAGATTTTCCCTCACCTTTATCTCCTGTCACTCGGTCCCAATCCTTATTCCAATCTCTTGCACTCTCCTATCTTTTTTTATTTCAAGCTACTTCAGCATTTTAAAATATATTTTTATATCACTAGCTTTTACTATCACAATGATTTTCTACCTAGTTTCCTTGCCAGCAGTTCCTTTGTTTCCTGTGCACATTACTGCCAGAACCATTGATATCATTGCCATTCACTTATTCACCCATTCATCAACAGATTTATTAAGCAACACACTATAGATCATACATTTTACCTGGATAACTAGATGATGAAGGCATAAGGCAAATTCCCTGTCTTCAAAAAAGTATTAGTCTAGTGAAGAGGAAAAACAAAGATATTTCTAGTGGTGAATGTTCTGGGTGAAACAAAGAAAGTGTAAACAAGGAAGGAAAATGCTGGCTGTCCTTGGGAGGCCTAGAAACCCTTCACAGGGGTAACTGTATTTCCCTACACCTCAAAGGATCAAATAAATGTCAATGGGGAGAGGAGCACATGGTAAGTTTAAAAGCCTGTTCTCATCCTGTCTTTCCTCTATTTAGAACCTACGCTTCTTGATTTCTTCCTAACCCAGGCTTATGTTCTTGTCCTAATTTCAAGGCACTTCCTAATCTGATGTCAACTTTTTCTCCTAAAGCAGGCACCCTCTGCTTCTTTTATAACACTAGTTTCTTCATCACCCCCAACACACACACACACACACACACACACACACACACACACACACACACCCCATTCCAACTTCTTGTTCTTCAGTTGCTGTCCTTCCTGTTGTAGCATATCACCCCTTTGTTCTTCAATTTTTATATAATTATATAATTGCCATTCTTATATCCAACCTCTTTTAAGAGGCCTTCCTTATCCCTTCTCCTACCTTATCAAAAGTGTAACATTTATTTCTTCAATATCTAATTCCTAAATGCTATTTTAAAATATCTTTCTGAATCCTGTTTCTTACATTGTCTTTTTTCCTTCTTTCCCCTACTATTAAATAATACTCAAAATATCTTAGTGTTAGGTACTCATTAATTTTTCACTTTAAAACACTAGTTATACACACATATAGCTTACTAAAAAGCCCACTTTCTTATTTTTTATTTGGAAACAGGGTCTCACTAAGTTGCAGAGGTCTCACTAAGTAGCTGAGGCTGGCCACGAACCTGTGATTCTCCTATCTCAGCCTCCCAAGTAATGGGATTATAAGTATGTGACATCACACCTAACTTAAACATTGGTATTTAAAAACGTCTTTCCTAAATGTCATGTTTTTGTATTTTTAGTTTATGCATGCCACATAAGTGGGAAAAATGGCTCTCTGTGCTCTATGCAAGTAGAAGTTTCCTGTCATGCTGACAACATAAATCATATTTCCATTTGAGGTATCAACTTTAAAATGTGTATCAAACCACCTAATATATAATTGATTTAATTAGAATCACTTAAGTAATCTAATCCAATCTTTTACCTTTCACAAGAAAGAACTGAAATATAGGAACTGGCCTAAGGTTCCACGAAATTAGGGTTGAATTAGGCTCAAAAGGATTTCTCTGTTCTTTCATATTCCACCTCAATTTGCTTCTTCAAGTAAAATTATCTCTAAAACTATGATTTTACTCTTAACATAAAATACTGTATTAATGAATATTTGATCTGATAAATCAAGGATTTAATATGCAGGACCATGGATAAATATGAACAGGTAGCAACTCTATTTCCTTCAGTTTGAATCTTTGCATTAAACATAAACAGAAAAACTGAAATATTATGGAAACAGGATTCTCTAATTTTGGTGATTCCAAATTCATTAGCATTACAGTAAGATAAAGAATTTATATACGCATATGAAAACTTACTGCATCCTTCCATTCTAATTATTATTCCAATGGGAAGAAATGTATCTGCCTGCCCAAACAAGCTTATATACTTAAATGATACAAGTTTCTGGTGCCTACCAATACTACTCTAGATGATACATTTCAGAATAGCATATCAAAAGACATACATCAGTCCATATTGACATAATGGAAAGATTGAACCATGTTTAATCTCTAGGCAAAATAAACTCACTTTCGGGAAAGTAGGGATATTATGTTATAGCTCATCACAGAATTTCCACTGAAATGCAATTCTGAAGTAGATGAACAATTAACTAAATCTGATATATAGTATGTCTTATGTTCCACAGATCACCTACCATTTTACATGAATTGTCTTTGGAATATTAGAAATTCCATATATTAGACTAAAATAATGGTCTATTTCAGGATTCAGGCAAGAGTGAAGACAGAGACCCAAATGTTTGAATGCATTAAATATATGCTACTATTCCATAAACCCTATGAGTGCAGAAAACATTTCCAGGTACATCAGAACACTTATTATCATAGTTCTGAGCCACAGAAATTATTCAAGTAATATTGGCTAAATTATATTGGAATTCTTAGGAAATCAAAATATAAGAACTATTAACTCTTATATGTGTGTGAATATAATTTTTCAAACAGTAAACATTTATAAACATAAAACTCATAATTTTTTACACATCAAAAAACATAAAATGAAAATTTCAGGTAAGGTCAATATATTTCAAATGTACATGATGTATATAAAGTTGATGTATTTAATATATATGCTATATGCTGTAGCAAATTAGTATTGAGAGACAAAATAAGTTATTTAAGGTCATCAGAAAACTTCTTCTGTGTTATCTGCTTTTCAAAGTTTTAACAAATTTATTAATAAAACTGCTTTACTCTTCTCTGAAACTACAAGAAAAATTTTTTTTCCTTTCTTAAATTTTTCTGAAGTTTTTCCTCCTATAGATTGCCATTACTCTGTTTCAATCTAGAACAATGATTGCTGGCCAGGTGTACAACTTTCTTCCTATCACCTTATTATTCTGCACTGGATCCTCCATTTCCTGAACCCAAAATATGTTTTGTTCTTCTTGGCTTAATCCTTCATTTCCCTGATGCGTAAATTCTTTAGCAGTATATCTCAAAAGCATAAAGTCAAAATAAAAAAGCAACATGTACAGTATAGGCAGAGCTTCTGGTCCAGTAGCATTTATATAAATTTCTTTAAATGTTAAAAAAAAAAAAACACTGTACTGGTTGTGGATTCTTTTTCATATTAAAACATTAAAGTATGCTGTACTCAAAAGAGTATGAATTCACAGCATATTAAAAAAAAGTGGAGGAACGAAAGGAACATTAAGGTGTCAGAGAATGGTAACAGAAGAAAAATGGACATCAGAAGTAAGAAAGGTGGGAAAGTATACCAAAAGACAGTGTTATAATAGTTCACAAAAGACTCCCTATACATGTACAATTATTTTTTATTAGTAATGGAATGTGTGGAAGATGTCCAAAATAATTTTAAAATCTTTCTGACTTGCTATTTACATAAGCACATGTTTCTAGAGATTCATAATGTCTCCCTTCTGATATGTGTCACCAATCAGCTATTGGTGACTTACTGCCACAAACTCACATTGTTTGTATAGGATGAGCTGAGAGAAAATTCTCTGATGTAGAAAAGTTCTAAGAAGGGTCTCTTCAACATTTCTCTATTATTCTATCAGTGTCTTTCATTTGTTTGTTTGTCTGCCTCACTGCTGTGGGGCACTTGAGAACAGCAATTTGATTTCTGCATCTCTCTTTTTTATCCAACAACAGTGCAAAGTCTGCCACAGCACACACTTGATGGATGGATACTCAAAAGTCTGTTGACTAAAGAATATTCATTTTTCTTTCATGTACAAGCACAAAATTAACACAGCAAAAATATTATACCCAAAGAAAAATAAACAGAAAGATGTGACCAATAAGGTACTTTATGCATTTCCTTAAAACATAAATAGTATACTTTTGAAGGAATACCACTGATGTGATTCAGAATGCAGCTCTAAAAATCTCAGAGTGGGGAACTCTCTGCAACCAATGGACAAAGACTAATGTTAATAAAAGCAACCATCACTAGGAACTCCACTAGATATTTCATATGTAGTTTCTCTTTTATCTTTCAAACCAGCCATTCAATATGTAGTTACATTCTAGAGATTAGAAAAACTGAGGTTCAAAGAAGTTATATTGACTTGCTGAAGATTAAAGAAAGTGGTGAAGACAGGATTCTAATTTACATTTGCAACCTTTTGAAAAATAAAGCAATATTATTTTTACTATAAACAAGAGACTATTCTGTACATGATTCAAACGTTAACAAGTGCAAATGTGTCCCACTGGCTTTGACACTGGTATATTAATAATAAAACTGAACTACAGTTAATATCGTGGTTAAATAAGCAGAACTGGGTGTGGTGGCACATCTAATCCCAGTATTTGGGAGGCTGAAACAGGAGAATCATAGGTTCATGACCAGACTCAGCTACTTAGTGATGCCCTCTTAAAACTTGTTTTAAAATAAAGAATTAAAAATAGTGCTGTGGGTGTCGCTCAGAGGTTAAATGCCCCTGGGTTAAATCGCAGTACCAAAAAAACCCCAAACCAAACCAAAACAAAACAAAACAAAACAACCAAACAAAAAATACCCAAAATAAAACAAAACAAAAAACAAAAAAATATAAGCAACTCAATTATCAAGCAACTAGGATTTTGAAAAATAAGAAAGGTACAAAAACCAAGTCAACTAAAAATTATGTATAGCACCTAAATGTCCACTGTATTAAGTTAATGAAAGTTTATATGACAAACTATTATATGAAGCCTTAAACAATGTGTGTGTAAAGACATATCTTTGATATATTTTAGTGGAAAAAATAAAATTGTAGAAATCTGAAGAATATAATCCTATTTTTTCCCTCTCCTTCTAAATAAAAAAGTAAAGAAAGCACAGATAAGAAGGTTAAGCAACAGCAGTTTAAAAGAATTTCTCCAAAGTGTTAATAGTGGTTCCCTTTGAGAGAGCATTCACAGGAATGTTTTTCACTTTATTCTATACAGAATTCTATACTATTTACCTTCTATGCAAGATACATGAATTTTGGCAATACAAAAATGTAAAAGAGAGGCATTATAAAAGCTCTCTCTAGAGCTTACAAGTGCTTCAGAAGTTATGTTAGAAACCTTATACTTGTTATAGAAAGAAAAAAAGTCTTAAGGTACCTATAATAACAAGCACAGAAAAAGATTAATTTGGGGAAATAAAAGCTAATTTTATAGAATCTTTTTTTCCTCTCATTTCACAAGACTCTAGAGCTTCCTATTTCTATTATTTAACATATCAAACAATAGTTGTTTTCTAAAAAAATAGAGAAATTAAAAAGAATTTTTTCTAGTCTAAGGTTTCCTAGTAGATAAAAATTTTATTTTGTACAACATATATATTTACATAAACATGTATGTATAAGTAAGCCTTCGATAAAATTCAAGCCTGGTTCTCAATGTAATTTTTAGAATTACATCTAAGGTTCTATATTTTAAATCAAAGCATTTATAAAGTACCTTCTACATATAATTGAACAAGTTTGTGAAGCTGAAACCTCACTTAGTGTTATGAACAGTACCCATAGAGCTGTGCAGCAATTACACGGCACCCAAAAGTCTGCCCAGACACAAAAGCACACTCACCACAGCTTGGAATCTAATGTTGGAAACAGAACAAATCATTAAATTATCACAAATAAGAAATGGTCAAGCAAACTATAGTATATCCATATAATGGAATATTACAAAGATACCAAAAATAATGTCAATTTTATAGAAGGCTATTAATGATATAATAAGCAAAAAAGCAGGCCACCAAATAGTATTTAGTCCCATTTAAAACATTAAATATATATTAATATATATAAAATATAAATACATATTAAAATATACATAGATAGGAAAGTGTACACGGATAACAAACATTAATAGCAGTTTTCTCAGCACAAGTAACTTAAAAAGTCATCTACATTTAACATCAGAAACATGTAAAGAGCCTAATACCTAATTTTTAAAAAATTAAAACTCTAGTAATAATTGACAGAGGTCATACACTGTGGGATTTTGCTGATTTTTGTATTTCCAAGTTATTTGATTTGTACAAGAAATATTTGTCTTCTATCACACCTCTTCCCTAAGAGATTTAATGTGGAATAAACTACATAATCAGAGACTTTTTTACTTTGTATCTTTATCAGCAACATTTCAAATTGTGCCAAGACTGTGGTTGGCACTCTGTTGTTAGGGTTTGAAGATTAGTAAAGTACTGTTATTGATAAAAAAAAACCCTAATTAAGAGATCAACCCACCCACCTGAGGCCCCCTGAAAGAACAGCATTCCATGAAGGGTATATAGGGATTTCTTGCCCTGAGTAGTTTTACTTCATAAATGGATTAACCCTTGTTTCACTAGTAAATTCTGGAAAAACCAATTTCCCCATATGGATTTTTTTTTACCCCATTTAGTATTAAGTGTGCTCTAAAATATGCCCTTCCCCCTTTGTATTCTTCTACTAGCAGCTGTCCACCACCACACTGGTCCAGATTCCTGGACACCAAGACAGGAGGTCCTTTTCTTCACCGTGTTTTACTGGTTTCCAGGAAAGCTGCCGGCAGGAGGCAGCAGCGGCTGGCTATGGCCACGGCAGCGGCTGTGCTGTGCACAGTAGTTAGCTGCTGGCTTCATTCTTCTGTCATTATATAAGCAAGATGACACTGTTCTCTAATCCAGCCAAAGCTGATAAGTACCATCAACCTGTCACTTCCTACATTTCAAATTCTAACATCACAGCATCAAAGAGTTTTTACATTTCGATTTCTTTCGCTGGCAGCAGCCGGTAGCCTCTCATTCTCCCACGGTGTTCTAATGCTGCATTTGCACACCGGGGTTACTCCCAGACTGAATAGCAGGTCATCCCCTGCTCACTGAGCTCATCTGTGGCCCATGTGCTAGGCAATTTAGATCCAATCAGCCCTTATTTAGCTCAAGAGTAATGAGCAGCATAGTGACACAGACTTAAGCCTGACCCTCAGGACACTGCTCATCAAGCAGTAAAACTGTGACAAAATCATTCATCTTCCACCCGCTGGCAAGAAATAATACTCGCACTCACTGTATTACTTTTCAAGATAAAAAAAAAAAGTCCTGAATTTTCATGATGTGAGACATTAATTTGCAGAAAGCTGAATTCCCTTAAACCCCCCTGTTGCTATGAGCTCACCAGGGGGAAATAGGCCTTAGGAGACTGAAATGGAATAAAGAAAATTGCTCCAGCTTTCTTTTCATTTTAAATAAGCCTTAAATCTGACAAGAGATATCCTAAAGAGAGAAAAATATATATCTTGTAAGGTAAAGAAGAAACAATTGAAATTAAGAGTTTCAAATGCTCGTTTCACTCCTTATTTGTTCTCAATTTTGTTAAAATCTGAATAAATAAAAAATGGAAAAAGAACAATAACCCACCCTTCTGCACAAGGCAGATGGAAAGGTAAGGCTATTCCTTATAGACAATATGGTGGCAAAAGCAAATTCACAGCATAAAACAAAAATGTTTCCCAATGTCTTCTACAAAACACATGTTAAACTGCTTTAAAATAAAATCAGAATATGGTGAGAAAAGCCAGGAATATTTAAAATTACGATTTTGCTTTTTCCACAATTTAGAGTGTATTCTCAGGTTCTATTAATCTAATTAATTATGGTGGTTAATTAAGAGATTAAATTTCTTCCCTCAGTGACATTGGCTTGATAAAATGTATCTGCAAGTTTACTTTAAATTTGTTGGATATAAATGCTTAAATTTTATTTGCTTCCCCTAAATACTTCTCTTATATAACCAAAAGCTACAATGTCATTTTCTCTAAGTGTATTTCTTTAGATTTGGTTTACTTACTGAGGGTACAATTTCAGTTATTTTTACCTGTTCCATAGTTGGAGAAGAGTTAACTTTAGCAAACTTGTCAGGAATAAGACTCATCAGTCTTCAATATATTTATTATGACAACATGTCTTTGGTTTAAGAAACAGCACTGTGTGGTGCCATGAAAGAGCACAGTAGTGATGCCTTCCTATGAGTTCACTGCTGAATTTCATCTACAGCTTCAAAGATCTGGGTGGTCTAAAACCTACAGTGAACCGTAGGGTTCAGACAAGGAACCACAGAGACATAAATAAGATTGGGAAAAGTAGCTTTCACCCCACCACCAACATCTTTTCATTTGTTACCATTTGCTAAAGAGATATTCCAGTGCTTGGTACAGAAAATAATCATGGCACTTCTATTCCCTAAACAACTGAGCTGATATACTTTCGAAAGAATGAAATGGTTTCTTTACAAGTGTATTTCTTTTGTTCCTGTCCCTTAAATCCAATGTTCTTCCTCTCAGTTTCTGTTTCCCATTGTTCTTTCTCTTCCCTTTTCTTCTCTGTAACTGCAAAAGGTTGATTTCCAAGATTTAATCACAGAAAAATCAAATTTTTGGAACAATTATGGAGCAGAAAAAATCATAACAGTCCATTCATCTACTTCTTAAAAGTGAAAGTAATCTTGAAAAAAGAAAATACAAAGCTCTCTTTGCTACTTTTAAATTTTTTATAATTATTAGAATTACAGTAAAATAGTAAATATGACCTAGTTATATATGGGCACAGAAAAAAAAATTAATGATGATTAAGGGTAGGAAAATAAAAAAAAACAATGGAAGCTTTGGCATCTTTCTCTTATATCCAGTGCTCTGAATTTCATATGTGGGCCCCAAATGTGTATCTATTTTCTAACCTTGTGCTGGACTCAGTCAAGAGGCCCTCTCAATGCAGACTTTTCAGTTCTGCAAGATTTTCTTAAATTATTTTATCAATTTTTTTTCCTTCACTCTTCTTTCTCAGTTGCCTCTTCCAAATGCCTTGCTTCCAATCTACTCCCAAAAGAGACAATGTCTACTTTCAGATTCAAAGGGTTCCTGAGTAGACCCAGTCTCAATGAAATGGTTCTCAACTCTTTAAGAAACAAGGTAAAAGCTCAAATGCCCACTTGCTGCACCTGCTTCCATATTTAAATAAAATAGTTTGATGATAACTACTGAATTGGAAAATATGAAATTAAAAAATGGCCACAAATAATCAAACTAGTGTTAGCTTAGTTTGAGTTTTATTTTTCAGTAACACGAAAAAAAACAAAAAACCCTTCAATTAAGTTGGCAAGAATGGGCCTCTGGCATCCCCTGGGGATTCCCTCTGCTCATGAATGCACAGCACGTAATAAACCCAAGATGAAATTTAGATTATATTATATCCAAATTCTGACTGCACAGATACTATTGTCACAAGCAGGTAAACTTTAGGAATAAGTATAAATCACTCTCTCAAGTAATACTGATGACTGAAATAATAAATAGAAAATGTTGGAAAAAGGTGATTTGAATAAACAAATTTCTTCTCCTTTCTCTATTTTCTCAGTCTCTCATTCATGTAATAAATGTAGGAGAGCACACCACATAGACCTTATTGTATTGGATCACCGATGTATCACAGGTGGCTATAGTAATGCTTGCTATCAATCAGACACTCAATAGTTGAATTTATTGAAAAAAAACTTTTTTTCATGAATATGTATTCCTTGCAAAAATTAATTACCATACAAAGTAGAAAGCAGTAACAGACATTAAGACAGAGTTTAAAGTATTAAGAAAATTCAAAAGGACAATTTAAGAACAGAGACCCATGGACAAACGTACATTTCAGAGAAGCTTAGAATGAAGGATAATATTGTTTATATAAAAGTAAAAAAGGATTAACAAAAAATACCACTATGTACGGAATGTTCTAGATGTTTTTATGATTCATATTCTGGATAAGTGCTGCATCTAAGTCAGTGGTGTCCACCAATCTTTCTGCTGTCCGCTACAGCAGCCACTAACTAGTGACACCAAGTTAGGTGAGCTGATGTTACTACCAGTGCAATGGAGTTGAAAAAAAGTTTTTTAATATAAATGAACTGAAATGGTCAGAAATGGCTAGTGGCTACTCTATGGGATTGCAGAAATCTAAGATGTCAGAAAATCTAGAAGGTAGGTATTATTTTATACAGATACAGCTGAAACTCAGAAAAGGTTATGTAATTTCCTAAGATTGCACTGCTGGGAAGTCTAGGAGGGGTGATTTGAACTCAGGCTTATTGCTGCTAAGCCCTTAATTTGTACACTATGCTTCAACAGTAGCAACTGTTTTTGTATGTAATTTTTTTTTATTATGTCTCTTTATTCTCAGGGCTGCCATCATCTTAGTTTATAGAACATTAATAAAGTTTGCCTCTGTTTCTCAGCTTCCAGTGCCTTCTCAGGGCACCTCATGTTCTTCAACAGCTTATTTGAGATATAGTTCACATATCTTACAAATTACTTATTTAATTGCTTTCTTACTACCAGTGCAATGGAGTTGAAAAAAAGTTTTTTAATATAAATGAACAACAGGCATTTGTAGGTGTTTTCTAAGAAGTAAAGTCAAAAGCACAACTTGTTGTGCACAGATGTCTAATGCCTGGAATATGGGTTCCTCCCACATGTGCTCTGGGATTCTATCTCTAGCTCTCATTACTCATCAGTGCTCAGCACTCACTTCTGAAATCACCTTTCTGTTCACCCCAAATCCCTCTCGGGTGTGTGTTTCTATACTCTGCCACCCCATCTCTATGCCTACTGTGACTACTACTGACCATTTCTGCCTTCTGATTTTAACCATTGCTTCCGCTCCCCGATCTAACCCTTTTCTAAGTAGTGCTCCTCCATGATGTGAGCATATTCAATTCTCAGGTCCAGCTTTACTCTCCTGGTTATGCTCTGGCCTCAACTCCAGCTAGGTAGGGGTGTGTGTGTGTGTGTGTTACTGACAATTGAACACAAGGGCTTTCTACATCTGGGCTACACTCCCAGCTCTGTTTTTTTCTTTTAATTCTTTATTTTGAAACAAGGTCTAAGTTGCTGAGCGCCTCAGTAAGTTGCTGAGGCTGGCTTTGAACCTGTGATTCTCCTGTCTCAGCTGGGATTACAAGCGTGTGCCACCATACCCGGCGTCCAGCTAGTTTTGATAGAAAAATATATGCAAAGGTAAGAAGGATAGGAAGCAGTCTTGAATGCTAACAGTCCCATCTGACTAAAGTAAAGGGGAATCACACAAAAACTTTGTAAATGCAGGTAAAGCCAAACTGTGGATGGCTTTGAAGATCATGATAAGAAATATATTTTTTTCTGTGTCCATCAAGGTATCACTAAGGTGTTAAAGCACAGAATGACATAGAGTTGCTCTTTAAGAAGATAAACATGTCCAGTGAGTATGAAATGAGCACAAGCAACAAAAGAAAAAACAAACAAGGCTTTACCACAAAGCAAGAAACTTGTGCTACAAAAAATAACAGTTTAGAAAGTGAATCCACAGAATAGAATAAAATGTTGACAAATCATCAACGTGTTGTGGGACTTGAATCCAGAACATATAAAGAACTCTTAGAACTCAATAATAAAAAGATAGGACAATTTAAAAATGGGCAAGCCCTTCCGCTCCGAGAGGCGCCTGAGGAGCCTGCCCGAGACCCCGGCCCGGTGGCTCCTGGACAGCGCTGCGCGCCAGGCTGGGCTCGCCCGGCCGCCCCTCTCAGCCTCGGTTTCCTCCGGCTGACATCCTCAAGCCCTAATGCTCTGGACCTTCACCAGGTGCTAACATAACTGGGCCTCGTAATGAATCCTGTTCCCACTTAAGAGAGGACGAGCGGTAAGGTCACTTATCCAAAGTGACAACGCCGGGCATGGCAGAGCCTGGGCTCGAACTCTGGGAGCCTGGATCGCTGTGACTCTTCGCACTGCCTCCTACAACGAATGCTGATCATAGCAGCTGAGAATTCACTAACTTCCCCGAGTCTGGCAGAAGTGCAGTAAAGCACTGGCTGTGTGTTGGCTGCTACAATTCGTAGTATTATATATTTTTTTAGAAGAAAAAAAAAGTTTGATTTTGAAAATAAAATAAAATAAAATAAAAATGGGCAAAAGATCTGAATGGATATTTCTTTAAAGACAATCAATAGATATATAAAAATAGGCCAGCATCATTAGCTGCCAAATAACTGCAAATCAGAAGGTATAATGCTGCATGGCTGAAATCCCAGTACTGGAGAGTCTGAGACAGGAGGGTCACTGGTTTGACACCAGACTGAGTAATTTAGCAAGAACTTCAGCAATTTAGCAAGACCCTGTTTCAAAATAAAAAGTAAAATAGGGCTGGGTATGTCTCAGAGGTAGAAAGCCCCTATGTTTAATTCTCAGTACCACAAAATGAACAAACAACAAGAACTGTAAATCAAAACTATAATAAGATGCTACTTCACACCCACTAAGATGACTACATTCAAAAAGATATTCAGCAACAAGTATCAGTAAGAATATTGAGAAGCTACAACTTTCACATATTCTAGGTAGAAATGTAAAATCACAGAGCCTCTTGGAAATAGTCTGGCATTCCTTTAAAAAGTTAAACAGTTACCAAATGACCATGCAATCCCACTCCCTGATAAATGACCAAGAGTAGGAAAATTGAATGTCCACACAAAAACATAAAGATCAATGTTGATAGTAAAATTACTGAGCACAGTCAGAAGTGGAAACAACCCAAATGCCTATCAGTTGAAAAACAAATAAACAAAATGTCGCATATCAACAGAATGGAATATTAGTTAGCAATAACAAGGAATGGAGTATACTGGTAAATGCTGTATATATGTGGGTGAACCTTGGAAACATTATTCTATGTGAAAGAGATTAGTACAAAGGATGACATATTGTAGAATTCCATTTATATGGGAGGTCCACAGAATGAGTAAATCTATAGAAACAGAAAGTGTATTAGTGGTTGCCAATAATTTGGTATTGGATGGGGGAAAATAAGGAGTGACTGCTAATGGGAGAGGGTTTATTTAGGGTGTGATAAAATGTTCTAAATTTGTGATGCTTGCACAACTGTGAATATACTCAAAATGAATGAATTCTATGGAATTTAAATTACATCTTAAGAAAGCAATTAAATAAGTAATTTGTAAGATATGTGAACTATATCTCAAATAAGCTGTTGAAGAACATGAGGTGCCCTGAGAAGGCACTGGAAGCTGAGAAACAGAGGCAAACTTTATTAATGTTCTATAAACTAAGATGATGGCAGCCCTGAGAATAAAGAGACATAATAAAAAAAAAATTACATACAAAAAAAATCAACTACCTAAAGGAAGACCACACATACACGTCATATTTATGCTACTTAAAAAGTCACTTCATGACATAGCAAGCCTAAACCAACCAATAACAACCAAAGAAATAGAAATGGCAATAAAAATTCTTCCACCAAAGAAAAGCCCAGGCCCAGATGGGTTCCCAGCTGAATTCTACAAAACCTTCAGTGAACAACTAATACCAATACTGCATAACATGTTCCGGGAAATTGAAAGAGATGGAACTCTTCCAAATTCCTTCTATGAGGCCAGTATCACATTAATCCCCAAACCAAATAAAGATACCTCAAGAAAGGAAAACTACAGACCAATATCCTTAATGAACATAGACGCAAAAATTCTAAACAAAATACTAGCTATACGCATTCAAAACTATATCAAGAAAATAATACATCATGACCAAGTCGGTTTCATCCCAGAAAAACAAGGCTGGTTCAACATACGCAAATCAATACATGTTATTCACCACATAAATAGAACCAAGAACAAAAACCACATCATCATAGCAATAGATGCTGAAAAAGCATTCGACAAAATCCAACACCCATTTATGTTAAAAACACTGCAAAAAATTGGGATAGAAGGAAAGTACTTCAACATCATTAAGGCAATATACTGCAAACCCAAAGCCAACATTATATTGAATGGGGAAAAACTGCAAGAATTTCCGCTACAGTCAGGAACAAGACAAGGATGCCCACTATCACCACTCCTTTTCAATATAGTCCTTGAGACTCTTGCTGCAGCAATCAGACAAGAGAAGGAAATCAAAGGAATTCACATAGGAAGAGAGGAATTAAAATTATCCTTATTCGCAGATGACATGATCCTTTATCTGGAAGACCCAAAGAACTCAACCAAAAGACTTCTGGACCTGATTGACAAATTCAGCAAAGTCGCAGGTTACAAAATCAACCTAAAGAAATCAGTGGCTTTTCTTTATGCCAACAACAAATCCACAATGAAAGAAATAAAAACAACAATTCCATTCACTATAACCTCAAAACCACTAAAATACCTAGGAATAAACCTAACCCAAGATGTAAAAGACCTCTACAACAAAAACTATAAAACATTAAAGAAAGAAATTGAAGAAGACCTTGGAAGATGGAAAGATCTCCCGTGCTCATGGATAGGCAGAATAAATATCATCAAAATGGCCATTCTGCCAAAACTGATCTATAGGTTCAATGCAATTCCCATTAAAATACCAGTGACATTCTTCAGAGACCTAGAAAAATCAATCATGAATTTCATATGGAGAAAGAAAAGACCTAGAATAGCCAAAGCAATTCTCAATAACAAGAAACACGCAGGAGGCATTACAATCCCAGACTTCAAACTATACTATAGAGCAATAGTAGTAAAAACAGCATGGTACTGGCACAAAAACAGATATACTGACCAGTGGATTAGAATAGAAGATACAGAAACAAACCCACACATCTTTAGTCAATTAATCTTTGACAAAGGGGCCAAACACATACGCTGGAGAAAAGACAGCCTTTTCAACAAGTGGTGCTGGGAGAACTGGCTAACCATTTGTAAAAAGATGAATCTAAACCCCTATATCTCACCAAACACAGGAATCAACTCAAGATGGATCAAAGACTTAGAAATTAGACCTGAGACTGTGAAGCTAGTAGAGGAAAGCATAGGTTCAACACTACAGCATATTGGCACAGGCAGTAACTTTCTCAACAAAACCTCCAAAGCTCAGGAAATTAAAGCAAGAATAAACAAGTGGGATAACATCAAACTAAAAAGTTTCTTCTCATCAAAGGAAACTATCAATAACCTAAAGAGGAAGCCTACAGAATGGGAAAGGATCTTTACCAGCCACCATTCTGATAGGGGGCTAATATCCAGAGTATACAAAGAGCTCAAAAGACTCTACACTAGCAAAACAAACAACCCAATCAAGAAATGGGCAAATGAACTAAATAGACACTTCACAAAAGAAGAGACACAAAGGGCTAATAGATACATGAAAAGATGTTCTTCATCACTGGCCATCAGGGAGATGCAAATCAAAACTACACTGAGATTCCATCTAACCCCAGTCAGAGTAGCAAGCATAAAGAAATCAAATAACAACAAATGCTGGCGAGGATGTGGGGAAAGAGGAACTCTTTTACACTGTTGGTGGGAATGCAAACTAGTTCAACCACTATGGAGATCTGTGTGGAGATTCCTAAGAAAGGTGGGAATAGATCCACCATATGACCCAGCTATACCACTCCTGGGTATCTTTCCAAAGGAGTTGAATTCAGAGAACTACAGCAACATATGCATACCTATGTTCATAGCAGCACAATTTGTAATAGCCAAAATATGGAACCAACCCAGATCACCATCAACAGATGAATGGATAGCAAAACTATGGGAAATACACACAATGGAATTCTATTCAGCCATAAAGAAGAACAAAATTATATCATTTGAAAGAAGATGGAAAGCCCTGGAGAACATTATGTTAAGTGAGATCAGCCAAGCACAGAAGAAGAAGATACATATGTTTCCTCTAATATGCCCAAACTAGGAAACACAAAGAATACCAGAGGGACTCCAGATATTGAAGGGGAAATACTAGCTAAGTTTGGATGGTAAGATAGGAGAGGAGGAAGGCCGGTCTCGATTAATAAGGGTCTACACTTGAACATGTGTAAAATTATGAATAAGACATGGTTAACCTGGACAACCATTGGTGTGTGTGTGGGGGGGAAATGTGGGCGGGGGGGGGAGGGCACCAAATATAGTGTAAATGTATACTATTTATGTTCAATAAAAAAATTGTTATATATAAAAAAAAATAAATAAAACATAACTTTTTAATAAAAAAAAATAAATAAATTAAAAAAAAAAAAAAAAGTCACTTCATGCCAGGCGTGGTGGTGCACACTTGTAATCCCTGCTTGGGAGGCGGAGACAGGAGGATCGTGCAGGTTCGAAGCCAGCTGCACAGGCTTAAGAGACGCTGTTTCCAAATTTAAAAAAATATAAAATTGGTCTGGGAAGGTAGCCTGGAGGTAGAAGGGTTTCCAGGAACACCAGTACCACCGTACCACAAAAAAAATAAATAAATAAATAAAAATAAGTCACTTCATTTTCTATAGCAGCTCTTAGGAACAGAGAATCACAATTTCCAACAGGTCTATTACAATAAGAAATGTTCATGTTCCCTACAATTTTTTGTTTTTAAAGTATCTGGCTCTATACTAGGAATAGGTTAAAAGCCATCTAAGAGTTAATGTGCATACACAAATCCACTGACAGGACCAGGCCTAAAGTATATTACAACAAAATGATTATAGGATAGGTTATTTTGAAAATAATAGTAACAATAATGATAGCGCTACTTAACACTTACTGAATGTTTAGTAACCACTTTATAATCATTATCACATATAATTCTCAAAATAGCCCAATGAGATAGGTGACATTATCCTCAATTTACCAATAAATTAGTCAAATTTTAGACATATAAGTTTTATAATATTAACAAATCATTTCATATTTATGTAAGACTCATATCTAGATAGCAGATCTAGTTAGACTAAATAACCCAAATATTAATTCATATAGATGAAAAATTATGTAGATAGTTTGTTCTAGCAAAATAAAGTAAACAAATATTGGCAAATTAATATAATAAGCAGTTTATATCACGGCATGAGGTTGTGATAAATATGTGAGTAGAAAACACCATGAAAAACTCTAGCATGGCAGAGTAATGAGGGTCAAAATACTAATTCATAAAAATGCATGTACTCAAATGGAAAGCACATGAAGCATTAAATAATGTAAAAGTATCTATCTTTACATAACGCAAAGTTTATAACCTTCCTGAAATAGTTAAGACTTACACTACATTTCCTCAGATACCTTTGCTTTCTCTGATACAGCCTAAGCATGTATGGCAAAGGTTCCTTTAAAACACAACAGCTCTCTACTACATTTTTCAAAGAAACACCGGCAATATATTATTTCTATGGACCTTTCCTCATGTGCCCGTCAATTTGAACACTGCGCTGAAATTTTCAATGATTTTATATGATAAAATAGGACCCACATTTTGGGCTGTCCGGAATATACAAAGCAAACCAAGGAACTAACACATTTTATTATTTCTAAAATAATTGAAATTCTATTTGTAGTAAACCGTTTTTCAATAATTAAGATCTATAACCCACTCATACTAATAGAACACCCAATAACAAAAAGAAGAAAAAGCATGCATGTATCAAGGGCATCCTAGTTTTCATGAGACAGTATGCAAATTTTTGGCATATAGCAGTCAGTTCCACAAGAAATAGTTGTTCTTGAACTCCTTTCCCACCTCATCAACTCCAAGTTCTCCCACTGAATGAAGGAAAAAGAGAAACATCTTTGTTTACAATAAATACTTCATACATCAATAAACTATTAGGCATGAAAAATATTGGAGGGCAGTAATAAATACAGATCTTCCATGCATGTTCTTTCCACCACAAAGACCAAAACAAATATACAACAAATAGTCGCATGTGTACTTTCAAAATGTATTCTGAAGTCAGGGAAAGGAGGGTTAATCTTTTAAGGAGTTGTACTCTAACAAAGAACATCTCATAAAAGATAATCATGTCGGGTGGAAGGTGGAGGGAAATATACCCACAGCTGAGGGCATGTATGTTTTTCTCACATTCAGCCACATTATGATGTATAACTGCAATTTACTAATAAAATAATTTTTAAAGATGGGCATGGTGACACATGCCTATAATCTCAGTACCTGGGAGACTGAGACAGGAGGATAGCAGGTTCACAACTGTCCTCAGCAACTTAGTGAGGACCTCTGTAGCTTGGTAAGATCCTGTTTCCAATTTAAAATTAAAAAAATAATAAACCTCGGGCTGGGAGTGTAGCTCAGAGGTAGAAAGCCCCTAGGTTCCATCCCCAGTAACACACACACACACACACACACACACACACACACACACACACGGCAATCATCCCTTCTGAACTATTTCTTAGTCTCTATATTTAGCATTTTAGGCAAGTTCTCAACTGCCTTTAGACTTCTTCGAAACTAGGCTCTTGTTTAATACAAAACAGGATGTCAGTTGATCAATATCCATTTGGCTTAAATTCATAAGTCCACAACCTCCCTTAAGTGTTAGAACAAACAGGTACAAAGCCTGAAAATTTATTGTTTCTTTTTAAACTCCAAATGATATTTGCAGATGCCAAAAGGCATTTTGAAATCACTCACCCTTACATCAGTAAAAATGAAAAAGGGGGGTAGTGGAGGAAGAATCTCATGAGGCCTTATATGTCAAGTTTTTGCCCAGAGCTAATTTTCATAGCTATGTTATAAAGCCCTGAAAATAGAGGCTTATAATGGAAATGCTGACAGACCCTTAACTATAGCAGCATGAATGGATATAATTAAAGAAAAGCTTTTGGCTAAACCTAACTCTACAAATGAAAGACTGCCATTTTTATATTAACCTCAAATAATAGGCAAGTGACAACTAAAAATGTGATTCCAGAAAGGTGATGTGAAATGTTAAAGATGACTGCTAAAACTATTTGACATTCGGAGTTTTAAACACACAGGCATTTAGTTAACATAACCAAGTCAGTATTTTCATAATGCTACTTAATCAGCAATAAAGAATGCTCTGGTGAGCCATCAGCTCCAGTTAGCAGAAAGTGGCATATGAAGTTATTATTTCTTAACAGCCTAGAGGGAGCTGCTTCTCCCTTTAATCAGTGATCTTAGTTCCTTCCCACCTATAATTTCTGTCATACAGTTATAAAACTATTACTCAGTTCAACACACACACACACACACACACACACACACACACACACACACACACACCCTGCACACACATTTATGCAAGGTCTGGTACCTTATTCCCACCTGAATTTGAAAACAAGAAGAGACTGTTAAGGTAAAGTATTTCATTCTTTCCCTTGGCAGGGATGCAGCCAGGAATAAATATCATCAATCTGTGTAATCCATCTTTTCTCTCTAAACCAAAATTCAAAGAACTTAGCCCTGTTCTTAACTTAAAAGATAAAATATGCTTAAATTTTTAGCAACTATTCAAAATGTTGGACTTTTCTCATAGTATCAGTAGTGTATAGCATACCTAAAAGATGGCTATAAGAAAATCTTCAAGAACGTTCTAAATTTTGGGTTAAGATATTAGGAAGATATCTCCCTGATTAGATATTAAAAGGATATTTTGTTTCCTCCCCTCCTCCCTTGCTTTCTTCCTTCTTTATTTTAAGGTAAACAACGTTCCATGGTTTCTGGGATTTTCCCCTAAAATACTCCATATGAAATGTTACTCTCTCTGGACCATATCTACCTTGGAATGCTAAGTTGAGGTATAAAATGAAACTATCTAAATCACAGTTCCTCTTATTATATACTGTAATCCGTTTCATTGAAGATCTGTGTGCAAATTACTGTGCAAGATCAAGAAATATAAAGAACAGCAGTGCCTACATAGAAAGCATAAATGAGCCCCTGCAAGTTGCCATACCATTATTCACACTCTGAACTCATCCTTCTATTAAAACTGCACAAGAACTTTGTCAATATAAATTGTATACGTGATATTCTCATATTCTCTTTTGGCACTGGGGATTGAAACCAGGGGTGTTCTACTTCTGAACTACACCCCCAGTACTTTTATTTTTATTTTGAAATAGGGTCTTGCTAAATTACTGCCAGCTGGTTTTGAATTTACAATCCTACTGTCTGTTTCCTAAGTATTGGGATTACAGGTGTGTGCAGCTGCACCAGCTAATTTGATACTTTACAGCAATTGTTTGAGATCATAGTTGAACAGTATACCACACCCGAAGTACCTATTTGTGCAAGGAATCAAATGTTAACAATGTAAACATCTCAGTTCTTTGTTCATAAACTAGTCCTGAAGATCAATAGCACACACTACCATCCCTCTACTCCAGAGGATAGCAAACTACAAATTCAATCTAGATTCAATTAGGAAAAACTCCTCATATAGTTATAAATTTACATAGTCTACAGTCTTCACTATCCTTTCTTAATTTCTACCTCTGAATAATGATCCTATGGATTAACAGACACACATTATAGTTTACAACGTACTTGCAAGCAATGTCTTTCTACTTCTCTTGAAATAGCTTGCCTTTACTGATAAATGATTTCTACTAAATTAAATTTTTAAAAGCAAACTTTTTTTTGCATTGCAAGAAGTGAAATTTAGATTGCTGAAATGGTGCTGATTATCATAAATCTGTTTGACTTACCTCCACACCTCTCAATTTGTTTTTTACAACTGATTCATTAAAATAATCTGAATTTGCTAAACTATAAAATCAAAATAATCAAAAGTCCCCAAATAAGCTATCATTTTTTTTTCTTTTCTTTTTTTTTTTTTTTTGGTGGTTCCTGGAAGCCCTTCTACCTCCGGGCTACACTCCCAGACCTATTTTATATATTTTGTTTTAAATTTGGAAATAGGGTCTCTTAAGCCAGCAAGGCTGGCTTTGAACCTGCACGATCCTCCTATACTCGCCTCCCAAGCGCGGGATTACAAGCATGCGCCACCACACCTGGCAGCTATCATTTTTTAATGAGCAAAAACAAAGGTATAGTGGATTACAGAGTGAGAGCCAGTTCGGAAATTTAATTATTATTTTAAGTAAGCACAAAGCCTCCATGTTTTTATTTTTATCTAGAAATAGAAATGCAGAATTATTTAAAAAAATAAGAGACAGTATTTGTAACTGTGCATATTTCAAAAACACAAGAATTAATTTTGTGTTTCTAGTCACTACTTTTACCAAGAAAACTCCTAGTTAGGAGCTTTGTAACAAACAAAAGTAAGTGAAAAGCTGAAATAGAGAAAAAAAAAATCACCTATTTTTTGTTTTCTATTCTACTTTTAAAGCCTCTCCAATCTTCAAAATAGGTTTCATTCTATTACCAAGTTTCCACTAACATTGTTAATAAACTTTTATATTATAGTTCTTATTTTAGAATGCATACCTCTCTATCCATAATGACACAAATTAAAATAGAAGCTTTCTCATATGTCATCAGTAAAAAGTGATATAAATTTTTATAGAAAATTTGGGGACTTCCAGGAAGATGGTGACCAACAAAAGCAGCATTTATGAGTCCTGCTAACACTTGATTGATCTCTATTGCCACAAAATCAGCGCTTTTAATAGCCAGAAAACACTACCAACAAAAAAATAAAA
The DNA here is from genome assembly GCF_963383645.1 of Muscardinus avellanarius. Lineage (NCBI taxonomy): Eukaryota > Metazoa > Chordata > Mammalia > Rodentia > Gliridae > Muscardinus > Muscardinus avellanarius. Next base: position 51,666,254 of record NC_137794.1, read on the forward strand.
AAATGTAAACACAAGGGACAGAGGAAAAAAAAGACTAAAGAACAACCAAAGACCAGGAAAGAAACCAGCCCGCATTGCAGCAGCGGAGCTGCGCTTGTGCCATCTTACTTCACAGCACCAAGCTCCAGAGAGGAAAGGTAAACAAGGAGCTGAATTGAGCAGCTGCAGATCATCCTGGTGTAATTCAGCAGTTCTTTGAGCGCAAAGAAGATTTAAAACTCCCAGTGGCCAAGCTCATCATGCCTTCCAGGGACTCAGAATGGAGCTCAAAACCAGAAAATACACCAGCCTCACGGTCAAGAGCATGGCAGTGGCGCCATATTGCCAGCAGCTGCGGCAAGTTCACCACACAGGCGACAGCTCCAGATCAGCGCACACAATAACCATAAGTGAAACTGCGACCCCCTAAAGGGCAAATCCCAGCACTGCACACCCAGGGACTTGCACAGCTTTGATAATCTGCCTGGGTCTGAGATTTTTGCAGTCCAACCCAGTGAAGGAGTGGCGATGGCAGAGTACCACACCCTAGTCACAGCTCCCCATGGGAAAACACCCTGCCCGGCACCCCCATGGTCTCATGCAGCCTTGATTAACTCCCAGGGTCTGAGACTTTACAATACAACCCAGTAAAGGAGTAGTGGCAGCTGAAATTATCACAAACTCGATATCCAGAGAGCACCCTAAGTGAAGTCGTGGTGACCCGGGGAAGAACCCAGAGAAGGCACAAACTTCTGAAATCATAGGAAAAAAGAACAACAATAGAGCAATGAATGCCCACAACCCCATAAAGCAGAACCTGATAACACAGAAATTCAGAGATCTTCAGAAGATCAAATCAGGAATATAACTGTCGAAATAATACAGGACCTTTGAAAACAATTTAGATAGAATCTAAAAGAAATAAAGGATGCAATCATTGAAGTAAAGGCATCAATTCAGACTATAAATAATCGATTAGACCACATGGAAAATAGAATCTCACTCCTAGAAGATGATCACTCCAAAAACGAACACATAATTTATAACTTAGAAAAAAAAAATCAGACAACAGGAATCTGACATTGAAGAAATATGGGCCCATTTTAAGAGAGATAACCTAAGAATAATCGAAATAGAGGAGGGAAAAGAAAGTGAAACCAAAGGGATCAATAATCTTTTCAAAGAAATAATAGCAAAAAATTTCCCAAACATAGAGCAAGAGGTCGATAAGCAGGTCCAGGAAACTTACAGAACTCTCTTTAGACAGGATCAGAGAAAAGGTTCCCCATGCCACATAATTGTCAAAATGACCAATGTGGAAGCCAAGCAGAGATTCTTAAAGGCAACAAAAACAAAAGGCCAAGTGACATTCAGAGGCAAACCAATTAGAATCACTCCAGACTTCCCAAACCAAATCATGAAAGCCAGAAGGGCTTGGAGTAACATATTCCAAACTCTGAAAGAAAACAACTTCCAGCCAAAAATTTCCTACCCAGCAAATCTTTCTATCAAATTAGATGGGGAAATAAAAAGCTTCCATGACAAACAGAAACTGAAGGAACTTATGTCTTCAAAACCAGCGCTAGAGAAAATACTCAAAGAGATTAACTACAAAGAAGAAATATGTAATACACACCAGAACCAGAGAAATAAGATTTTCCATTCAGCAGACAACTAAACAAAGAAGAATAAACAGTATTTAAAACAGAAATAAAATCTTAACTTGTTAGGAATTAAAAGTTATCTCTTGATAATCACATTGAATGTAAATGGCCTCAATTCCCCAATAAAAAGACAAAAAGTGGCAAAATGGATTAAAAACCAGAATCCATCCATCTGCTGCTTACAAAAAACACACTTTACAAGTAAAGATAGTAACAAACTCAAGGTAAAGGGCTGGAGAAAGGTAATTCATGTTATGAAGCCATCCTAACAAATGTGTAGTATTTCACTATAGTTTTTATTTGTATTTCCATAATGATTAGTTATATTGTAATAATGATGAGTGATATTCATGTGCTTATTGGTCATATATAAATCTTTGGAGATTCATTACCTATTTCTAAATTGTATTGTTTGCTTTTATTATAGCTAATTATTAGGATTTCTATTTGGAATATTAATTACTTACAGATATAGCATTTGGAAATATTTTATTCCATTCTATCAGTAACTTTTAATTCTGTTTACATTGTCTTTGGATGTACAATATATTTTTTTATTTTTTAGGAAGTTTATTCTTTTGTTGCCTGTGCCTTTGAAATCATATCCTAGAAATCACTGCCAATTTAAATGTTGTGAAGTTTAATGACCCAGGTTTACTTCTAAAAGTTTATAGTCTTAAGATTTACATTTAGGTTTTTTATCTATTTTTAGTTAATATTTTTATATGGTGTTAGGTAAGGGTCCAATTTTATTCTTTTTCATGTAATTATTATTTTTTAACAATATTTAGTGAAAAGATTATTTCCTTCACCAAATGTTCTTAGAAACCTTGTAAAAAATAACTTGACCATATATGAAAGAATTTATTTCTAGGCTTTTTATTTTACTCCACTGGTTTATATATCTGACTTTATAGCAGTACTATACTGTTTCGATTATTATAGCTTTATAAAGTTTGAAATCAGAAAATGTACATCTTCTAGCTGTGTTCTTTTTCGAGATTGTTTTAGGTATTTAGAGCCCATATTTCATGTTAGATTTCTTTTCTGGAAAAAAATAAATAAATGTATGACAGTTTTACCTCAAAAAAAAGAAAAAATATTCTCTGGTAAGAAAGAAAACAAGAAATATTGAAATGTTATCTGTAAGTGATCAAAAGTTTGATATCAGACATATGAATCTGTTATGTGAGATTATCACTGTTAATTTTGGATAAATTGCTATACTATTAAATAATAAATAAATAAATAAATAAATAAATAAAAAACATAAATTAAGTGTTGGCAATCCAAAAAAAAGAAAAAAAAAAGAAAATTTGGTATTATCAATCCACATTTAAAATGCATAGTTCAACTGCCTAAAAAATAAGAAAATCAACATTCTTAAAAAAATAAAATGCACAATTCATTCGTAGGGACTGATCTACTCATATACCTCCACATGTACTCTGGGAAGCATATATATAGATGTTAAAATAAAAATGTTCAACAAGAACATAAAATGGTAAGCAATGTAATTTCCACTAGTGGAGATAGTTTACATAAATGTTGGTACAACTATATGACAAAACACTAAGTATTCATTAAAGAGAATCAGAGAGGTTTCCATGTACTAACATAAAAAGCTACCCAGGAAATATCAAGCCAAAAAAAGAGGAGCTTGCAGAACAAAGATTATGAACATACATATAGGGGGAAATGTCTAGAAAATTTTGTAAGAAATCACTTCACTTCTGTGGCGTAGCACTAAAACCATGTGTCTCAATCTTCACACTGTAAATCTCTGTTGTGGGAGCTGTCCTGTGCCCTGCATGTGTTTATTAGCATTCTTGACCTCTACCCACTAGATTCCAGTGGCATCCTCCCAGTTGAAACTAAAAATATCTCCAGACACTGCCAGATATCCTGTGAGAACAATCTCCATCCCAGTTGAGAACTACTGAACTAGAGAATAAAAAATGAAAGTAGAGAGAAAACAGTCACCTTAAAGCTCCTCTTTTTTAAAACCTCTTTACCATGATAATATGGTACAGTCATATGCAAAAATCTTAGAAAAATAAAAAAGACTGCCAAGAATTCTTAACTAAACATTTAAATAAAGAGTGCTTGTAGGACATGAATCTTGTAAAAAAAAAAAAAAAAAAGAAAAGAAAAGAAAAGAAATACATCGTTAAGGAGGATTAACAGGAACTTATTCATTTTCAACAGAAATGTTAGAAAAACAAATGGATTTTGCCTGTTTCCATGACTGCTTCTTTTCAAGATGCCACATTCTCCCTTCCTTTCTTAATCCCATGCTCCTAAATCTCTTGGAGACTCTAGTTTCTTATCACCGGGATGACTTAAATTAGCTCTCTCCTTTTCCTTCTTCTTTTATAAGACAAATAGACTTGAAAGAGAAATGTGAAACTTCTCATTTGCTCAGGAAGCACAGGCATATATATTTATCATTTATTTTAAAAACTGAGCAAATATGGTTAGCATTTGAATGAAGAATAAAACATGCTAATAAATGTACTAAATTAACATAATTCACAAAGAAGTTCCAGAATTAGTAAGAGCTTTTCCTTATGGAATTGGTTATTAATTTATTTTTCCATCTACCCTCCATTCCAAAACTTTGAGGTGTTTAAGATTCTTGCTTCAATATTCTAACAATGGGAAACATGGAGATAATTACTAATCAAGAACTCTGGCCAAGCCTTTACTACTTAAACCAAATAAAGCAGATGAATATAAAGCTATATAACACCTAAGGAGGACTGAAAATGTGAGGACATATCAGAAGAATGTAAATTAAGTATTTAGTAATAAATTTGACAGTGAATAAATTTTGAAAATTTGGAAACTTTTGCCAAGCTTAGTACTCTGAAAGAGATGCTACTTTCGTAGTGAATTTGTATTGAAGGAGTCTCTTCATTAACTTCAGACATGGTTTCAAATAAAATCATATTTCTTTATACAACTTCTATTATTATTTAGAATAAATTATTAAGAATAATTAAGAATAAAAATTTGCATAATTTAGATTCATTTGAAAACAGTAAGTTTTTATGAAGTGACTGGAGTTAAAATAATCATATGTTAATTTCAAAATAAATAGTTTCAGCAGAAAATATTTAATGCAGTTGAGGCCACAAGTTTGGGCATAAAACTGCATACATGCCATTAAAGATCACCTCAGATTTGAGCTCATGATCTTGCTTCAAACATCTATAACATACTTCTGAGTAATTAAATTACTTTCTAAGACATATTAAGGACAGAAATGTCTAAGATGCATGGTTAAGAGTTTAGTTTTGCTGCTTGTGTCTTCCTATAAGCTTTCTAGCTTTCTCTCTCTCTCTCTCTCTCTCTTTTTTTTTTTTTTTTTTTTTTTTTTTTGCGGGTGTGGGGATGGAACCTAGGGGCATTCTACCTGCCCTATTTTTTATTCTTTACTTTGAAACAGGGTCCGAGTTTCAGAGGACCTCACTAAGTAGCTGAGGCTGTCCTTAAACCCGCAATCCTCTGGTCTCAGCTTCCTGAATGCTGGGATTACAAGCATGCACCACTACGCCCAGCTTTTCTAGCTTTCTTTTGAAGAACTATTGTTTGCAAGAACAGTTTGAAAACTAAGCAGTAAAACAAACTCTTCCTTCAATATTTAGATCTTATAAGTATGTCAAAGGAGAACTTTAATATAAAATCAATATAGTGATGATAGAAAACAAATCAGTCAATTAGCACAATGCTGGAAAACATACCTGATTCTGGCCAGAACAGCTTGTAGAAAGCTCAACACTGTCCTAAGTTCAGATTCTCGACAGGCTCGCAGAAGCATACTAAATCCATCATTAAGCAGTTTCTCATGGGAAGGATACAAGCAACAGCTGGTTTCAAACACTTCTTGAACACCATCAATATAGATGGATAAAAGTGTCCAGAGAGTATGTCTCTGTACCATCTCATCATTCTTAGATACCAAGAATTCTTTTGCTTTCTCTCGAAAATCACATGAAAATTTCTCAGCCAAAACACCAATGTCCACATTTTTCTGGGCATACATCAAGAGGAATGCCATTTGACCTTTCCAAATGAGGGCCCTCTGAGATGTTATAAAGGTAGGCTTGAGGAAATTCAAGAGGTCTAAAACATGACTTGCTACATCTTCTACCTCAGCAACAGCTGCTAACAGTAGAAAAAGGCTGAAAAAGTTCTGCAAACCAACTTCAGTTAGTTCTTCCATTCTTTTTTGATGGAATTTAGAATATATTCTGTAAAACAAAAAAACTGTTTTAATAAGATTATTTTTTCACAAAATTCATCTTTTAAAATACTTTCTAGACATTTCTCCCTAAATGCATGTTCATAATCTTTGTTCTATAAGCTCCTTTTTTTGGCTTGGTATTTCCTGGGTAGCTTTTTATGTTAGTACATGGAGACCTCTCTGATTCTCTTTAATGAACACATAGTGTTTTGTCATACAGTTGTACCAACATTTATGTAAACTATGTCCAGTAATGGAAATTATATTGCTTACCATTTTATGTTCTTGTTGAACATTTTTATTTTAACTTCTTTATACATGCTTCCCAGGGTATGTGTGGAGGTGTATGTGTAGATCAGTCCCTATGAATGACTTGTGCACTTTATTTTTTTTAGAATGTTGATATTCTTATTTTTTAGGCAGTTGAACTGTGCATTTTATATGTGGATTGATAATACCAAATTTTCTATAAAATTTATCACTTTTTACTGATGACCGATGAGAAAGCTTCATGTCAGTCTCATTACTCCAAAGTTGTAGGTAATTTCTTCATTTTGATGCTGCTTCATGCTTTTTCTACTTACAACACAAAATCATGTAATAGCCAACCTTCAAACTTCCCAGTGATGCAGCAAGTCATTACACATGAATCAAAGGACTCAGTGGCTTTCCCCAAAGGACAGTAGAGATGCCCTGATCATACACTACAAGGCATTTCCTTTTATGTGAGTCCCCTATCACCTTTGAGTAAAAAAGAATATATGCTATTCTGGTTTGGATCTTAAATGCACCCCAAAGGTCTACATGGAATCATCAACAATATGGTGGAGCCTTCAAGAAGTCAAGCCTACTGAGAGGCTTTAAGTCATTAGGTGAATGTCTTTGAATGGGACTGAGTCCTGGTCCACTCATCACCCCCCCCCCACCCGGCTGTGAGCTAAGTGGTTTGATTCTGCCACAAGCTCCTACAATGATGTGCTATCTCATCCAAAGCAACGGGGTCAGTAGATCATGGCCTTGAACCCTCTAAAATTGTGAACCAAAATAAATCTTTTCTCTCTTTATAGGCTGATTGTCTCAGGTATGTATCAGAGTAATGCAAAGCTGACTAACACAATAGGTAATCTTTTTTTTTTTTCTTTTTGGTACTGGAGATTGAACGAGGTACATTCTACTTCTGAGCTACACTCCCAGCCATTTTCATTCTTTATTTTGAAACAGGGTCTAGCTTAGTTGCTGAGGCTGGCCTCAAACCTGCAATCTTCCTGCATCAGCTTTCCAAGTACTGAGATTACAGATGTGCATCACCATGCCTGGCACAATATGCAATCTTGTAAGTATAATTTGATGTGCTTTTACAGAAATCTTAACTGAAAAACTTTATTTAACAATTTTCCTTATGCCCTTTCTCCCTCACAAAGACCTCTTGCATTGCTTGTAAACAATTCTAAGTGCTAGAAGAATTACATTTAACTACTTGGAAAGAAAAATTGTTAGTGCTCAAATGTCTAAGACTAGCCATTAAGAAAATCTCTTAGCAATACTACTTAATAAACTTAATAGTGGGTATACTTTTCTTTTATTGGTTGAGGGCTTAGAGTTGGAAACAATTCATCTTGAATTATTACTTATAGTTTGTTAAAAAGTTTTAACTATATAACTGGTTTCTTCAGGGTAGAAATGATTAATGCTCATGAGAGGTTAAGTACTCACTTATAAACTATGTAAGAACTTCTACAATCAAAAGATCTGTCTAAATTTTCTTTGTATCCCCAGCTAGCCCCACTGTAGTTATTGATATATCATATTTACCTAACAGACTAGTTAAAATTAAATAAATTTCAATGATCCTTTTCATCAATACTCCTGAGTATTATACCTTTCATAGAATTATTTAAGATTCAGAGACAAGCAGACAAACAAAACAAACAAACAAACAAAAACTACAGGGAGCTGGGGATATAGTCCAGTTGTAGCTGTGCGCTTTGCAAGTGTGAGGCCCTTGGCTCAATCCCTCAAAAAAAGGAAAACAGCAGGCCACATAACTACTGAAGTTTTAATAAAGAAGCTATCTTTTTATAAAAGTAGATTCTATAGAAAAAATTCAAACTCTGTTACCATAACCTAAAGAGAATTACTGTAGGAATCAAATAAGAATTTCTTTAAATAATTTTTGAGAATTCCCTACCTAGAACAAGAAGTATTCTGCTCCCTGAGACGTCCCACCAAATAAGCTGTGCAAGTGGCAGATGCTGCTGTACTCATAAAGAGGGCTAAAAGGGGGGGGAGGGGTAATGGACGAGGAAGTAGAATAGGTAAAAACAAGTAAAAATTGTATCCATTCAAAAAGAAAAACTCTCAAAAACAAAAAGGAACAGCCGACTAATGTAACTAAAAGTTTATCACACCAAAAATGAAAATTGGACACACTCCCCAAATGAGAATAGATACCTGTTTCTACTATGCTCTGTTCAGTTCTTATCCAAGGTAGCAGCACTATTGAAGTGCTGGGCTCAAAGAACATAAAAACTTTATAAACTGAATCTGTTAGATGCCAATGTACAATATGGAGATGTTTTAATTTCTTTCACTTCTAATAAAATGCATGTAGTAGATCATATAACATTATAATTAATATTAGTAAAAAAAATACTTCTCTAACATTCCTGTATTTAATATATGGGATTCTAATCTTTTGAATTGATGAGATGAATAAAAACTGAAACCTTATACAAATTAGATATTTATTCCTCACTTTAACAAATTGGCAGGATCAGGATCGAAAGTTTCATTTTCTGTTGTCTTGTGTTAAGAAATACATTTTTAAATGTGTATATGTGAGGGGGCACTGCAATGACAGGTTAACTTAAGAATGACAAATAATTAACACTTGTCTAAAGGTACCAGTGGATGCTCATGACAAAGACACTGTACAAACCTTCCTTTGACTTGTTTCCAAGGATGAGGGCCACTGTTCTTCATTGCTTTCTTAACAACTTTTGCCAAAATGCAAAGAAAAATGATGTAACTACTGCTGGATTTATATAGGTCATGATCTTGTTTATCACAACAGCAAGTCTTCACCATTTCAAGCATAGACAACGGTGACTTGACATGAAAAAGGCCTTTCAAGGGAAGCCAAGAAATACTGAAGGAACTATTCTAAAAACAACAAAGACAGTATTATTTTCCTAGTACATAAAATAGAAAGCTGCGAATTCCAATTAGCTCATTCAAAGTTTGACTCAGAAATATTACCATTATCATATATCCACCAAAATAAAAAGTCCAGAAAAGGATATAACATCAAGAGTGCCCAAATTTTGGGTTGTCCTTGAAAAGTGTTTTTATCAGTTGGTATGCCCAAATTAGGATACAATAAAAGGTTATGTATCCTAATTATATCCAAATGTATATAACATTTGGATGACAAACTTATTCTTTAAAGTTCTCCATTCCTCAAGTTTTCCAAGTTTTGTTATACCATTCATTTTTTATATCAGGTTATTTAGACTTTCCCATGTTCTGGATTTAATAATGTTTGAATCAAACATTTTTGCTGTTTTAATACATTGCAATCATTATTCTATCTTATGCTAAATTTTCACTCTTTGGCAAGAAGGAGTTTCTTCAAGTTTATTCCTATGTCCTTTATTGTTCCTATGACTTACTTACTTTGATATTTTCTATGGTTTCTTATATAAGACTCACCTTGAATACATTTTGCTTCAGTCATTTACAATTAGCCTACCATTATACTACAGAAAAAAGTATTTCTCTCATTTTAATACCTCCATTATATACAAACCCAAGTTTGCTATTTATTAATACTTTTCCGTTATTATTTTCTATCTTGATAGAGAAGTCAACTCTTTTTCCAAAACCACGAATTTCCCAAATCTCTTCTTTCAACACGCAAGTAACTGAATCCATTCAATCTACCTTTAAAATTTTTACCCTTAAATTCCTCCTCTCCTTCCCAAATCTATTGTCTCCAATTCTCAGCCACAATTATATAATGACAATGACTACTAACTCATCTGTAGCCAATTCATTAAAAAAAAAACCTCAAATACATATCTAATATTTAACATCCTTACTTTCCAATATCTCCTGAATAAACCAGAACTCAACTGCACATCATCTTCAAGCCTCCAGTGGACACAGACCATCATCTTTATTCTCCTTACCTCCTTTCTCTCTCCACTATCTCTCCAGGCCTATTGTTCAGAACTATTAACATGACAGAAACAGACAGGGCTTTTCCACATTTGCATGCATTTGTCCATACTGTTCCTTCAGGTTGGAGACTCTTTTTCTTTGGTAACTAGAAAATTCTTCTAATCTCCAAGGCCAACTTAAAATATTATGACCTTCTCAAGTCTTACATATATTCATACACTGGGTTAGATATTCCTTCTTCTGGTGTCCCATGGTATTTTAGCCTTTTTTCCCCCTAATATGTTTGTATTTACCCACAAGCTTATAGGCTACATAAGTGCCAAGATTCTATCTCCTTCAAAAAAGTAGCATCTATTTAATGTGTCATAAAGAATCAATTATTGCTAGAAAACATTCATAAATAAAGATTACAAAAACTCTTCCTGCTACAATATTAGTCACTTTGTTTATACTCACTCTCAAGAGGAAAGGGACATCAAATGCTATCTCCTATATGCCAATTCCTTATTGACAATGTTTGGGAAAGATAAAACTATTCTTGAACTATTCCAATAAAATTTTAATAAAAATTAACTTTTAAAGAAATAATTTATAGCTATTTATAACAAAACTATAAAAAAGCCCCTCAAATATCATTTACATTCTTGAAACAAATCCATATTCTATTTACTCACCAGGTTCTTATTATAATATTCCCATAAGATAGTGACAATGGAAATGTTTGGCTCCCAGAAATCACAAATTGTCAAACAACAGTGAAGGTACATTCGTAATTGCTCTTCTAATATACCATCCTAAAAAACAAGTTATGAAGGAATAAATAAATGGGCTCTGGCTTCAAGAATATTATCATTTGACAGAGTACTGAATGACCAGTAGCTAAAAAGAATATGAATTCATATCATCGAATCATAGCCATTCTCATCTTCAGACTTGAAAGTCTAAATTGATAGAACATATTTCTTTTTTGTGTATTAATATAGACTGAACCTAAGGGCATTCTATCTCTAAGCTACAATGCCAACCCTATTTTGCTTCTTATTTTGAAATGTGGTCTCACTAAGTTACCACACACTGGACTCAAACCTGTGACCCTCCTGTCTCAGCTCCCTGAGTCTGGGATTAGAGGCCCACTATGCCTGTCTTGAAAGGTATATCTAAAAACAATTTTGGACACTACTAACATATTTAGATAATGAAAACTATATAACCCACTGTGATTTAGGGCTCAACTATTTAACAAATACAGTGTTTCAAAAATGAAAATGAATGGTATTGGAAATTCAAAGAGTAGAAAAGAGATTCATATAAAAAATAGTGGCAAAAATGGTCTAATAATTAAGATATACACAAATTCAGAGGACATGGTCCACACTTAAGTATTTGGCCAAATTATTTTATAGGACTGTAAGAGTCATTCTTTTAAAAGAGGATTGACAAAGTACATTTAGTTTTAACACACACAAGAAGAAATGAGGTGAGAAAAAAAGTAAATACTTTTAGTCTAATCATGTATGATGAAAAAGCCATCCACATTTGACTAAAAAATGACACTCCTGCAATCATTCATCAACTATATATAAAGTTTACTACATACCAGTCACTCTCCTAAGGGACTAGGCATAGAGCAATGAGCACGTGTACTAACAGGGCTTATTCTTAGGGGAAAAAAGGAGAAATGGATACTTAAACAAACAAGGTATATTCAAACAGATATAACTGCTATGAAAAAACACACAAAGCAGGGTTCATGGCAGAGCCACTAGTGAAGAATAATCATCATAATTTGATCAGGTATGATCAATAGCAAGGTTGCTTTGACAGGAGGCATTTGAGTTAAGCGACTGAAAAGAAGCCAAATAGTTAAAAACACAAAAGAAAAGCATGTAAGGCAAAATAAACAAAACCATGGGAAGTTCTTGAGTTAGCAATTAGCTTGGTATTAAATACTAAAAGATAAGAAAGAACTGTATCTCATTTGAGAATTTATTGGTCTTTGTAAGAACTTTGAATTTTACTTTAAGTACAGTTGTAAAGCCACTGGAAGAATCTAAGCACAGGAATGACATGATCTGATTTTTTTTTTTCTTTCCAAAAATACTGCTCTGGATCATCAATGGAGAATAAATACAGGGAAATAGAAATGCAAGCAGGAAAACCAGGTAAGAAGCAATTTGGCAAAACTGTAGGTAGACAATTTAGAGAAATGTTAAGAAAAGATGCAACAAATGACAGATAATCAGAACTCCTAGATTTTGGCAAAAGAAATGGGTTAATGGTACTATTTTTGAAACAGTAAAGACTAGGGGAGAGGAACATGGGAAAAAGGCACAGGGTATCCAGTGGAGATACTACACAAACAATTTGACATATGATCTAGAATTCAGGGCAAAGTCAGTTATTGACCTAAACCTAAGTGTTAACATCATATTCACAGTTTGTTTTTTTTTTTTGCTAAGAGGTTAGATAAAATCACTAAAAGAAAAAATATAAGTAAAAAATGAAAAAAAAAATCCAGAACTGAGAGCCCTTTGATATTCCAAAATTTAGAAAATGAACAAATACTGAGATTCTAAAAGTAAAAACAAGTGTTCAATGAAATAGAAAGAAAATCAGGCATCCTGAAAATAAGGCATATTTGAAAGCTAAGAAGTTTAAAAAATGATAACAAATAAGAACCTTTGGGGTTTAACAATATAAAAGTCACGGATATAAAAGTTATAATGAGCACTCTCAGCCTGGTAAAGACGGAAATCTAAATATAAATGAGTGCAGAAATGATAGAAAGTAAGGAAGTAAAGACGTTTAAGAGAGATATAAAGTCCTCGAACAGGTAGGAAGAGACAAGAGCTAGCACACAGAGAAAGGAGTTACTACTTGATAGAACTGGCAACATTCTAAATATAAGAGAAAAATAGCTGATAGGTTGAGTACAAAGCAGATATGTTGGAAGATTTGAAGGTGTAAAGATAGAGTTCTCATCTGACTGGTTCTATCTTCTCAATGATTTATGAGGCAAGATATTGAACTGAGTGGACTAGGGCAGAGCATATGTTGAATTGTGTGTTAAAAAGAAATTCTGAAGTAAATCATTATAGAGAGTAAAAAAGTAAACATTCTAGAGTTAACTGCCACTTGAGATTTATGATCAAGAATTTAAAGTCAGGCAAATCGGTAAGAATGATTATTTCATTTCCTCTAGAAATATTCACCTCTGGGTAGGAGTGAGGAGGGTAGAAGAGGAGGAGTAGGTTTTTCCAGGCTTAAAACAGGTAAGAGTTAAGGAATTAAAAAATGTTTGTAAAAGCCAGATGTGGTAGTGCATGCTTGTAATTTCAGTACTTGGGAGGCTGAGATTGAAAGATTGCAGGTTAATGGACAGTCTCAGCAAATAATGAGACTTGCAACAGGCCAACAAGACCTGTTTCAAAATAAAAATAAAACAGAAGTGGGGATGAAACTCAGAGGTAGGATGGCCCTGGGTTCAATCCTCAGTGCCACACAAACACACACAAAAACTTGTAATGGAGTGGCTATAATAATGGGCTGTGTAATCTATACTGTTTAAGGAAGAATATCAGAACACATTGGTAAGAAGCGAATAAAATATTTTAAAAAATACGATTAGAAACACTGAGTGGGCAGGTAGACTGTATATTAAAGTTGGGCATACTAACAAAAGTAGTATACAGGCTATGGAGAAAACAGTGATCTTAGTACTAAAGCCTTTCAGCGACTGAGAGTCACTTAAACATAGGCAAAGAATAGAAATGATAATTTTTTTAATAAGGCCCTTATTCTTACAATTACTCATCTTTAAAGGGTATTTTAAGTTGGGCGTAGTGGAGCATGCTTGTAATTCCAGCATTTGGGACACCGAAACAGAAAGATCGAGGTTTGAGGAGAGCCAGCTATGAATGAGGCACTTGCAACTCAGTGAGATCCTGTTTCAAAATAAATAATAAAAAATAGGGCTGGGGTGTCACTTGGAGGTAGAATGCACCTGGATTTCATCCTCAATACCGCAAAAAAAAAAAAAGACACTTTATAAACATCAAGTCCTCTAGGAAACTTCCTTGCTAGACAGTGACCTTTCTTTATGCTTCCACAGTACATTACAAACATCTCTACCATGATGCTCATCTTGCTAAACTTAATGTTTATCTACTGTCAAGTGTCCATGAGTTCTCCGAGGGCTAGGATAATGTCCCCAGTGCCCAGTATAGCACTTGGTTCACCAAGCTGCGACTAAGGTTTGGTGTTTTATTTATTTATTTTTTTAAACTAAGCAGCTATATGGCTTAGGGAAAGACATTTAGCTTTCTTTAACAAACCCCTTTAACAAAAAAGACAAATTCTGTCCATCATAAACATCTGATTTTATTATAGAAATATAACCTTAGATCTAGGCTTATATTCATTTCTATAGCATATTAATGAGTTGAATTAAAACATTAATTTTATTACATCTGCAAGGTTAAAAAATAAGTTTTTGCAGGGCATGGTGGTGCACACTTGTAATCACAGCATTTGGGAAGCTGACAAGAGGATCACGGTTCAAGGATAGCCTCAGCTAGTTAGTGAGGCCCTTTGCAACTAAGTGAGACCCTGTTTAAAAAGAAAAGAATAAAAAACAGGGCTGGGGGTGTAGCTCAAAGATAGAATGCCCCTGGGTTCAATTCCCAGTACTGCAAAAAAAAAAAAAAAAAAAAAAAAAAGTAAGTTATAAATGTTCATTTTGAAGGGTTTGGTTTGGTTTGGCATTTGAAATTTATTTGGCCATGTAATATTCACAAAAATAAATCATAAAAAGTAAGTAATGTTGGGGAAAATGAAAGGAATGGCAACTATGTGTCAGGCATCATACAACATCATCATACGTGTGTGTATATATATATATGTATATTAGTTCATGTATGTTTCATCACATCCCAGTTTTATTACCTTCATTTTACAAAAAAAGTTACAGTTCAGAATTTAGAAATAGCTCATATAGGCCCACTTTGGTTAGGAGCTAGGATTCATGGCCCTCAAGTCTCTGTTACACACAAAAATCTATGCCAAAAACAAACAGAAAATTAATATATAGTGGACACTAGTTTGATCAAGATTGTTCTGTGTCAAGACCAAGATTTGAATCATAGTCTTTCTGTGTCTTGAGCCCATACTCTTTACACTATACCCAATCATAAAGAGGTTAAGTATGGCATTCTAGGATATATTTGCTTTATTTATTTATTTTTTATTTATTTTTTAATTTATTCTTCTTCTTCTTCTTTTTTTTTTTTTTTTTTTTTTTGATGGTACTGGGGTTCCTGGAAGCCCTTCTACCTCCGGGCTACACTACCAGACCTATTTTATATTTTTATTTGGAAACAGGGTCTCTTAAGCCAGCGTGGCTGGCTTCGAACCAGCGCAATCCTCCTGTCTCCACCTCCCAAGCGCAAGGATTACAAGCATGCGCCACCACGCCCGGCTGCTTTATTTATTTTTTAGAAGAAAAGGAAATACATTTCTCATTTCCTCCTAATGGTTGCATATTAAAATAAAGAGAAATGGCATAATAATACCATTCTCCACAATTCTAGCAGGATAAATAACCAGTTGAGTGTGACTTAGAAAATACATTATTTTTTAGTCTGTAGTCAATTACAGATAGCATCTGTTATATATTCTACATTCTCATATTTCATATATTCAACCATTGCTTTGTTTTGAGCTATTTTTCCTAATTTAAAAAGGTCCCTTTAAAAAGTTTGTGTGTGGCGGGGTATGGTGGCACACGCTTGTAACCCCCGTTCTTGTGCTTGGGAGGTTGAAACAGGAAAATCGCACATGTTTGATGCCAGCCTCAGCTACTTAGTGAGGCTATCAGCAACTTAGTGAGACCCTCTTCCAAATAAAATATAAAATAGGTCTGGGAGTGTAGCCCAGAGGTAGAAAGCCCCTGGGTTCACTCCCAGTACTGCCAAAAAAAAAAAAAAAAAGTGTGTATACACACGTGTGCATCAGTAGAATTAAAGAGAGAAAGGAGCTGTCTACCTTCAAGTCCAGATAGCTAAAGTACAAAGAATATACAACAGTCAGGAGTAGGGGAAGGACCAGATAGATTAGTTCAAACTTATTGAAAAATAATAATAGAGTTAACACACAGGGAGAAGAATGAGAACACCTGCACATATTAACTACTTCCTATATTTTCTCCTCACATACTTACTGGAGAAGGAAAAACAACAATAATAAAAACTTTATTGAAAATAGAGATGCATCTGACAAATGTAAAAAATGTAAAAAAAAAGTATCAATTTTAGGAAATTAAAAGTGTCTAAAGAAGGCTTTCAACCTCTTGGTCAAAAAGAAAATTTTTCTATGGAATAGAGATGAAGACAAATTTCCTCTCCTATTGTCCCTGACCAGTATGGGTTTGTTTATTTATTTATCTATCCATATAAACTTTTAGAGTCTCCTCTAAAAGTAAAAGAAATGCCCTATAACTTACAACCTAGGTGTACAAAACCATAAATTTTCATACTTTTAAGAGTTGAAAACATCTTTAAAAATTATTAAATATGACAGTATGAAAGGTCCAGAAATTGAAAGGACACAAGTAGTTGATACAAAAATTAAAGCTTTTAGTTACTGGCTCAGATGCAATAACTGTCAACATAAAAATAACCCAACAAATTTTACTAAAATTCATTTTACTTGGTTTTAATTAGGCTATGTTAAGACCTTAAAATTAAATTAATAACTGATGAAAACAATGACTACTATAATATACTTATATACGATACATATTTATATAGTTATTTCACAACAAGTGTTTTAGTTATATACATTCCTGAAATAGAAAAATATATGTAAGAAAAATTTCAAGTTACTAAATCAGCATATTTTAAGAATGAATGAGAAAGCAATTAAAATGATACAAAAAAACAATAAAATATAAATAAGTAGAACCTTTTGCAGTGGTTAGGAAAAAGATTCTAAAAGGCTAATAGGCCCATCATTTCTGATACAACTTATATATGCAGAATCTTGCCATTCTAAGCTACAATTCTTAGTTCACAATTAGAAAAATTCATATCATAACTAAGTTTGTTTCATCTAGAAAAGCAAATAGATTAAAAAATTTCAAGCAATTAAAATGATTTTCAAAGACAGCTACTATAAATATACATATAAAGCATTCTTTTACAATACTTCCTTTTTTCCTCATTAAGTCTTTCCTAACAAAAAGTAATTTATTTTCCAAATTAAAAAGTATTCTTTACTACTTTTTCATAAATTCTTACAAAAATAACTTATAAAACTTTATAAAACCTACCATACAATGTGTCTAAAGATGTGGTGAACAGCAAATTTAAAACTATTTTAAAAGGAGGTCAAGTCTGACCTCTGGGCCATGAAGCACTACATTAACAACTCTGCAGAAAGAAAAATGATAAGGTATGAAATGAGTGCTCAGAAACTAGGACCTTATCAGTTAGAATATGATTCAAGCCTGTAAGACAAATTGCTCAGCAAGGCAAGTCACCTTCCTGCTGTGATGAGGATATAGCTGAATTTCCAATGCCACTATCTCCTTCATCGTGTCTCCTAGTTTGATATCACACAGTCGAGGAATGGCTTATAATTCTGAAGTATCTACCACTTATTTTGAATACATTTTGTCAAAGTCACCAACCAGGATAATTATCTTTGTCCTTTAACTGACAACTTCAGTGTTAAAAATAAAATTCCTTAAAGGATAGTCACTAATAGGAACTACTGTGAGTTGACCCTTTAAAGAATGAGTTTTCTCCATGTTTTTAATAAGTACATTGATTGGTATTTAAATCATTTTACCTGTTTGGTTGATTTTTTAAGTAAAATGCATAACAGATATTTAGCAAAGTCCACAAATTGTCTCACTTTAATTGCATACCTGAACACTCACAGACTGTTTCAGTAGTTCTTCTACAAAGCTCCAATTTGATTCCATTTGCTTCTAGAAAAGGAGATATCATTGTTGCAGCAAAATTATTATTCTTAATTATACATATACTTTAATTATGGTATAGTATATTAAGTATGAAACGTTTTCTTAATCATTAGAAGTTACTGCAATTTCTTGAATTTCTAATACTTTAGTAAAAAATTACTTGATATTTAGGAGAAAAAAGCCTACTATGCCAATGTAATATAAACCTAATCAGTAATTGTATTATTAAAAGTGGTACTTCCATAGAATTATATTTTGACAAATACTTAATTTTTCTCATCAAATTAAAAAAAAAAACCTTCTCAAACTTACATTCATTTAGGGGAAAGGCTTACGCCAAGTATACTTCTTTACTCTCCACCTTACACATGAGATTTTTTTTTCCATTTTATTCAGAATGGCTTTAAGACAGTCTACCTTGTTAAACAAATTAAGTAAAAAATGTTTACAGACATAAAGAAAAACATTACAAAGTACTATCCACAATTTAGGCTATGGTCATGTAGGTGGCAAACTCAATTATCTGGAATACTCTCTACAATAAAGAAGAAAGGCAAAAAGCTTCCCAAAGCCTAGGAACTGAAAACCACTCCATTTTTCCAACAAAATAGTCTGAAAGATTTCTCACAGGATAAGCCATTTTTAGAGGGTTAGATATGTGGAGACTGGTCAAAACCAGAAGAAAGCATCTACATGCGAAGTAGAGAGGGGGAAGTAGTGGGGTAGGAATTGAGAATGGCTAAAGGAGTGATGTGTGCATATATGCCTCTACTATCTTGTACCCCATTAAGATGCATGACTACAATGCACCAATTTAAAAAAAAAAGAAAAAACTTTAAAAAATAAAGTAATAACAAGAGGAAATAACTAATTTCAAGTGGGAAAAAAAGGTAAAAAGTATGTAAGACTTCAAAACTCAAAGCCAGAGGCCATAAAGAATAAAGGAACAGACTCTTATCATACCCTACCATATGAACATGTTTATAAAAATAAATAACCAATGAGGTATGTTCTGTAGTTTTGGGTTTTTGGGGTTTTTTTTGGGTGGTACTGGGGGTGGAACCCAGAGGCTTTCTACCTCCGGGCTATACTCCCAAATCTATTTTATATTTTATTTGGAAACAGGGTCTCACTAGGTTGCTGAGAGCCTCACTAAGTAGCTGAGGCTGGCTTCAAACCCGTGAGATCCTCCTGTCTTCAGCCTCCCAAGCACGGGGATTACAAGCGTGCGCCACCACGCCCGGCTGTAGTTTTGATTATAAATGGCTGGATGATGTTCTTGTAAGATTCTAACTATACTATATCACTAAATAAGTATCTCCTGAATCAAAGTGTTAAGTGATTGTGGTAGTCAGTCTATGATGGGCCCCAATGGCCAGTGCCTCCTGATGTTCACTTTATGTAATTCCCTCCCATGCTCTGCCAAAGTTGACCTGCCACCAACAGACTACCAATATATATGATAGCATGCCACGTCCAAGGTTAGATTATAAGGCATGGGAGCTCCATTTTAAAAACACTCTTTTGATCTGGGACAAGCAGCCCTGCAAGCAGCCCTGAAGAAGCCAAACTAGCAATGGGGCATTTTGCCAAAAAAGGTACCATTAGAAGTGAATCTTTTAGTCCTAGTTAAGTCTTCAGAGACAGAAGACCCTGGCTGAAAGGTTGATTCTAACCTCATGAAAGCTCCTGAACCAGAAATACCCAGTTGTGATAAATGCCTACCTCTCAGAACCTGAAGTTATGGATAATACATATTTGTTGTTTTACGTTACTACCTTCTTGTTATACGCAATAGACTCATATAACAACTAAGTTACTTTTAACCAATGAGTTATTGATTTTTTTAAAATATATTTATGTAAGTAAGGTAAATGGAAAAAACATTTAGCAGGAGAGAATACAGAATGAAGAATTTGGCCCTTCTAGGACAGAAGGTCTGGTCTTTATCTTCTGGGACAATATCTGAGCCCTTGGAATGTTATGCCTGATAGGAACATCGTGTTTTGGGTGCCAGTGGTCATATGCAGCATCAAACAATATGACTGAGAACAGAGGCTGGCCACACACAAACAGTCTTAGGGTAGGGTCTGGTCATATCCAAAAGACCTACAAAGTGACTTAAGTCTTGGAGCTTTCTGTCAGCTGACTGGAACCTGAGATCCACCATGTGGGCAGTAAATAGATCAAGCCTACCTATTGAAGGTCAAACAAATTAACACTGAAGATTGGATGAGCACTGTTGGTTAACAATATTCCCTGCATAATAACAATACTATGATGCCAGGAGATTAATGTGTCCTGACTCTACAGGGACAAAAAAATTTCAACGTTTGATATCTGCCTAGTCTCTATGTATTTCTTCCTTTGGCCGATTTTAATCTATATCCTTTCTCTGCAATAAATAATAACCATAAGTTTAACAGTTTTCAGTAACTTCTGTCAATTTTAGCATATTATCAAACCTAAGGGTAGTTTCAGGAACTACCACACTTGTAATTGGTGTCAGACGTGAAGGCAGTCTTGGGACTAAGCACTGAAACTTGGTAGTTGGCTCTAAAACTCTCTTAAAAAAATGAGACTACTTTGTTCTAACAATACTATATTTATATTGTGTTAAGCTCTTTACATATTACTTCCTTAGGAATTTTTTCCTATTTCACAGAAAACACAATTATGTTTCAGAAAGATCATGTATATACAAAATAGAGAATGGATTCAAACTCAAGTTGGAGTGGCTTCAAAGCCAGCTTGTCTTCTCTTATACATCAGTAACTGATTTTTTTCCTAATGAGCATTCCCTTAAATTTCAACAATTCATCTTGTGGGGGGGGGGGGGGGGGCTCAACCTCTAAGTTACAACTTCAACCCTAATTTTTATTTTTTTTACTGGAAACAGGATATCGCTTGTTGCTGACAGCCTCACTAAGTTGTTGAGGCTTGCTTCAAATCTGTGATGCTCCTGTCTCAGCCTCCCAAGTACTGGGATTACAGGCATATGCTACCATGCCCAGCTGTCACCAATTCATTTTTCTGTCATTCTATTTTTATTTTTTTTTATTGGTACATTGTAGTCATACATCTTAATGGGGTACAAGATGGTATTAATAAAATGTTACCACTAGGTAACATTTGACATGTTACAAGATCAAAAAAATTTAACTTTCTGCTTTGCAGTTAGATACTGTAAATGAGTAGATTTCATTTGTACTGTTCTATCAAGATATTTAAATAACAAGAATTATAGATTAATAAAATATAATTCTCACTCAGTAAATTTCAATAATATGTACCAACATTTTTGTTATAATCTAAGGAAAAATAACCCATATATCAAAAGAATGGTAACCATATCATGTCTAAATCAAATATTAGGGAACATATCCCAGAGAAATACAGATTTTTCTTCCAGAAAAAAATTTGAGTAGCTACAGATGAGGTTTTTTCTACATACCAAATTACACCTATGTATCTTCATTTCTAAAATTCCACTTAATTTCAGGTAGAATATCAATTTTTGCTATTTTTAATTTTTAACCCAACCATAAAACTAAGACACCCATTTAAGCTTTAATACAAGTAGAATCCCACCAGAAACATATAGTAGATTCCTTTACTGTCCACTTCTAGCACACTTGACAGCTTGGTGCAACTCTCATCTTAAAGGTTACATTTCACATCTTTTATCTAGTGGCCATTTCAGATGTTTCAAAGATGAGCATCCGCTAACCTAGCTGATTACCTTATGTTCTTTGCAGGGAAAGTACTGTTAAAACTGACCCCTGCAAAACCCAAAAGTAATTTTCCTCTTTAGCTGTATGTGGTTTTAAAATAGATGACAGGGATTGTGAGAGGATAACACATTTTAATCTAGATTGAAAAAGAAAGCACTAAACAGAAATGTATAAAATCTAAAGCTTCTAATATAAGGAGATACTAAAATTTTCTTACAGGCTCATATAAGAAATTATCTAATTATTAGATTTAAATCCACATGTAGCAAAACTCCAAGTTATAGTAATTTTTAAAATAAAAATAATTAAAAATATCTGAAACCTATTTAAAATGTAAAGACTTCACATTAACCTCAAGGGCAAATCAGTTCACATTTAAAAACTGAATCATCTCCATGTTGTCAAACAACTAGAGATAACTCTCTGGTTAAGAATTTATTGCTAACTCTTACTGATATCATATATTACACCAGATTCTTCTTTATTAGAATAAAGCATGCATGCTTACTACAGAACCATTTCTTCTAGTATAGTTGGCTATGCTAATATATCACAAGAAGAAAAAAATCATTATGGCAATTTTCAAATTTCTGATATAAATATATCTGATCTAAGTTTGTTGATACATAAATTAACATACTATATGATTTCCCTGAAAGAATGAACCTATATGCCTTTTATTCAGAGATTAGAATAACTATCTATTTACCAACTAAACAGAGATACCTTTGAGAGTAAAAGTAAAAATTATCAGATTGGATCAGTGGTAACAGGCACAAACTGGGTTTGCCGGTGGCAAACTAGAACACATGGTTATACTACCAAGGTAAGAGGCAATCCTTAAGAGAACTCTAATATCAAGCTATCAATACCCAAACTTACTGGCTTACTGCCCCTTTAAAAAAAAAAAAAATTACTACGCCGAGCGTGGTGGTATATGCTTGTAATCCCAGCATTCTGGAGGTTGAGACCAGAGGATCACGATTCGCAGACAGCCTCGGCTACTTAGTAAGGCACTCTGCAATTTAGTGAGACCCTGCTTCAAAAATAAAGAATAAAAAATAGGGCTGGGGGTGTAGCTCGGAGGTAGAATGCCCCTGGGTTCTATCCCCAGTACCACAATAACAAAACAAAACAAAACAAAACAAAACAAAACAAAACAAACAAACAAAAAAATACCTCAGTAATACCCTAGGCGCTTCCACTGCCCCTTATTTTCATTTAACCACCTGCCCCGACCACTGTACTGGAGGCAACTGCCACCCCTGGATTGTTCCACTGCACCACCAGGGGCAGAACTGCAGACTGGAAATCTGAATTCTAAGTGAAAAAAATAGGCTGAGATTTAATCACTGTGTATCTCTATTTCTTTAGCTGTAAAATAGATATACTACCCTCTCACCTACTTCCTAACACTTCAGTGATAGTAAAAATTGAATAGTCACTGTGAGTGTATAAATACTACAAATGCAACATGCATTTTTTATTTTTTGGTGGTACTGGGTATTGAACCAAAGGGTGTTCTACCTCCAAGTTATGGCCCATCCCTATTTTATTTGAAACAGGGTCTCATCAAGTTGCTGAGGGCCTTACTAAGTTGCTTGGGCTGGCCACAAACCTGATTCTCCTGTCTCAGCCTCCCAAGTACTGAGATTACAAGTGTAAGCCACCATGTGCGCAGCCAATATGCACTGTACGTCTAAAAAAAAAAACTTAGAAATATCTGAAACAATCTCACACAATAACAGGTTTATTTTACATATGTAATATGTATTACTCATCCTTATTGTTTTCATCATATGAAAGGTTCTGTTTTCAAATATGGTTTTCTTTTAAAACCTTCCACATAATTTAAAAATTCAGATTTTTAAAAATAAAAGTGTCATGCCAAAGGAAAATCACATAGGAACTGCTGACAAAGATGAAAAGAAAACAAGTTAAGCTATTTTAAACACAATTTATTTACTATCTTGATTCAGTGCTAATAAAAGCAAATCTCTGGAGTTCCGTGTATGAAACAGAAGAGTGATTTCAGCCGTGCAACCATGAGCAATTCACACCAGAGCAATTCAACCTTACAATAGTAAAAGTTATATATACTAATGTCGCTACACTACCTATCATACCAGGAGGACCTGGGGGTCAGTATTTACCACTATTAAAATATACCACTCATTCCATTAAGTGTTACTGCAGTTCCAACAAGCATTAATAACCTAAAAGCATAAAAACATATTCCCTGTAGCAAGGGGCAGTACAATCTGGTTTTGCATCTATTATTTTGAAAACACAACAGGAATTAAAAAGTGCTTAACTAATTATATTTATATACACTGATTAAAATGAGGAATATGTACTTAGAAGAATTAAGGTTGAAAGGAAAAATAAAAATGCTAAGCTAAACCCTTAAAATTAAAGATAATTTTTTTAGTTCCTTTAATGTTGTTCTAATATTTTAATAATTAAAATGTGAATCTTATCATATTAACCCCCCAAAAATTCTTAATAAAACTGCTAATAATAATGGCAGGTTGCTAAAATTTGAGTATTTACTCTGTATTAACATAGCAAACACCTACAGACAGAAACAAAGTGCATACAATTCTTCCCTGTGAGAATTTTATCTCAATAAATTGGCAGAATGTTTAAATAAACTAATACTGAGCTGTGTGTGAATTTCTCAGAGCACTTTCTGACTTTTGTAAATCACTCCCATAAAAATGATCAATTCTGAAAATACAGGCACATGGGCTTTAAGATTCTAATGTTTATTTTATAGAACTATGGAATGATATAATTCATTTCTAAATATAGAAGAAATCATGTTCAAGTGGCCTTCAAATCAATACATCTAGCAGAAGGTTTTATTCAAAGGATTTTTAAGAAACACTGTACAAAACATTTCTCACTAGAAATATGCTAGCCGAGCGTGGTGGTGCACACTTACAATCCCAGTATTTGGGAGGCTGACACAGGAAGATTGCAGATTCACAGCCAGTCGCAGCTACTAAGTAAGGCCCTCGCAAACTTACTGAGACCCTGTTTCAAAATAAAGAATAAAAAATAGGGCTGGGGTGGAGCTCGGAGGTAGAATGCCCATGGGTTCAATTCCTAGTACTGCCAGAAACAACAAAAAATATGTTAGCTGAAATCTCTGTCCTCTCATTTGAATCAACCTTCATGGTTGTTAATAGACTAAACACAGAAAAGTATGTTTAGGAAAAGCATCTCTAAAGCCATGTCATTCTTAAGAAATTCTTGGATCAAATTATCCACACAAAAAAGTAACTCATTTCTGGAGACATGCTTTACTTTTGCCAATATTACAGATTTTAGAAATAGAAGGAAATTGCTGGGCATGGTGGTGCACGCTTGTAATCCCTGCACTTGGGAGGCAGAGACAGGAGGATCGCGCAGGTTCGAAGCCAGCCTCACTGGTTTTAGAGACCCTTTTTCCAAATAAAAAATATAGAAATAGATCTGGGAGTGTATCCCAGAGGTAGAAGGGCTCCATCCCCAGTACCACCAAAAAAAAAGAAAGAAAAAAAAAGAAATAGAAAAAAATTAGAAACAAACCAAACCCATGATGAAAGCACAGAGGACCTTGCAGAAAGGCTTACATTTGTATTCAGTCACAAAAACTTAGAATACCAAGACTTAAGTTGCATTTCTTTAATCAAACAATAGAAAAATAAACTTTAAAATTTTAAGATGTTTACAGAAATATTATACATAGATAAAAGTAATTTATTTTCATGGGATTATCATCTGATTGTCTATGTTGTCTCTGCTCATTTTCTTTCTCTTAAAATAGTAATTTACAACATAAGAAAGTTTAAAAAATATCTTACCATTTCATCTGTTTCTCCATGCCGGTCAAACTGATAAAATGATGCTATATGAGTAATAATCCACCAACTAAAACCTAATGGATCCCTGGACTGGATTACAGGCATAGAAGGTCTTCTTCGGTCACTTGATTTTTCAAAGAGTGTTCTAAGTAGTTTATTCAACCAGCTCCAAAATGACTATGGAAACAGAAGTTAACATAATTCAGCAAAATTAAAAGTGTTTTAATGACCTTTGACTTAGGGCTTATATTTCTTTTTTGGTAGTGGGAGTTGAACCCTAGGATCTTTTACCTATAAGCCATAACCCCAGAGCTTCTCATTTTTTATCTTGAAACATTCTAGCAGAGTTTGAGTCTGGCCTTTTAACCTGCGATCCTCCGATCTCAGCCTCACAATCACTAGGATAACAGGTGTGCTCTGTAAAATACACTAAAGTGTGTGCTTATATTCTTAAGATATTCTTTAGTAACTTGCTTCTTTGGTAAACATTATGCTTCTGCGCTCATCCACACTAGTATTACCATATTTCATTGGAATATTCCAATGTGTAATCATTTATCATATATATACACTATTTATCCAATCTGCTTGCTTTGTGTGTGTGTGTGTGGGGGGGGGTTACTGGGGGTGGAACCCAGGAACTTTCTACCTCCCGGCTATACTCCCAGATCTATTTTATATTTTATTTGGGAACAGGGTCTCACTAAGTTGCTGAGAGCCTCACTAAGTAGCTGAGGCTGGCTTTGAACCTGTGTGATCTTCCTGTCTCAGCTTCCCAAGTGCTGGGTTTCCAAGCATGCGCCACCATGCCCAGCCAATCTACTGTTTTTTTATTTTGGTGGTATTGGGGTTCCTGGAAACCCTTCTACCTCCAGGCATTATTCCCAGACCTATTTTATATTTTTTATTTGGAAACAGTCTCCTAAGCCAGCAAGGCTGGCTTTGAACTTGCATGATCCTCCAGTCTCGGCCTCCCAAGCACGGGGATTAAAAGCGTGTGCCACCATGCCCGGAAATCTACTGTTTTTGAACAGAGTTTTAGTAAAATTTTTATCTAGGATTTTTTTGTATTTTAGGTAAAATTTTAAGTTCTTAACATAAAACTTGGCGATTTTTATCTTTCTAGTGTCTACAGAATCTGAAGTCATGTTCTTTATTTTTAGAATTGATTCTTCTTGTTCTTATCTCAGGAAAAGTTGGCCAATTTTGGCTAGTTTTTCTACTTTTTACTGGTGCATGGTAGTCTCACATGATAATGGAGCTCAGAATGATAGTGACACATATGCAAACAACACCTGGTAAACTTCCTCCGGGGTTCCCTCCCTATCACTTTCCCTTCTCCATACATGATATTGGAACTGGCATTGGTATTCTCAAATATGTACATAACATCAGTGGAAGTGAATTTTGACAATTATTTTGAAGATCCTTTTGACTATTTGAATACTCTTTGTTGTTTTCAATTTTATAACTCTATTTTTTCCCTGTCACATTTTTGAGTCTATTATAAAGGGATTATCTCTAACATCCTGGTATGAACTTAGTTCATTAATTTTTAATCTTCTTTTCTTTAAAAGTAATAAATTTCTAAAGTTTTAACATATAGCAAGTTATAGTTATATATAAAAATAAAACAGAGCCAGACCTGGTGACTTGTAATCCTAGCATTTCAAAGGCTGAAACAGGAGGACTGCAGTTCATGAACAGCCACAGCTATTTAGTGAGGTACTTTGCAACTCAGTGAGACCCTGTTTCAAAATAAAGAAAAAAAAAAACAGGATTGGGGGTGTAGCTCAGAGGAAGTATGCCCCTGGGTTCCATCCCCAGTACCAAAAAATAAAAAAATAAAAGAGCTGGAGGTGTAGCTCAGAAATAGAAGAAACAAAAAAATACAGATTTCAGTAGTCTATTTGCAGTGATTCAGTAGTCTATAATGCAGTGATTGATAAATTTAGTTTTAAATCTCCCATCTTCTTCTGTATTTCTATTTGTATAATTATTTTATCTATTTCTATTTGTATAATTATTTTATCTATCAACAACTTCTTAGGTTGAATATCTTTCCCTCTCCTAGCCTGGAAGTTAAGAGTCTACGTCTCTGCTTTTAGTGATGATTTTAGAAATAATAGCATATATTCAATTATCTTGAAAAGTTAGTACACTTCTTTTTCTTAGATAACACAAGGATTGTGAAGACTAACTCATTAGTAGGGTATGGTTGTACACATCTATAATCCCAATACTTGGGAGACTTAGACAAGAGGATTGCAGATTCAAGGTTAGCCTCAGCAACTTAGTGAGACCCCTTTTCAAAATAAGAAATAAAAGAATAGTGCCAAGGGTGTCACTCAGAAGCATAATGCCTCTGACTTCAATTCCCAGTGTCATGAAAAAGAAAAAGGTTAATTAATTTATGTCCTACCTAATTTATATGCTATTATAACTGTGTGCTTTATATTTTTAAATCTCACTAGATTAGATTACTTATTTATACAAACAGCACTTTCATTTCTCCTTACTCTTCCATATCTCCCAATCCAATATCAGTTTTTCAGTCTAAAATACTTTTGAATTCCCTTAAACTTTGCTTTCTTAAAAAAAATTTTTTTATTCAATTTCCCCTTAAAGACTTTGCTGAATGTAGAATCTTAGTTTGCAAATGTTTTTTTTTTTTTAGTTTTCTTCAGTTTTTTTTTTTTGTGTGTGTGTGGTACTAGGGTTCCTGGAAACCCTACTACCTCTGGGCTACACCCCCAGACCTATTTTATACTTTTTTATTTGGAAACAGGGTTTCTTAAGCCAGCAGGGCTGGCTTCGAACCTGCGCAATCCTCCTGTCTCCACCTCCCAAGCACAGGGATTACAATCGTGCGCCACCACGCCCAGCTAGTACAAATGTTTTTTTAGTACAATGAAGATAGCATGCCCACTGGTCTCCACTGCTTTTGAGAAGACAACTGTCACTCTTTCAAAGGTAATATATTTTTGCATCTGATACTTTTAATGCCTTCTCTTTGTTTTTATTTTGTGATTTAATTCTAATGATTCGTTTTTGTTTATCCTAAGTAGGATTATTGGGTTTCCTGATCTGATTAGCTTTCACTGACACTGAACATTTTTCAGTCATTTTTTGTTTCAAGTATTTTCTTGCTGTCACTCCTTTCTAACTAAAATGCTATGTGTATATATGCATATGTATACATATATATAATTGGATATCCTGTCTATCCTCCATGTCTTATAACTACTCCTTAATATTTTCCATCTTTGTCTTCCTGTGTTATACTGCACATGCAAAATCTCCCCATTATACCATTATGAGGCAATCATAAGCTACGTTCAACTACCATCAACCTTTGCTTAATCTGTAAATTCTCAGATTTTACCATTTATAACCTTCATATTTTTGAAAAAGGCTAATTATTTGTATTTGACTGGTGCTCTTTGAGGATTACATTAAACATTTTGAGAAAGAAAGCCACAGAAATAGTTTTGTTCCTTCGATGCATCAGACTGGGACTATACGATGTTCATTTCTACTATTTCTGGTTAACTCTAATCACTTGGGTAAGGTGATATCAGCTAGATTTCTAGCCCTATTTTCCCCTTTGAAATGATAAATACAGTACAGAGATATTTATCAAACTACGTAAATATTTAGGTTTTATCATACTTTTATCCATTACTTTGAGCATCCATTGAGGATTCTTGCCTAAAAGATTTACTTATGTAGCCTGTTAGATTATTTTTTCTGATTCTATCATGACCTCTACATTTATGAGAAAACTTCCCATCTTCCCATTCATAAACTATTAGAATGAACTCAGATTTTCATTGTGTATATTACATTTCTTATTTATTTATTTATTTAATTTTATTTATTTTTGTGTGTAGTACTCAGGGTGGTACCCAGAGGTTTTTCTACCTCTGGACTATATTCCCAGACCTATTTTATACTTTATTTGGAAACAGGGTCTCATTAAGTTGCTGAGAGGCTCACTAAGTAGCTGAGGCTGGCTTCGAACCTGTGGGATCCTCCTGTCTCAGCCTCCCAAGCGCGGGGATTACAAGCGTGCACTACCATGCCCGGCTATTACAATACATTTCTAACGTTTGTTAGTTCAAATTATCCCAGGTTAAGCCTAGGGGAGAACTTTATTTGGCACTTGTGTCTCCTGGACAGGTTCATAATTTTTCAAGTACATCCTTAGTTTTTGGTATAAAAATGTTCCAAGCTGATTTTTACTTTCGATACCCCTGCCTGGAACCAGTCATCTGTCCAAAGGGCTTTGTTTCCTTTCATTGAAGAAAAGTCATTTTGAACCAAAATATAACTGTGCCTCATATTTTTACTCATTCCTTCTAGGCCCATCCAGTGAAAAAGTTTAGAAATGTAAACATAAACATATATTATCTAGCTCTATAATCTTGTTTTTTTTTTAAATAAAAAACACTAATTCATGCTAATTATTTCAAGTTCAACTCTTAGTTCATCATGGTTTATGCTAGCTTTCTGTTTCTGTATTTGTCACTCAATTTTCAACATAGCTGCATGTAGTGGTGCACACCTATAATCCCAGTACTCGGGAACTTGAGACATAAGGATCACAGATTCAACAGCAGCCTCAGCTACTTAGTGAGGCTGTCAGCAACTTAGCAAGACC
Organism: Muscardinus avellanarius; assembly: GCF_963383645.1. NCBI lineage: Eukaryota > Metazoa > Chordata > Mammalia > Rodentia > Gliridae > Muscardinus > Muscardinus avellanarius. The sequence goes on from NC_137794.1 coordinate 51,696,560, forward strand.
CTGTTTCCAATAAAAAATAAGGCTGTCGGGTATGGCTCAAAGGTAGAATGGCCCTGTATTTAATCCCCAGTATTATAAAAAGAAAAAACTAAAAGAAAGAAAAACAACTGGCTCTCATTGCCCAAAATATGTTTATGAATTCAGTCCTAGAACAGAAATGAAGTAGATTTAAAATTGCCAACTCTCACCGGGCGTGGTGGCGCACGCTTGTAATCCCCGTGCCTGGGAGGCGGAGACAGGAGGATCGTGCAGGTTCAAAGCCAGCCTCGCTGGTTTAAGAGACCATTTCCAAATAAAAAACTATAAAATAGGTCTGGGAGTGTAGCCCATAGGTAGAAGGGTTTCCAGGAACCCCAGTCCCACAAAAAAAAAAAGCTAACTCTCATATAGTATTATAAAAAAGTCCTTAAAAGAATCTAAAATTTGTAGTTACTTACTATTCGTTTGTCTTTAGCCTCAAGGCACATAGTCAAAATAGTACATCCTAAAATTATCTAGGTTTAATACTCCAACCCCTACAGAGAGCATTATTCATTTGAAATACAGTTAGGATCAATTATATTTTTCTTTATATCCCATTCTGTACACCTTCTATACAGGTTGATTTATTTTTGGATCTTATAAAATATTAGAATGACTCCCAAGTAAACTACGTAAAAGGAAACATTCATAAACTGGGCGTGGTGGTGCACGCTTGTAATCCCAATTCTTGGGAGCCTGAGACAGGAGGATCACGGTTCACAGACAGCCTCAGCTACTCAGTGAGGTCCTTTGCAAATCAATGAGATCCTGTTTCAAAATAAAGTATAAAAAATAGGGCTGGGGGTATAGATCATAGCAGAATGCCCCTGGGTTCTATCCCCAGTACCGCCAAAAAAAAAAAAAAAAAAATCGTTCAAACCTTACTACTAAATTCTCACACAATTTCTGTTTCTATTGACAAATTCCAATACATTTTTTCCTTGTCTTTCCAGTGCGTACAAACATACATACACACAGTGTGTGTATGTATTTATTTGCAGCCTATTTCATTTTCTTACATAAAAGGTAGCATGATATATAGTCTTTTGTACTTTCCTTATTTTACTTAACGTTATATCCTAGAAATCACCTTACTTCACTTCATATTTCTTCCTCATTCTATCACACAACTACATATATGATGGTTAAGTGTCAATCATATTGGACCACAGGATGCCAGACATTTGGCTGAATTAAAATTATTCTGGGTGTGTCCATGAAGGTATTTCCTCATGAGATTAATATGTGAATTAGAGCAAAGCAGATTGCCCTCCCTAATGTGGTGGTTGGGCCCAGTCAATTAGCTGGAAACTAAATAGAACAAGAAGGCTCTCCTGCAAATAGAAAAAGATTACACATCTGTCATCAGTGTGTGTATCAGTTTTTTCTTGCCTTTCCACTTGGTCTTGGACTAGAACATACAGCATTAGCACCTCTGGTTTCAGGCCTTTGGATTCAGACTGGAACTATATAATCAGTTCTCTTGTATCTCTAGCTTGCTACTTAGAGATTCCAGGACTTAGCCTCCACAATCCTGTGAGCCAATTATTTATATAAAACCTCTTTATATATCTATATATCCTATTGGTTCTATTTCTCTGGAGAATACAAATATAGCAGAATGCTCCAGCATGTACACGTACTATGCTTTTTCAACTACTCTCATGTGTATAGGCATTTAGCTGTTTTCTACTTCTATGGTACTACTAATATTGCTGTGATAAATAACCTTAAACATATGCACTTCTTAATTTTGGTGGATACACATTTAGGATAAATGCCCACAAGTGAGATTCTTATGGTCCAAGTTATAAATTTCCTACTCATACTTTTGCAGAAAGTGTTTTTAAGTACTGCTTTTTGCCTCGCTCCTGTGTTGTTTTTGAGAAGTGCAGTGCCATGTGAATTAATTTGCTCTTACAAGTTATTTGGTCTTTCTATTTATCTTCCATTCTTGTATCTTATAATGCATGAAACCTACACTTCAAATTTACAAACTTCAGCAACAGCCTCTAACATTATGAGACAGTTTCACTATTTAGCTGACCTGAGTTTCCACCTACTTTTAGCATTTGGTCTAAGTATTTCTTACTTATACTAGCTTAAAATTCTTATTATATGATCTCTTCTATGGTTAGATTATTTTTAGCGGTGAGTTTGAACTTTCTTACTCTCAGAAATGGAAGCTGTTAATTCGAGTGTGAAATGAAATAGCCTCCAGAATCTGTAAAGCCTGTAAGTTATTTTTGTTGTACTAAAAAAAAAAAAAAATTACCTCAGATTTTATTTTAAAACAAATAAGTCTAGCTAGCACATAAACTGAAGAACATGCAAGTCATTCAGGTTACATAATACATTACGAGGTAAATTTCTGCAATTTAATATTTTAAACAGCACCTAATCTTTCTGCTCAAAATGTGAAAAATAGAAAACAGGATAAATGAACCCTAATTATCTATATACAGTTTACAGTTCAAAATTGACTTTGTAAAACAAAAACAATTCTAGAGAACTACAAAATTCTTATAAAAAAGTAAAAAAGATAAGAATGTGAGGAAATGGAAACTTATGTTTACAATGTCAAAGGACTTTTTACAAACCACAAAAAAATCAAAGGTAAAAACTTGCTGAGCCAGATCTGGTGGCACACACTTGTAATCCCAGTACTTTGGAGACCGAAACAGGAGGATCCTCACCTACTTAGTGAGGCCTTTTGCAACTTAGTCAGACTTTGTTTCAAAATAAAGAATAATAAAAAAAAAAAAAAAAATAGGGCTAGGGGTGTAGCTCGAAGGTAGAATGCCCCCTGGGTTCAATCCCCAGAACCACACACAAAAAAACAAACTCGCTGAGACTTTGTTACCACTTAAGTCTCATTGTAGAAAGATGAAATCTACACCGAAGAACTAAAGTACAAGGAGAAAAAATATTATTAGTAATAAGCAAAAAGTATATTAAATTTAAGTTGTTTGCTGCTAAAAATAACTTAAAACTAAATAGAGCACTTGTAAATCTGCAAAAATAGAGTTGTTACTAAAATCAGATGGCAGCAACCAAACCCCAAATTGTGGAAAACTGAGAAGTTCAAAAATGTACGAAAAAAGCAACAGTACTTTCTCCATACACTACAAACTATTTTTAGTGTCATTTCATAAAACTATGTACTTGAGCTATGAATACTTCTTTTCCAATAATATACAACATTTCAAGTAAATAAAGCCCTGCTCTGAAGATCTGATTAAAATGATGTGAAAGAAAAAACACTCATCTCCTTTGTGCCTCTCTTCCTCCTTTCATGAAGTAAGATGCTCTAAGATGACTAACAGAAACTTAGGTCTTATTTTACTCCAAATCTTCCAATTCCACTAAATTTGCTAACTAAAAAATTATCTGGATTACTAGAAAGCATTAACTGTAAAATAACATATTAGTGATACAACAAAAAAAAAACTTGGAGGAAATAAGAGTCAAATTTTGTACCTCTAGATTATTAGAGTTAAAAATAAAGGAGGTATTCAGAACTCAGTTAATGCCATTGGTAGTGGTTACTTTTCTTCCTATAAATAATGAACTTAATAAGATTTTTCTTGGCTAAAACCACTTAATTTAAGAGTTAGTAGGAATAACTAAACATCCATTTTCCAACTTACTTCTGAGAGAGACCGTTTACTTCTATGGTCTAGAAGATGAATGAGTAAAACCCATAATTCTTTTATGCATGGACATGGGCAATGATGACTCATTAATGCTTCAGAAGGCCTAACCTAGTGAAAAGAACCAAACAGGTTATTTCTAAAAGATCAACAGAATTTTATATGTCACATAGCTCTGTTTTAATAGACAGATTTAGATAAAATATACTCTTATAAAAAATTATTAGGACATATCACTTTAAAACAATTTCCAGCCAGACATGGTGGCACATGCTTATAATCCCAGTACTTAGGAGGCTGAGACAGGAGGACTGCAGGTTCAAGAACAGCCTCATCAAGAAGTAAAACTCTCATCAACCTAGTCACACCCTATTTCAAACTAAATTTAAAATAAGGCTGGGGTACAGCTTAAAGGTAGAATGACTCTGGGTTCAATCCCCAGTACTATAAAATATAAATATATGAATAAATAAAATAGATTTCCTTTTAAAACCAAGAGTACAGAATAAATTTGAAATTCAACTTGGAAAAAACTTCTACTTTATGCATCTAGTACAGTGGTCAACAAGCTTTCTAACATGGGCCAAACAGTAAATATCTAAAATTTTGTTTGGAAATAAGCTCCATCACAATTATTCAACTCTGCCACTGTAATACAAGAGCAGCCATTGGTGAGAGAAATAGAGATCTGTTCCAGTAAAAATCTTATTTTCAAAAATAAATAGAGGGAGAACCTCTATTTATTTGTGAAACCTCAGGACTGCAATTTGCGGACATAAATACAATACACCTACACATATGTATATGTATGTGTATATGTATGACTTTTATAGAAGAGATTAGAAAATAAATTTTGACTCACTAAAAAAAGGGTGCAATTTTTTTATAAGATATAATAAGTATAATTATTTGGGACTGTTCTGGTTTGGATCTGAAATAGCTCATCTATTGAGCTGGGCGTGATGGCACAGGCTTGGAATCCCAGCATTCAGGAGGCTGAGGATCGCAGTTCATGGACTGCCTCAGTTACTTAGTGAGGCCCTCCACAACTTAGTGAGACCCTGTTTAAAAATAAAGAATAAAAAATAGGAGAGAGGGTGTAGCTTAGAGGTCAAATGCCCCTGAGTTCCATCTCTAGACCAGACAAAATAAAAAACAACAAAAAAAAAGAAATAGGGCTGAGGGTGTAGCTCAGAGGTAGAATGCCCCTGGGTTCCAGCACCAGTACTGAAGAAAAAAAAAGCTCATCTATTAAAAGCATGGTCCCAATGCAACAAAGACTGAACCTCTGTGAGACAAAAGATGACTTCTTTCCTCTTCTAAGTTGTTCATTGAAATTTCTGCAGCAAAATAACCTAAATGGTTCTAGATGATGCAGATGATATATACTATAATATGCAAGTACAGTCAAAGTACTGAAATCTACAATATATTCAATATTTACATATGTAACAAATACATTTCTAACATAAAACAAAGTAGAAAAATAACCACTAAGATATTACTAGAAGTCCTAGCCAGAGCAATTATGCATGAGAAAGAAATAAAAGGCTTTCAAATTTGAAAGGAAAAAGTTAAATTATCCCTGTTTGTAGGTGACATGCTATTATATATAGAAACCCCTAAAGATTACACCAAAATCATTAGAATAAATTTTGTAGAGTAACAGTATATAAAAATCAACATACAAAAGCCCAGAGTGTTTCTCTATACAATAGCAAACTATAGCTAGCAAAATAAAACACTTATAAGTTTCTGGAGCCATATGCATTGCCTGACACTTTTGACAAACTGCTATTAGACTTACAGATAGAAAGAGAAAAATAATAAAAGCAAATTGTATAAAACAAAACTAATACTCAACACAGTTGTGAATCTAAAATAGTAATTATTGTGCATGGTTGGTTATTCAGAATATTTTATCAACTTAACATTCAACACTGGAGAATAAGTGTAATGGCACAAAAAAAAAAAAGAAATGTTTAAAGAGTTAAAAACTCCTATACTGAAAACTTATAAAATATTGATGAAGCCAGGTGTGGTGGTGCACGCTTGTAATCCCAGCATTCAGGAGGCTGAGACCGGAGGATCGCGGTTTATAGACAGCCTCAGCTACTTAGCAAGGCCCTTTGGAACTCAGACCATTTCAAAAATAAAAAGACAAAAAAAAAAAAAAAAAAAAAAATCTGGGAGTGTAGCTGGGAATTAGAATGGCCCTGGGTTCCAGGTTAGGAATGTTAGGAGAGACTGGTACGATGTGATTCAGACCCTGGAAGAAAATAACTTCCAGCCCAAACTAATCTATCCAGCAAAACTACTATTCAAGATCAATGGTGAAACCAAAGTCTTTCACGATAAACAGAATCTCAAAAAATTCATGAATTCAAAGCCAACACTACAGAAAATTCTTAAAGAAATAAACCATAAGGAAGAAAAAAGAAGCAGACTTCAGAACCAGAGAAGAGAGGAAGTTAATAAGTGGGCCATTTAAGTAAAGAAGAAAGTTCACACCACCCAAGAGTAGACAGAACACAAAATGGCAGAAAACAAAAATCATATTTCAATAATATCTCTTAATGTCAAAGGACTTAACTCACCAATCAAAAGACATAGACTGGCAATGTGGATTAGGAAACATAATCCAAATATATGCTGTCTGCAAGAAACTCACCTCACAGCCAAAGACACTCACAGGCTGAAGGTGAAAGGATGGAAAAAGATATACCATGCCACCAGTGACCAAAAAAGAGCAGGGGTAGCAATCCTAATATCCAACAAAACAGACTTTAAACTGAAACACATCAAAAGAGATAAATCAGGGCACTTCCTTTTATTAAAAGGAACAATATACCAAGAAGATATAATGATAGTAAATATTTATGCCCCAAATATGGGAGCAACCACATTTGTAAAACAAATCCTTCTGGACATAAGATCCCAAGTAGACCCAAATACAATAATTCTGGGAGACTTTAATACGCCTCTCACAACACTGGATCGATCTTCAAGGCAAAAGATGAGTAAAGACGCTTTAGAACTAAAGGAAACCATAAACCAAATGGACCTAATAGACATTTTCAGAGTATTTCAACCAGGAACTACAGAATACACTTTCTTCTCAGCAGTTCATGGAACCTTCTCCAAAATTGATCACATCCTGGGACACAAAGAAAATACCAGCAAATTCAAAAAATGTAATATAATTCCATGCATCTTTTCAGACCACAATGGAATAAAAGTAGAAATCAACAACAGGAAACTCGAAAGAAAGTACTCAAATTCATGGAGAATGAATGATAAACTATTGAATGACGAATGGGTAAGAGCAGAAATTAGGGAAGAAATAAAGAAATTTATGGAAACAAACGAAAACAAAGACACAACTTACCAAAACCTATGGGACACCATGAAGGCAGTACTAAGAGGAAAGTTTATTGCATTGAGTGCCCACATAAGAAGGACAGAGAATCACCAAGTAAAGAACCTAATGACACAACTAAAGGACCTAGAAAGCCTGCAAGAGTCTATTCCCAAAGCCAGCAGAAGACAAGAAGTCATCAAAATTAGGGCAGAAATAAATGAAATAGAGAACAAAAAAACAATTTAAAGAATCAATAAAACAAAAAGTTGGTTCTTTGAAAAGATTAATAGAATTGATAAACCCCTGGCCAACCTAACCAAAAGAAGAGAATCAACTCAAATTATCAAAATTAGAAATGAAAAAGGAGATATCACCACTGATAGTGAAGAAATTCAAAATATTTTCAGAAACTACTTTAAAAATTTATACTCCAATAGATTTGAAAACCTGGATGAAATTGACAGATTTCTAAGCACAGTTAACCTTCCTACACTCAACCAAGAGGACATAGCAAGCCTAAACCAACCAATAACAACCAAAGAAATAGAAATGGCAATAAAAATTCTTCCACCAAAGAAAAGCCCAGGCCCAGATGGGTTCCCAGCTGAATTTTACAAAACCTTCAGTGAACAACTAATACCAATACTTCATAACATGTTCCGGGAAATTGAAAGAGATGGAACTCTTCCAAATTCCTTCTATGAGACCAGTATCACATTAATCCCCAAACCAAATAAAGATACCTCAAGAAAGGAAAACTACAGACCAATATCCTTAATGAACATAGATGCAAAAATTCTAAACAAAATACTAGCTATACGCAATCAAAACTATATCAAGAGAATAATACATCATGACCAAGTCGGTTTCATCCCAGAAAAACAAGGCTGGTTCAACATACGCAAATCAATACATGTTATTCACCACATAAATAGAACCAAGAACAAAAACCACATCATCATAGCAATAGATGCTGAAAAAGCATTTGACAAAATCCAACACCCATTTATGTTAAAAACACTGCAAAAAATTGGGATAGAAGGAAAGTACCTCAACATTATCAAGGCAATATACTGCAAACCCAAAGCCAACATTATATTGAATGGGGAAAAACTGCAAGAATTTCCGCTAGTCAGGAACAAGACAAGGATGCCCACTATCACCACTCCTTTTCAATATAGTCCTTGAGACTCTTGCTGCAGCAATCAGACAAGAGAAAGAAATCAAAGGAATTCACATAGGAAGAGAGGAATTAAAATTATCCTTATTCACAGATGACATGATCCTTTATCTGGAAGACCCAAAGAACTCAACCAAAAGACTTCTGGACCTGATTGACAAATTCAGCAAAGTCGCAGGTTACAAAATCAACCTAAAGAAATCAGTGGCTTTTCTTTATGCCAACAACGAATCCACAATGAAAGAAATAAAAACAGCAATTCCATTCACTATAACCTCAAAACCACTAAAATACCTAGGAATAAACCTAACCAAAGATGTAAAAGACCTCTACAACAAAAACTATAAAACATTAAAGAAAGAAATTGAAGAAGACCTTGGAAGATGGAAAGATCTCCCGTGCTCATGGATAGGCAGAATAAATATCATCAAAATGGCCATTCTGCCAAAACTGATCTATAGGTTCAATGCAATTCCCATTAAAATACCAGTGGCATTCTTCAGAGACCTAGAAAAATCAATCATGAACTTCATATGGAGAAAGAAAAGACCCAGAATAGCCAAAGCAATTCTCAATAACAAAAAACACACAGGAGGCATTACAATCCCAGACTTCAAACTATACTATAGAGCAATAGTACTAAAAACAGCATGGTACTGGCACAAAAACAGATATACTGACCAGTGGATTAGAATAGAAGATACAGAAACAAACCCACACATCTTTAGTCAATTAATCTTTGACAAAGGGGCCAAACACATACGCTGGAGAAAAGACAGCCTTTTCAACAAGTGGTGCTGGGAGAACTGGCTAAGCATTTGTACAAAGATGAATCTAAACCCCTATATCTCACCAAACACAGGAATCAACTCAAGATGGATCAAAGACTTAGAAATTAGACCTGAGACTGTGAAGTTAATAGAGGAGAGCATAGGTTCAACACTACAACATATTGGCACAGGCAGTAACTTTCTCAACAAAACCCCCAAAGCTCAGGAAATTAAAGCAAGAATAAACAAGTGGGATAACATCAAACTAAAAAGTTTCTTCTCATCAAAGGAAACTATCAATAACCTAAAGAGGAAGCCTACAGAATGGGAAAGGATATTTACCAGCCACCATTCTGATAGGGGGCTAATATCCAGAGTATACAAAGAGCTCAAAAGACTCTACACTGGCAAAACAAACAACCCAATCAAGAAATGGGCAAATGAACTAAATAGACACTTCACAAAAGAAGAGATACAAAGGGCTAATAGATACATGAAAAGATGTTCTTCATCACTGGCCATCAGGGAGATGCAAATCAAAACTACACTGAGATTCCATCTAACCCCAGTCAGAGTAGCAAGCATAAAGAAATCAAACAACAACAAATGCTGGCGAGGATGTGGGGAAAGAGGAACTCTTTTACACTGTTGGTGGGAATGCAAACTAGTTCAACCACTATGGAGATCTGTGTGGAGATTCCTAAGAAAGGTGGGAATAGATCCACCATATGATCCAGCTATACCACTCCTGGGTATCTTTCCAAAGGGGTTGAATTCAGAGAAATATAGCAACATATGCATACCTATGTTCATAGCAGCACAATATGTAATAGCCAAAATATGGAACCAACCCAGATCACCATCAACAGATGAATGGATAGCAAAACTGTGGGAAATACACACAATGGAATTCTATTCAGCCATAAAGAAGAACAAAATTATGTCATTTGCAAGGAGATGGAAAACCCTGGAGAACATTATGTTAAGTGAGATCAGCCAAGCACAAAAGAAGAAGATACATATGTTTCCTCTAATATGCCCAAACTAGGAAACACAAAAAATACCAGTGGGACTCCAGTTATTGAAGGGGAAATACTAGCTAAGTTTGGATGGTAAGATAGGAAAGGAGGAAGGTTGGTCTTGATTAACAAGGGTCTACACCTGAACATGTGTAAAACTATGAATAAGTCATGGTTAACCTGGACAGCCATTGGTGGGAGGGGGTAAAGAAAAACGGGGGCGGGGGGAAGGGCATCAAATATAGTGTAAATGTATACTATTTACGTTCAATAAAAAAATTGTTTAAATAAAAAAAAGAAAAATGCAGATAATTATTATAAATCTGAAACTCTCTAGGTCCTAATCCCTTTTTCCCCTGAAACAATGATTTTGTGATAAAAACCTGTATGTTCAATAAATAAATAATTCATATAAGTGAAAAAAAAAAAAGAATGGCCCTACCACACACACAAATAAAATAAAATAAAATAAAATAATAAAATACTGATAAAAGAAACTGAAGGAGATACAAGTAAATAAAATATATTTTGTGTTAGGGATGTATTTATTTATTTATTTTTGGTGGTACTAAGGGTGGAACCCAGAGGCTTTCTACTTCCAGGCTATACTCCCAGACCCATTTTATATTTTTATTTGGAAAGAGGGTCTCACTAAGTTACTGAGAGCCTCACTAAGTAGCTGAGACTTGCTTCAAACCTGTGTGATCCTCCTGTCTCAGCCTCCCAAGCGCGGGGATTACAAGCTTGCGCCACCATGCCCGGCTTGTGTGTGTGTGTGTGTGTGTGTTAGGGATTTAAAAACTATTTTTTAAATGGTCATACTACTCAAAGTGTCTAACAGATGCAATCTCTATCAAAAACTCAAAAATAGAAAAAAAAATCTGAAATTTGGACAATACCATAAAAGTCCCTGAATATCCAAAGCAATAGAGTAAATAACTAAAACAAGAACATAACTCTAGTAATCAAAACAGTATATATTGGCAGAAAAAGTAGACTTCTAGAATTGAATAGAGCACTAAAAAACTTCACATTTACAGTTAATTGATTTTAGACATGGATATAAGAACATACAATAGGAAATGAAGAGTCCCTTCAATAAATACTGTTGGGAAAACTATATATCCATATGCAGAAGAATGAATTTAGACCTTCATCTCACATATACAAAAGTCAATTCAAAATTGATTGAAGACTTAAATGTTAAGACCTGGGCTTATATCCAAGGGAAACGACCTATATGTTGAGACAGCTGCACTTCTACTTTCACTGCAGACTACTCACAGTGCCAAGAAATAGAACCCTTGTGCAACACCTGATGAATGGATAAAGAAAGTGAGGTATGTACACTTAATGGATACCATAAAAGAGAATGAAAGCTGTCATTTGTGACAACACGGATAGATTATTATGTTAAGTGAAATAAGCCAGGCACAGAAAGAAAAGTGCTGCATGATCTCACTGATAATGTGGAGTCTAAAAAGTTGGAACTCCAGAAGAGGAGAATGGTGGTTACGAGAAACTGAGGAGAGGGGGTAGATGGAGGATGGGGAAGTCTTGATCAGTGGGTACTAATATTGGAGATGCTCTGGTTGCACAATAGGGTGACTATACATAAAAATAATGTACTATACATTTCAAAAGGCTAGAAGAAAAAAATTTTTTTTAAGTTTTCATCATAAAGAAATGATGAGACACATTTAATCTAATTTAAACTGTTATCCGGGTGTGGTGGCGCATGCTTGTAATCCCAACATTTGGGAAGCTGAGAGAGGAAAACCATGCAGATTCGAAGCCAGCCTCAGCTACTTAAGCAAGGCCTTTGCAACTCAGTGAGACCCTGTTTCAATATAAAGAATAAGCCAAGCATGGTGGCACATGCTTGTAATCCCAGCATTTGGGAGGCTGAGACCGGAGGGTCGTGGTTCCCAGACAGCCTCAACTACTTAGTGAGGCCCTCTGCAACTCAGTGAGACCCGGTTTCAAAAAAAGAATAAAAAATAGGGCAGGGGGTGTAGCTCAGAGGTCAAATACCCCTGGCTTCCATCCCCAGACCTGAAAAAAAAAAAAAAAAAAAAAAAAGAATAAAAAAATAGAGCTGGGGCTGTCGCTTGGTTGGAGGTAGAATGCCCCTGGGTTCCATCCCCAGTACCACACACAAAAAAAATTATTTTTTCATTTTAGCTGTCAGATAATAATAACTAAATATGAAATTAAGAAAATCAACAAGTATTATAGATTAAATTCTTACAGATTAAACCACATACAATAAATACTGACTATTGTCATTAAATATCAAAAATACAAATAATTTTCAAAGCATTACCTTGTCATACCTGTTGAATGACAGGCTTATTAAGTCACAAAAAAGGTTTTCACAATGTTCTTCAAATAAGCTGACGTTGGTTAAATTTTCACCGGTCAAACTCACAAACTGATGACTATATACAACTTGTTCTGTAAAAAAAAAAAAGTAATGAAATAAATCCTATTTAAGACTACAGATTTTACTAGTTCAGAAAAACAAAAATGAGTTGCATACTTTTAAATTATAACAAAAGTGATGCATATAGTTTGTCTTTTTTGGCAAATAAAAGTTAAAATTTGAGTACAATAACTTATTTGAACACTGATAAACATTACCTAAAAAACATTTTCAATTCTTCCATATGCAACTTAATAAATTTATCTTTTCTTATTAAGTCTAATCTTTGAAAAGCATTAAATTCTTTATCTTTTTTAAAAAGACAGTAAACACTAGAAAACCTTTAACCACAATTCTAACCAGTCAGACCTCTAGAGCATTATTCTTTTAACAAATACTGATAAACTAACCATATGCAACTGTCATGTAGTATAGACAAATCAAGGCAACAAAAAAGCAATATCATAGTAAGTCCACTTGAATATTATTTAAGGAAATATTATGTGAAGGACAGTCACCATGAGAGGAAATTACAAATTCGTGCATATCTTTGTATGCTTACAATATGTATATATACATACATATATGCATATATCTGTATTTTAAAAATTAACAATTTGAAGGTCGGGCATGGTGGCGCACACTTGTAATCCCTGTGCTCGGGAAGCGGAGACAGGAGGATCACACTGGTTCGAAGCCAGCCTCGCTGGTGTAAGAGACCCTGTTTCCAAATAAAAATATAAAATAGGTCTGGGAGTGTAGCCCGGAGGTAGAAGGGTTTCCAGGAACCCCAGTAGCACCAAAAAATCCCAATAATAATAATAATAATTTGAAAAGCAAGCATTAAGATAATAGATGTCTTTACAGCCTAAATAACAAGGTGGTAAAAGAGCCTAAAAGTGCCAAACAGCAAAGATAAGAAATAAATAGGCAACATATAAAATAAAAATCACTCTATAATATATATGTAAATTCCTACTAAAAGATAACCAGATAATTAATAAAATAATTATAAACAGACAATAAAATTATGTTACAATGTTCGACTTTACTGGTAACTGGGAAATTGAAAAATCAAAAAGATTCAATATCATTTCCCATGTGTATATTGGTAAAAACAAAAACTAATCAGTAATTTCCACTAGTGGCAAGCATATGAGGTAAAGGTATACTCACAATTAATATACCTAAATTGGGTAAGGCTTACTATACCAAGAAAGGGCAGCATATTTAATACCCAAACTGCAATGTGCCACTGTACTTCTAAGAATCCATTTTCTTTTTTTCTTTTTTTGCAGCACTAAAGCCAGGGGCATTCTAACTTTGAGCTACATCCCAGCCCTATTTTTTATTCTTTATTATTTATTTTGATATAAGTTGCAATGAACCTCACTAAATAGCTGAGGTTGGCCATGAAACTATAATCCTATAGTCTCAGCCTCCCAAGTACTGGCATTCTAAGCATGCACCTCTAGACCTGGCTAAGACTCTATTTTATAGAATGGTAGGTATACAGATTGAAGTGTGTGTGCATGTATGTACAATGTTCAGTGAAACATTATTTGTAATATCAAAAATGGAATTAACTTCAGTGTTAAAAAGTAGATGTGGTTAACTATAGTGGATCCACAGCATACAACTCTTAAGTGAATAAAGCAGAACTATATGTACTACCATGAACAGATCTCTAAAAAATGCTAATGAAAAATCACTATGAAATATGATTACACCATCTACAGTTAAAAACAAAAACATCATATTTGTGAGTTTTTATACATGTATACAATTGATAGTGAGTATAAGACAGACCTATTTCTAGGAGTTATCTCTGGGGAAAAAAGCAGTAAACCTTTCACTTTGTACTCTGATTAGTATTTGACTTTTTTTTTTTTTTTTTTTTGCTGTAGTGGGGATTGAACCCAGGGGCATTCTACCTCCAAGCTACACCCCCAGTCTGATTTTTTATACCTTTTATTTATTTTTTATTTTTTTATTTTTTTGGTGGTACTGGGGTTCCTGGAAGCCCTTCTACCTCCGGGCTACACTCCCAGACCTATTTTTACATTTTTTTTAAAATATGGAAACCGGGTCTCCTAAGCCAGCGCGCGTGGCTGGCTTCGAACCTGCATGATCCTCCTGTCTCTGCCTCCCAAGCGCGGGGATTACAAGCATGCGCCACCACGCCCAGCTATACCTTTTATTTTTAAACAGGGTCTCACTAAGTTGCAGAGGGCCTCACTAAGTAGCTGAGGCTGGCCACAAACGCAGATCCTCCTGTCTCAGCATCCAAGGTACTGGGATTATAAGCATGCATCACCATGCCCAGCGGTATTTGACTTTTTTTCTTTTTTGGTGGTACTGGGGTTCCTGGAAGCCTTTGAACCTCTGGGCTACACTCCCAGACCTATTTTATATTTTTATTTGGAAACAGGGTCTCCTAAGCCAGTGCGCGCGACTGACTTCGAACCTGCGTGATCCTTCTGTCTCTGCCTCCCAAGCGCACGCCCGGCTGGTATTTGACTTTTTTAAAAAAAAATTAGATAATACATTGATTCTTATAATTTTAAGAAACAGTCAAATTTTAAATTTTAAAAAAGATATAAATTACACATCCATAAACTTACTCAATTTTTCACCCAGTATGTGAAGAATTTCTAGCACCAGCCAATGAATATCTAAGTAGAGATGTAATAAATGCCATGATGGTGGAAAAAGCTGTGAAAGACATTTGCCAACCATGAATGAAAAGTCATAACACTTCATTAAGTACTCTATAGCAGCATAAAATGCCCCCATAAACACAAGAGGAGAGAATCAATTAACCTACCACTATTCAAAAGCTCAGGGAAAACCTTTGTCTTGCTCAATATTCTTTCACTGAAGATCTTTGAATTGAAAGCAGGATATATTTTCATCTGTTGGGTTAAGATAGACCCGCTTTGAGGCTGCTGAATAGACTTATGTATTAAAGAGACCCTTCCAACCCACCTCTGATTCTACTAACGCAGTAAGGCAGTAAAAGGATTCTTAAAAATATGTGTTTTCATAATTTTTAGTTTGGCTAAATAGTTTTTTTAATGTAATGAATACCCCGAAACTCCTATAAAATATTTTAATAAAACTTCAGACTATCATGTAAATACTATTGTCATTCTCATTAAAATGGAAGATGAAAAAGGTGATTAAATTCATCTCCCAATTCATGCATTAGGATTTTTTTTTTTTTTTCCTGTAATGGGGATGAAACCCAGGACATTCTGCCTCTGAGCTACAAGCCCAGCCCTATTTTCTATTCTTTATTGTGAAACAGGGTCTCACTGAGTTGCAAAGGGTCTCACTAAATAGCTGAGGTTGTCCGCAAACCCTGATCCTGTGGTGTCAGTCTCCAGAATGCTGGGATTACAAGCGTGGGTCATCATGCCTGGCCATTAGGATTCTTCTGCAATTCTAACTGACTCAAAGGCCAGAGCTCTTAACTGTTGTGTGGCACTGGGTTATCAATAACCTCACTCTAGTCAATAGCTGAACATCACTATAAATATAAACAAAGTGATATAATATGCTCCATTAAAACACCTGGTAAGAATGAGGCAGAGAGGTTCTGCCTTATCGTGGAAAACAAAACAACTATTGACATAGCATGGATAATAAACAGCAATACAGAAGATAAATGTGGAATCTTCAATCAGTGAAGAAAGCCTATGTTATTCCATAACAGACAGGGTTACTGGCTTATCCATTTTAAAGAAACTAAATTTGGAATTAAAGAGTTAATGTCAAAACCAAAATTATTTTTTAACAACAGCATAGATGGATAGAACAGAAAAAAATTCAACAAATACAACTATACTTATAACTTAAATCATCTACTTTGGATGTCAGCTTAACTGGTGAAAAAGAATAGATAAATAGATGAAAATGTTTGTAATGTCTAATATCTAATATATATCTAACGAAAAGGTTCTAAAAATAAGATCAATGCTCAACTGAGAATACCAGATAAAATAAACATATATAAGACTTCTAAAGTATAACAAATATATAAACATTTTAAAATGTTATATATTTTTAAAGATTTTTTGTTTCAAAGAACAATATTTTACTTATTAAAGACTGTTAAGTTCCCCTGCTTTTGAAAATTCAGTCTTTTAAACTATCTGTTCATGTCAGCCTAATTAAGAAGCTTATGGAAGGCAAAATATAATATGAGGACCCTTGTACCTAAATGTCTATTTCTGTTGCTATACTGCTCATTTTTTTATTTTCCTATGCATTTGGTAGATATCCAGAAAATAAAAACCAATCCAATTTGTAAAAACTAGAAAGGGAAATAGCCCTCCTCCAGCAATTTACCTATAACTATTAAACATCATTAAAAAATATTAACTATAAATTAAAATATTAACCTATGAATTTTTATAACATATACCAATCTGATAAAAAATAAACTTCTTGTGTTTTTATAAATTTCATAAAAATACATAATTGTATCTTACATTTAGTAAACATATTCCTAAAAATCTCAGTTATTCAAATTGCTAACAGAAGGGGTTGAGAGTTCAGGGAATCTGTGAATTATCATAATTTGCCATTTACATGTAGTCCCGTTTTCATACGGAGAAGTTATTATGTATAAACTGGGCCACATACTTCAGGGAGAATGATTATCACAGGTCGGAATAAAAGGGCATAGTTAAAACAATCTTATAAACACTCCAAAAAGGTCTTAACAATCAGAATACACATAACGATGTGGTTTTTAAAGTACTTTATAAGGTGATCTTTAATTTTACTACAATATATAAACTTGTATTTATATATAAGCAGCTTACCCAAACCTTAATCAATAAGGAAGACAATACAAATTTAGAAAATAAAAGTCCGTATTTACTCAGAAACGTTTAAACAGTTACATTATAATAAATAGAACATGAGATGGGCATGGTAGTGCATGCCTGCAATCCCAGAACTTGGGATGCTGAGACCAGAGGATCACAAGTTTGAAGCTAGTCTCAGCACCTTACCAAGACTCTCAGCAATCCAGTGACATAGTTTAAAAAAAAAAAGTTTTTCTTTTTTGGTGGTACTCAGGTTCCTGGAAACCCTTTTACCTCCAGGCTATAGAGACCTATTTTTATATTTTTATTTGGAAACAGAGTCTCTTAAGCCAGCACAGCTGGCTTCGAACCTGTGCGATCCTCCTGTCTCCGCCTCCCAAGAGCGGGGATTACAAGCGTGAGCCACCATGCCTGGCCAAAACAAAACATTTTTAAAAAGCTCAAGGTGTGTAATTCACAGGTAAGGTAACCCTGAGTTCAATCCCTAGTACCACAAAAAATAGACAGATGAGAGACAGATAGATGGATGGGTGAATACAATGAGAATGGCTTTTGATTCAGTGTATATTGTTTTGACTCCTTCATGAATATTAATTTGTTTAATTCTCCCAACAAGTCTAGGAAGCTATACAAATTACTCATATGGAAAAACTGAGATAAATTATTTCACTTGCCTAAAAGCACATAATTAATAAAGGGGGGGGGGGCAGGAATTTCATTTTAGACAGTGTCTGATAGTAGAGATGCATTCTTGACTAAGTTTTCTCATTCCCGAAAGACTATTTTTTGAGAGAGAAAAAGCTGGTAATTTAAAAATTAAATGAAACAAGTCAAACCTTAGTCTGGTTTTGATTTACAAATGTTCCTGGATTAGTACTGGGAAGTTCAGTCAGGTGTCCAATATACAAAAGTATTCCATGAAGTTCATCAATCAACACTGAAGGAAGCTGAGTCTCCAAGGTCTCATAGGGATAGACAGGAACTTGACTCTCAGGATCCTGTACTTTCAGGGACCTAAGAATGATTAGATACAATAAAGAATCACAGTCTGATGAATACCCCCATACAGATTCAGTCAGTAATCAAAATACTCATCTGTCATCTTACCTGAAAATGAAAACTTTAACATAATGGAGAAATATGACACACTGCTGCCTAATATTACCTGCTTTGCAATGTAGGGTTGATATCTTCCCTGAAACCAAAATAGACAATGTTAATCACAGCTTAAATAATTACCAGTGAGTAGAGACCAAAAATTTTTGGAGGCCATACTGGCAGTACTTCTGTATCTTGTAACTTCTTCCACTGATCTCCATGTGGTTCTTACATCCCACCATCAAGCCTCTAAAACTGCTCTCAACAAGGTCAGCAATTGTGTTGCCCAATCTAATGTACACTATCTGTCTTTGAGTAGCTTGTCTTTGAGGAGACATCACTTTTGAGTACCTGTCAAAGCAGCACTGGCTACACCTGGCTTCACGAAGCCGACACATTGACTGTCTTCTTTCTTTCTCACATGTCCTTCCTCCTACATTTTCTTTACTAGCTCCTCCTTCTCAATTCTACTAAGATGAGGTCTCCTCAGGGCTCAGTCCTGACTCCTCTCCTTTCTGTACATCTCTTCACGTATGATCATCAGTTCCTTTATTAACAAATGATATTGACTCCAAAAGGTTTATCTATATCCTGTATGCCAAAATGCCTAAAATCTATACTCTTACAGTATTGCGTGATTGACAGGATGCTCAGGTTACCAATAATACACCCTTGATTGCTTCCAATCAAGGATGCTGTCCACATTTTCTCCATTTCTTTAAATGATACCACCAAGCAGCCTAAATCACGCTTGGTTATTTCATTTCCTTTAACCTCATATCTAGTGGAGCAGACTCCTAGTAAGATTACAACTGAATATACCTTGAAACTATCCATTTTCTCTATTATCTCTTAAACCACTGCAACAAGATTCCTAACTGGTCTTCCCACATCCTCTGCCTCCCTCTAAACTAAGTACAAAATCTGCTTACAACATATATTAATTCCTGTTGCTCCCAAGTCAAAAATCCATGAAAAGCTACTAACTACATTTATAATAAAATCAAACCAATGATTTATAAGGCCCAAATAATCTTTAAATAGTTCCTGTTTTTCTCCCAACTTCACTCCATGCCATCTTTCTTTCTTTAACATTTACATCAGCAAGAATTATCTAGGTAGCTATTATGTGTAAAACACTGATAACTATATGATAAGGAGACATCACTCAACGGACACAAAACCTGGTAAGAATTATAAGCAAACAAATTCTCACTGATATTAAACTTAGAAGAAAATGTATTTCTAAGTTTAAGTTAAAATGTATAAACTAACAAGAATAAATATAAAGTTACTGCATGAACACCTACGTATTAAACTGCATTTTGGCCTACTTTCACTACTAAAAAGTACTATGATCTCTGCTGTGATCTAAACATTATTTGTTTCCTCTGAAATTCGTGTTGAAATTTGATTGCCATTGTGGTGGTGTCAGGAAGTAGGGGTCTTTAAAAAGAGTGATTAGGTCATTAAGAGAGATTAATGCCATCCCACAGTGATGAGTTGTCTTTACTGCAGGACTGAATTAATTACCAGGATAGTGGTCTACTGTAAAGTGAGTCCACCCTTCATGTTTTGTCTATTTTAAATACATCCATGGTGCCAGCCACCACGTTATGATGAGCAAGAGGTTCTCACCAAATGTAGCTGCGAAATATTGAATTTTCCAGCCTCTACCCTGATTTAACCTTTTTTTCTTCATAAATTACATAATCTCAAGTATTATATTACAGTGACACAAAGTAGACTAAAGCAATCTCCCATTTTCACAATCCTCAGTCCCTAAACAGCAGTAGGCACAAAAGGACCATTTATCCATCTCCAACCTTACACTTAAAATACAGAAAAACAACCTGAAATAAGTTTGGGGGCACTAGAAATAAGGCAACACAAAGATGCTATTCCAGAAAAAAGGTGAGCCTATAATTGTATCAGCTTCCCTCCAAAGAAAGTCCCAGGCTTTGGAACAGTTGTGATACCTAAGGTTAGGGAAATCTACATTTACAGAACAAAAGTAACAAAAGGAGAAACAAGCTATACCAAAAAAGCTCTGAAAAATGTAAAGGAAGTCTTTCTTGAGTCTTTGAGTATTGATCTATATAAGACAAGAAAAAAATTACTAAAGGCCACAGAAGAAAATCCAGACATTTCCCTATAAAGCGTACAGAAGTTAGGAAACACTTCAAGTTACCACCTAGAAGAATAAAACAAAACAACAACAACAACAAAAAAAAAATCTCTTAAAAAAATCCTTACCCAACTAATTTACTAGGCTATACTAACATTACACAGCATTACACTAAAGGTGGCTTGGTTTTTGTTTTGGTTTGTTTTCAATACTGGGGATTTAAGTAGAGAACACTCAACTGCTGGGCTGTATCCTCAGACCTTTTAATAATTTTTTTAGTTTGAGACAGGGTCTTGCTTAAATTGCCCAGGCTGACCTCAAACTTGTGATTCTCCCAAGTATCTAGGATTACAGGAATCCTCCACCATGCCTGGTTAAACATGGTTAAAATAAGCCTCAGAAAAAGCCAGTGGAGTAATTCATCAGTAAGAAGCCAGAACCAAACTTAACAGCTAGTTATAGAAATCTAAGAAAATAAACAGTAATGTCAAATCCCTAATGTATATGTCACAATAAAACATTACTGGATATTGAAAAAAAATAGAAAAACCTATCACAGAATCAGAAGAAAAAATCAATCAAAACAAATTCAGAATGACAGTAATGAAACAATCAGTAGTCCACTAAGTTACAAACACTGATTAGCCATATACTTCATATATTGAAGACAGATTAAAAATAACCAAGAGGCCAGAAATGAAAAATATAAAAAAGTCCAAATGGAATGTATAGGGTCAAAAAATTAAATGCAATATCAGAGAAAGTGAAATACCAACAGCTATATTTAAAAACAGATAATTAACAGAACTTACACTATTAATTTTTTTTTATTCTGCCCTAAAACTGGCAAAAAAAAAAACCTTAAAACATAAGGAAGAGAACAAAAACATATGTACTTGGCAGTAAGTGATCCTATATATGAGCTTCTGAGGAGAGGTTAGGACCAAAGCTAACTACATAAATCAACAAAGTTCTAACATAATTGCATGGTAAGGACAAGTTCACTATGGTTCACCTTTAATACTTTTAACCTTTCCAACAATCTGTCACTAAAATCTTTTTTAAGCAACAAAAATAACCCAAATATCAGTGTAATACATGCTCACTTTAACAAATACAATCATTCCTCAGTATCTGCCAGGACTGCTCCCAGCACTAACTATGGATACCAAACTTTGGGGATGCTTAAGTCCCTAGTATAAAATGGTATAGTCGTTACCCATCCTATCTCTAGATGTGGAATCCCAGGCAGACACAAAGGGCTTTAGGTTAATAAGTGTGTTACATAATAATCTTGAATAATAAATGCCTTCATAAACCCAATTTACTTGTCATTCTAGGTAGTAAGGGTATTTTTGCTATTCCCACTATCATCTTCTAAAGACTCCCTAGAGGTTTCAAAATAAAAATCAGATTCTTTGGCATAGTTTACAAATGCAATTGTGATTTCATCCCTTCTAAATTCATCACTCTTATACATACTCTTACGCAAACATGCATAATTATTATTCACTCCAAGCTCCCTAAATATTTTAATACACCTCAATGTCATTGTCTATATAGTTTCTTCTACTTGAACCTCCTACTCTCCCATAGCCTTTCTCCAAATCTTTTGCTTAGTTCATTCCTTCCCATCCTTGAAGAACCAGATCTAGCACCACTCAGTAATGAGCACAAGATAGATGAAGTCCTGGTTTCTCATCAGGTCTTCTGCAAATCTTTATACTTTATCATTTACCATGCTGACCTATGCTTGACTGGCTATCCAACATAGCTGAAAACTCTTAGGTAGAATATTTTTCCTCCTCGATTCATTAGCACCTTGCAGATCTAGCATAAAGCAGGCACTCATTAAATGATACCTAATGCTTACTGATCACATACTATGAAATCAAGTCAAAACAAGAGACCTGACAGCTAAAAGCTTCATTATGATATTCCTTACTGAAAATAATTTTCACATAATATAAAGACAACAAAATAGGGCTACCCTGTGATTACAGTGAAACAAGGCAAAAACAGCACCTCTGCAATTATCTCTGAACATAGAAACAAGGCACTATGCACTCAGTCTCTCTCAAACACCCATACACAAAACAAAAACAATCATTTCTCTTTTCCAATTATTAAGACTTGCTTCTTTACTAATAAGGACACTTTCCAGCCTTCCTCTATTTGTCCCACCTCCTAGACAAAAATTAAAACATTCACTCATCAAATTGCCTCTCAATAGCATCCAATCCAGAATACAGCCTTACTCCCATTAACTCACTAAGTCCCAAGGTTTCAATTCTACAAATATTTCAATGAAACTGACAAAAGTATATTTGAGTAGGTTGAAAAATCATAATCTAGAGCTTATATGTACTATATTAAGGGCACTATAATGTAATTTATATTGTAATATATTCTCATTATTATATAACTATGTTATATGATATATATTATATTCAAGTTTTAATAGGTATTCCACATCTAGGATGACGGGACAAAATGGGTTAAACCTTACTCCAAACTAGCCTGCACAAACTCAAATCCTATTACAAATGCCTTCTTGCTTTACTCCCTCTTATTAAAAGTCCCTAACTCTCCTTCATAAAGTGTAATTCTCCTTTGCTTTCATAAGCTACTAAACTTCTGCTTGACCACAAGTATGTTTCAGATATTCAATGGCTTCTAGGCATCACTAATGACACTGGAAAAGCACTTACCACACATTCTGTGATTTGATTCTTACAACTTCTCAATGAGGTAGAAACTATTACTTGATGTGAGATCTATAATCAGCTAGGTTTGAATCCCAGCTGATCACAAAGCCATGACTCTAAATTCTACAGTGCACTAAAACTGTTAGAAAAGAGGCAGCTAGCCTACAATAAAACACACTATCTTTCAATTTCCTTCACTCTCTCAACTATACCCAGCTCTCCAAACCATTAACCCATTAATGCCAAATGTAAACAAACTAAAGAGTAAAAAGCAGAAAAGAATACCAAGATGGCATGCGGTCTGATACTTTCTACTTATTTATGTTCTATATCCCACTCCCCACCTCCAAAAAAGTACTAATTCAGTTCAGAAAGGCTTAGCTTCCTTAAGTCAATGTTATCATTTAGAACTACATATTTGAGAAAATAATCAATTATGACAAAATGGAAATGTCATACTTGTTCTGAACACTAAATATACTGTATTATGAACTCTGACCCAACATTCCCTCCATATAATGATATCCCAATTACACTATCAAGGATCCATGTGCAATTTACTATAATAGAGCACTCCTTTTGCCATTAAAAAAAAAACTTACCAAAATCACAGCTGACCTGCAATAACGTTTCCAAGTTGTATAGTTGTTGCCTAATTTTAAAAATATAAGGTGAGAGTTAATTTTAGTACAGTCTAAAACATGTAACAATTACACAAATGTTTCCAACTCTATTACATAGCTCCCATATCTTTTTATTTATGGATTATGTTTAATATTTTGTGACTGTTGATTAAAGGTTGGATTTAGGTGGGAAATTTTTTGAGAGAACGTGAAATATACCTTTGTCAGACCTTCCAAAAATATCTATTAGAAGGTATATAGAACTCAGAAATTATTTCAAATATCCTAGATTTTATTGTCAATTAGATACTATTTATATCTTTAGGAAGTTTAAAGTGCATAAAAACAATTTAGGTTAATACTTATAAAATGCTACATTGTATTACATAGAGGACAGTTATCACTGAAAGCTACATTTCTGGCTTCATCTTAATTCCTGATAGTCCTTTCTAGTTGCCTTCAAACACTTTATATATTGGCCCACATTCATAATCTATATTATGGATAAAAAGACATTCATTATAATGTACAGGATTACAGGGAATCACTCAGCCTGCTCTCCCAAAAAAACACATAATCACATGGCACAGGCAGAGTATGGCATCTCTTTATAAGGTCTCATGAGATGAGGATGGGAGAATACCCAGGACTTCTCCATTTTCACTTAAGTGTGCCATATACAGACTTAAAACATATTTTTGGATAATTTGCCTTAAATAACTGACTCAAAATCACCTAAATCTGGGTATGGACTGTGTTATAAGTAACGAAGAACTGATTTAACTTGTGCTAGTGACATAGGAATTCCGTTTAAAAAAAAAAAAAAAAAGAACCCAATTGTGTACAGTGATATTCAACTGCTTATAAATACTATATCCACAAGAACAGGGTGACAAGGCAGATAGAAAAAAATGCCATAGAAACCTTGATGTTTACTGTACTGAGAGTTTATGGAGGTTGATAGGATGATCCCTACTTTTAAGGATGCTTGAAACTTTTCATTAAAATATTTTTTTACATGTTGCCCAAACTGAAGTATTTCAACTCTTATCCAAAATTATAATACAGCATACGGCTTTAAGTATTTTTCTTCAACACAAGAAGTAGAAACAAAAAGTTTCTAAAAATAATAAAAAACAACTTGTTAAAGCCATTACTCCGTCAGTCATTATTGCTTGATTATTGTTATTGGTAAAATAAGCAAATGTGAAAAAACAAGCACAATTCCACTGGTGCTTTTGTGATCAGTATTACAAAGTAATCAGCAATGTAACTTACAAAAGTCTTCAGCATCTACAGTCACAAGTTAAATATATATATATATGGGCATGGAGGTGCATGTCTGTAATCCTAGGTTCAAGGAAAGCCTCAATAAATCAGAAAGACTCTCAATAACTTAATGAGATTTTTCAAAATTAAAAATAACAAGGGCTAGTGGTGTCACTCATTAGAATGTCCCCAGGTTCAATCCCTAGTACTCATCCCCCAAATACACACACAAACACACACACACACACACACACACACACACACTCACACACATACCTGAATAAATGAAACAGATCTCTAGATGAATTCACTAATGCTGTTTCAGTAACCCACTGAATGCCAAATATTTCCACTGTATCCTCTTCAAAATTAGTTGGTAAAGGATCCAGATTCAAAATTAATCTGAAATAAAAAAAACCTAATTTAATCTCATAAAAGTATGCTAAACACCATAATATAGCATGTCTTTCTTTCCAATATTTAAACTCACATTATATATGACATGTATAAGCCAGGAAATGCGTAGGTGCCTTATAAAGTCATAATAATTATAGTCTGACTGCATTAAAATGTCATTCCTATATGATGATAAAAATAAAGCATAACCAGCAAGGTGTAGTGGCACACTTGTAATCCCAGTATTTGGGTGGCTGAGACAGGAGGATCTCGGTTCTCAGACATCCTCAGCTATTTAAGCCCTTTGTAACTGATACCCTGTTTCAAAATAAAAAATAAAATAATAGGGCTGGGGATGTAGCTCAGAGGTAATATGCCCCTGGTTTCCATTCCCAGTGCCACACACACACACACACACACACACACACACACACACACACATTGTATATCCAAAGAGCAATACAACTTAAGAGAATTCTAGAGAACATTCTTTTGTCTGCCTGTACTAGTGGTCTTTGGTTGTAATATTTCATCTTTTGAGGCAATATTTTAATTATTTAAAGGTCTCTAACAAAGTACAACTATAAAATTTAACAAAATTGTTTTCCATTCTACCTCAAACTTACAGTAGATACTGCCAAACTATTTCAAGAATAACAGGTTTACTGAAATATGTATATACCTGACTGATGCAGAAGTTCATAACTCCAATAGATAGATATAATTAGAAGCAACTGGGGTAGCAACAACAAAAAATAAATGTCTTACTTAAAAATTTACCCAAAAGCTCTAGATTATTTTCATATTTCTTAAAAGGAAATACAAAGGGCACAGGTTGTTCAGAATTCACTTTAAGTAAAAGGTAGTTAGTGCCCAGCTCACTATCCCAAATGGGTTTGAGAGGGCAAACCCATTTACAAAACACTAAAGTTTAGGAAACTATTAATTAAATAACAACTCTAACAAACTAACAGTCACATAAGGGAGAAATAGTCTCCAATTTTATTTATTTTTTAACCTACCGTTTAAGGGCTCCACTGGCAAGATAGGAATCTCCAGAGAAGTGTTTTCCTCCTCCTCTGTTGTCAAAAGCACATGAAAAGCAAGGGGGTCTGCACCATTCTGTCGCCAGTTCCAGCTCTAAGCTGTCCGTCAGGAAGGTGGGCGCAGCATAGCAGTCATCCATTATTTACTTCATGTCCTGAAATGTTTGTGGTTCCTAAGTTCCAAAGAGAAGTTGTACAGAGAATCCTGGAAGCGGAACGCACCTTGATTAGCGGTTACCACTGAAAGTTCCTAAAACATCTCCCAGGCACACAGAAAAAAACAACAGAATAAGCCGAGAAGCCTAATCTTCAAGAAATCCGCCCTCCTCGGGTTCCACCCAGCCCCAGATCAAGGCTGTCAGAATCGAACAAAAAGCTCCCCGATAGATTGCGGCACAGACGCTTTAAAAAGGTGCCTTCTAGGGTTTAGAAGAAATGCTTACAGGATGGATCCAGCTTCAACCTGAGCCCGGATGGACTGAGCCCTTCCCTGCGTTACTAAACCTCTCTGAGCCGGTTTGCAGGGAGCAAGGTGGCGAAAACTCTCGCCAGATCGGGGAGAAAAAGCAAAGGCACCAACTCCAACTCCCATTCCCCTCCGCGAGGCCGACCCTCGCCCTCGGCGCGGGGTGAGTGAGGCCGGGTCCCGCACTCCAGGCTGCGTCCAGGCCCCCGCGGCGCCCCTCGCCCGAGCGCGCGTCCCACCGGCTCACACTCGCAGTGCGGGGAATCCGCTCGCCTCGATCGCCACCGGCGCCGGATTCATAGGATCTAAACCCGGAGCTGAGTTCGTGGGATCTAAACTCGAAGTTTACTTCGCTGGACCTAAACCGGAAGCAAATGAAATTCCCGCCACGCCGCGCCCGCGCTCTGGGTGGGCGGAGCCACGGCGCGGCCCGCCCCCGGCTGCCAGTCCTCTCGCGAGATCTTCGCAGAAACTGCTCGCTCTCCGTGAGTTCTCGCGAGAGCCAAGAACCGGACCGGGTGCGCGGACGCACACACGTCTGCTTTCTTTTGTTACTTTTCACTGGTGCTTTGGCTAGAAGGCGGGGCCGTGGTGAGATGTGAAACTTCTGAGCTGTAGGAGAGAAGTGGTTAGAAGGAGCTGTGTCCCGCGAGGCTGAGGCTGTTGTTTCAGGCAGGCGCGGGTTTTCTCACGCACTCCAGAGGCATCCCACCCTTTTCCCTGCTTAGTCCCTGCAAGGCTTTGGTTGGGGTGGAGAATACTTTTTGACCCGAGGAGTGCTAGAAAGAAGCTGATTCTGTGTTTGGAAGCATTGGGTAGACCCAGTTCCCCTTATATAAAATGAACAAAAAAATCTTCTAATCTTGCTGCCTTTTTTTTTTTTTTGCAACACATCTAGACAAATCACGATTTGTAAAAAATATCTTTCATTTGCAGATTTTTTTAAAAAATCGAATCCTCTGAGGCATAACTCAGGTGTAACTCAGGTAACACCTTACAGTGTGTCACCATCCCGACATTTAAGGAAGAACAGATTTTTCTAATTCAAATTCCTGCTCTGATTTGAGTATTTAGCATTCCCTCATTCCTCCACGATACAGGTTGTCTTGTGTCCACTTCCTATATGGGTAACCTATCATAATGCTTCTCAGTTTAAATAAAATATCACACGTTTCCTGACAAATAGGATAAATCGAGAAAAAATAACAATAAAATCTCTATTCGGACTTCAGATTAGGACTGGATTTGTTCAGCTCAGACAATTTTGTAAGACCTTTTGCGTTGCTGTGGACCTCTGCATCTCATTTGTAGATCAATATATCTTTAGTGACATAGTGTTCTCCACCATGATCCCAAAGAAATAATGCCTTGATGTGAGAATATTGTGTCCTGGTCCTGCATTTAGGAGAATTTGGCCAACAGACGATGATATTTTTCTTCTAACATCCAAGTAGACTTTTTTAAAATAAGTGCCTGATATTGAGTGATTAGAATGCCCAAATCTAGCTGGGCTTGGTGGCTCACGCTTGTAATCCCAGCATCTGGGAAGCTGAGAACAGGATCATGGTTCAAGGACAGCTTCAGCCAGTACTTAATGAGGCCCTTTGCAACTCAGTGAGACCCTGTTTCAAAATAAAGAATAAAAAATAGCTGGGGGTGTAGTTCGAAGGTAGATTGCCCCTGGGTTTCATCCCTGGTACCACAAGTAAATAAATAAAATGCCCAGCTGGGCGTGGTGGCGCACGCTTGTAAACCCTAAGCTTGGGAGGTGGAGACAGGAGGATCTCTCAGGTTCGAAGCCAGCCTCGCTGGCTTAAGGGACCCTGTTTCCAAATAAAAATATAAAAAAATAGGTGTTTGGGACTGTATCCCGGAGGTAGAAGGGTTTCCAGAAACCCCAGTACCACCAAAATATAAAAAAATAAAAACAAATAAAATGCCCAAATCTAATGAGCACAGAAAGAACCAAAATATACACTAAAGTGCTATTAACATGCTAGTAGTAAGAATTTTCATCAGGTAATAGATGACACAAGTTAGTGACTAAAGGTTGTGTTAGAAAGGGTCACTTGAAAAGGTTATCAGATTTCAAACAGTAATGATGAAGTACCCAGAGCTAATAAGAGAGCCATTATCACCCTAGGCCTAAGAGGTTAGAGAAAGGACAGATTATTAGAGAGCAGTGAAGTCTATTACTGAGACAGCCTCCTACTGATAACTAGCCACGTGTGGTGCTTTCATAGAGGAACATAACTACTGCCAACTCACAGCCCAACAGAGAGGGAGCTGGTAATAATGAGGACCCAAATCTCTGTCCATCCACAACAGAATTTCTAGCTGATGGTCTCTTTAGCCAAAACCAACCTAAAAACAGAGCAAGGATACAATTTACAAAGTTTAGGTTTCTGAAGTAGAGTCCAGGTTAAGAAGGATGGAGACTGAATCTGACAGGAAAGGGTCAATTTTATCAAGAAGACATACAATACTAAATATAATACTGAATATGCATATTTTAATAACTATTTTAATATTGCTGTTCCATCACCATAGAAGTGAGTACAGCTAATGATTTTAATTAGAGAATTCAACACTTCTATCTGTAATTGATGGAATGAGTAGAGAAAAAAATTAGCTATAGAAGATTTAAATAGCACTATCATACAATTGCCTCTAACAAACATTTATATGTGATTCAACCTAATAGTAGCAGAATACACATGCTTAACAAGTGCACATAGAAAATTCACAATGATGAACCATACTCAAAACCATAAAACAAGTTTCACCAATTTTATAAGGACTGAGGGCTAAGCATGTTGCTCAGTCATAGTGCTTGCATAACATGCATGAGGCCCTGGTTTGGGCTTCAAAATAAAATAAGGGATTGAAATTATACAAAGTACATTGTCTGACCACAATAAAATTAAAAGCTACTTACATTAGAAAAGAAGAAAGGGCTCCATTCAATAATTTAAACATCTGTCTTAAGATACTAAAAAAAAAAAATCCAGGCATGGTGGCATACTCTTGTTAATACCAGTATTTGGGAGGCTGAGACAGGAGGATCAGGGTTCATGGTCAGCCTCAGCTATTTAGGCCCTTTTCAACTCAGTGAGACCCTGTTTCAAAATAAAGAATAAAAACAGGGCTGGGGTGTAGCTCAGAGGTAGAATGCCCTTGTGTTCCATCCCTAGTACTGCAAAAAAAAAAAAAATTTCAGGAAGTTAAAACCAAATCTAGTAAATGTAGTAAATAATAAAGAGTACAAACAAATGAAATGAGACAAAAGAGAGAGAAAAAGTAATTGAAACTAAAAGTTCTTTGCAAAGATCAATATTCAATTGATAAACCCTCTAGTCAGACTGGTTAATGGGGGAGGGATACAAATTACCAATATTAAGGAATAAAGTTGGGTGTGGTGGTTCACACTTGTAATGCCTGCACTTGGGAGGCTGAGACAGGAGGATCACAGGTTCATGACCAGCCTCATCTACTTAGTGAGGCACTCTGAAACTTAGTGTTACTCTGTTTCCGAATAAAGAATAGGGCTGGGGTGTAGGTCAGAGGTAGAATGCCCTGGGTTCAATCCCCAATACTGAAAAAAAAGAAATACAATCAATAAATATATAAAAAATGTTCAACATCATTAGCAGTCAGGGGGATGCAAATCAAAATTACAGAGATTCCATCTAAGCTGAATTAGAATGACAATCATCAAGAAGTCAAACAACAATAAATGCTGGCAAGGATGCAGAAAAACAGAAATTCTTATACAGTGTGACTGCATATTAGTGCAGTTGCTATGGACATCAGTATGGAGATTCATCAAAAGACTACAGATGTTAGTATGGTAACTACCATATGAACCAACTTACTACTTCTGAGTATCTTCCCAAAGGAATTTAAATTAAAATACTATAGTTGTTAGGGCAATGGGTATTTAGGGCCCCATGGGTTTCATAAGTACAGCTATGTGGGTTTCACAAACACCACAACATGATAATGCAGAGCAGTCTGATCCATTCTAAGGAGCAGTTACCAAAAATAAGAAAACAGTCACAAGGGGCAGTACTCCAAACCTGACCACCAAGGCCAGCCCCCACCACCCATGAGCAACTGTGTCCCGCTGTTCTCAGAACCAGGCACTGCTCCCTCCCTTGTTCTCCCTGATATAAAAATTTTCTTACTTCCCTCTAGTGCTGCTGCTCTCCTGCAAGAGACAGCCTGGCAGCTAACCTTGCCTGCAATAAACTTTTTTAAATGGACCAGCCTTTGGGGTCTTTTACCTCTGGGGTCGCACTGATCACCTTACAATAGTAATACATGCATAACCATGTTTATAGTAACACTATTCAAAATGGTCAAATTATGGAACCAGTCTAGGTGTCCAGCAACAGATGAATGAATTATGAACTTATGGGATGTACACACAATGTAATTCTACTCAGCCATGAAGAACAGGATTATGTCATTTTCAGGAAAATGAATGGAAATAGACAATATTATGCTAAGTGAGTTTAGCCAGTTACAAAACGTGAAGTTTCATATGTTTTCACTCATATGTGGAAGTTAAGGAGAAATTAGGATACAAGAGGGACTCCAGATAAAGGAGGAAGTACCTCAGTAGAGTGATTGAGTGGTTCTAGGGGATGGAGGTGGCAGACTTGATGAAGGAAACACTTCAAATGATAATATGTACATATATGAAATAAACGATGACAATCTCAATATTATGTATATGGAAGGGTAGAAAATGGGGTGGAATCTTGGAGAAAGTTGACCAAGTGCTATGTAGATGTATGTTCCTATCACTCTACATTTTATTATGATATGTGATTACAATGCACCAATAAAAGCATATTTTTAATTTTTATTTTTATTTTATTTTATTTTCTGTGGTACTGGGGATTGAGCTCAGGAGCATTCTACCTCCTAGCAACAGCTTCAGACCTATTTGATTTTTATTTTGAAACGGTCTCACTAGGTTAATGACAGTCTCACTACTTCCTGAGGCTGTCCTAGAATCTTCAATCCTCCTGTTTCAGCCTCTCAAGTACTGGGATTACAAGGCTGTGCTAACAGTCCTGGGAAAAGTACATTTAAAAAAAAAAGAATTAAAGCTGTGTCATCATTAACAATTTATAGATGTTAAGAGGATATTGAAATAAAAAAAACATTAGGAATGTTTTTATGCTAGTGAACAAGATGAAATGAACAAATTCCTTGAAAGACACAAACTACCGAAGCTCACAATAGATAAAAAAAGATAATGTGACTGACTCTATAATCTATCTTAGTAATCTGAATTTTTGGTTAAACAACCCCCCTTACACACACTAACACACTCCACACTTCTCAGAAGAATCTCCATAACAAAATGGCTTTACTGCTAAATTCTCTCAAATATTTAAGAAAGAAATAATACCAATTTTATACTAACTTTTTTAGGAAACAGATGATTACATGGTTCTAAACTTATTTTGGGGGCTAGCATTACACTATCAAAACTTGACAGAGACAAAAATACAATCCAAGAAATTTTAGCAAGTTAAATCTGACATTGCATGAAAGATGATTTATAAAAAGTATTGACGTGACACTTAATAATGAAAATGAATGGTTTTTTTTTTTCTTAAGATCGAGAACAATACATAGATGTTTGGTTTTTCCACTTCTGTTAATATTTCACTTGGAATAACAAGACAATGCAATAATGTATGAGAAAAAAATTAAATTCAGATAGATCAGAAAGAAGTAAAAATTTTTTCATTCTTAGATAACAAATTCATACAGAAAAACCTAAACAAACTACCCAGCTACTAAAACTAATAGTGAATTCTGCAAGATGGCAGTATTCAACATTAATATATAAATGTTAATTGTTTTTATAGATAGGAAATGAAGATATATAAATTATAATTTAAAAATAATACCATATAATGTCATAAAAAATACCTAAAAATAAATTTGACAAAATATGTTCATGATTCTGTATGCTGAAATTTACAAAATATTGCTGAGAACATTTTAAGAATACACAACTCTATTAAATAGAGTAATAAAGCATAATCACAAGTTGGAAGTCTCAAAATTATTATTTCTTTCAAGATGTATGTATGGATTCAAAGAATTGTCAGGGAAAATTCTTATTTTTCTTTTGTAAAATTTGGCAAATGGATTCTCCAAAGTAGGCTTTATGCTGGACCACAAAGTGAGCTCTGGCAAATTAAAAATGTGCCATAATTCCTTGTGTCTTTTCAAACCACAAGGAATGAAACTAGAAAGCCACTATAAGAAAACCCAGAATAATCACATAAGCACATGGAAACTGAACACTGTACTGCTGAACGAGGAATGGGTCATAGAAAAAATAAGGGGTGAAATTAAGAAATTCCTAAAAATAAATGAAAATAGAAACATAACATATCAAAATATCTGGGAAACCGTGAAGGAAGTATTAAGAGGAAAATTCATATCGCTGAGTGCCAACATAAGAACAGAACATCACCAAATAAATAACCTAATAACACATCTCAGAGCTCTTAAAAACAACAAAAAATGTCTAATCCCAAAGCCAGAAAATCAGAGCAGAAACCAATGAAGTAAAGAATACAGAAAATCAACAAAACCAAAAGGAAAAAAAAATAACAAGATAGATAAACCACTAGCCAAACTAACCAAAAGAAAAAGAACTCAATCCAAATTACTAATATGAGATGAAAAAAGAGTTATTATCACCTACAGTGTAGAAATCAAGAGGATGCTCAGAAACTACTTTGAAAACTAAACTCCAACAAAATGGAAAATCTAGAAGAAATTGACTGATTTCTAGATCCATACAACCTTCCTAAACTGAGTCAAGAAGATACAGAAAATTTAAACCAACCAATAGCAATCAAAGAGAGTGATGCCACAATAAAGAGCCTACCATCAAACAAAAGCCCAGGACCAGATGATTTCCCTTATGAATTTTATAAAACCTTTATAGGCGTTAATTAAATGCTCCTCAATCTATTCCATAAAATAGAAAGAATTAGGACTCTCCCAAATACATTCTACAAAGCCAACATCACATTAATATCAAAACCAAATAAAGGCAGCTCAAGAAAAAAACACAATAGGCCTATATCACTGATTAACTTAGACATAAAACGGCTAAACAAAAGTTTAGCAACACTCATTTAAAAACACATCAAGAAAACCATACACCATGACTGAGTAGGGTTCATCCCAGGGATGCAAGCCTGGTTCAACATACAAAAAAAAAAAAAAAAATCCATGTAATTCATCACAAAAACAGAATCAAAGACAAAAATTCTATAGTCATTTCTACAGATGCTGAAAAAGCATTTGATAAAATTCAACACCCATTTATGGTAAAAGCACTGCAGAAAATCAGGAAAAACATACCTCAACAACATAATGGCAATATACGATAGACACGTAGCCAATGTCATATGAAATGGGGAAAAACTGAAAGCATTCCCCCTAAAAGCAGAAACAAGATAAGGATGTTCATTATCACCACTTCTTTTAATATACTACCTAAGATTACAAAAAAAATAAGAAATCAGATGCTTTCCCTAATATGCAAAATCTAGGAAGAAATGGGTCATAGAAGGAACTTTAGATGAAAAAGGAAATCCTATAGAGGAGCAAATAAGACAACCTAACTGTGGGGATGGGGAGGAGGAAACTCTTTAAAGCATACAATTTACTTATTCATATCTTAGTCAATCACTAAGCCAAGCATGAGAGGGAGGGATGGGGAAGGAGTGGGGTGGGGACTGGGCGGGGGCTGGCTGGGCGATGTGTGCATGTTGTCTATACAAGTTGTTTTTTTTTTTTTTTACCCCATTATGATGTATAAATACAATGCAGCAATAAAAAAATTTAAAAATATACTACCTGAGACTCTAGCCAGAGCAATAAGGCAAAAAAAAAAAAAATCAAAGGAGTACAAATAGAAAAAGAACTAAAACTATCCCTATTTGCAGATGACATGCTCTATACTTAGAAGACCCAGAAAACTCAGTCAAAAGGCTTATAGAACTGATCAACAAATTCAGAAAAGTGTCTAAATACAAAATCAAACTTAAAAAAAACAGAAGCTTTCCTCTATGCTAACCATAAAGCCACTGAAAAAGAAATCCAGAAAACACTTCTACTCACAATATCCCACACAATAAAATAAATAAAATAAAATACTTAGGAATAAACCTACTCAAGGACATAAAATACTTCTATACGGAAAATTATAAAACATTGAAAAAACAAACCAAATAAAACCTTAGGAGATGAACAGATCTTCCAAGTTCTTGGATAGGCAGAACAAATATCATCAAAATGGCCATACTTCCAAAAGTGATCTACAGATTCAATGCAATATCCATTAAATTATCAAGGTCATTCCTCATAGACATAGAATAATCAGTCTTTAAGTTTATTTGGAACAACAACAACAACAAAAAAAACCAAAATAGCCAAAGTAGTTCTCAGCAACAAAAACCATCCTGTAGACATCAAAATACCTGACTTTAAACTATACTAAAAATCCATAGTAGTGAAGGTAGCATAGTATTAGCACAAAAGAGACACATACACCAGTGGAGCAGAATAGAAGACTCAGAAACAAATCCACATACTTACAGCCAATTGATTTTTTACAAAGGGGCCAAAAACATATACTGGATAAAAGATAGCCTCTTCAACAAATGGTGTTGGCAAAACTGGTTAACTGTATGCAGACAAATGGAAATTAACCCCACTTTCTCACCCTACACAAGAGTTAATTCAAGATGGATCAAAGTCTTAAAAATCAGACCAGAGACCTTGTAGCTCCTTGTAAAGGGTATAGGTCCAACACTTCAACACATAGGCACAGGTAAAAACTTTCTCAACAAGACTCCAAAAACACAAAAAATTAAAAGGAAGATCAATACATGAGATTGTATTAAACCGAAGAGCTTATGTACACCAAAGGAAACTATCAAAAATCTCAACAGAGAGCCAAAAAGGTCAGACAGTTTTGGCTGATTATTCCTCTGATAGAGGACTGATATCTAGAAAATACAGAGAACTCAAGAAACTCGCCACAAAGAAAACAAATAACCCATCAAAAGATGGGCAAGCAAACTATATAAACACTTCCCAAAATAAAAAATTCAAATGGCCAATAAATGTATGAAAAAGGTTTTCAATATCATTAGCAGAGAGATGCAAATCAAAACTACCCTGAGATCTCACCTAATCCCAAATAGAGTGGCAATCATTAAAAACACAAACAATAACAAAGGCTGGTGAGAATGTAGAGAAGTGTAAACTCTAGTACATTGTTGGTGAGACTACAAATTAGTTCAACCTCTTTGGAAAACAATATGGAGGATCCTCAGAAAAATGGGAATGAACCTATCATATGATCCAGCAATACCACTTTGGGGTATGTACCCAAAAGAATGAAAACCAAAATACCAAACTAATGCATGAGTATCTATGTTCATAGCCACACAATTCATAACTGCCAAACTATGGAACCAGCCCAGATATCCATCAACAGATGAATGGATTATAAAACTATGAGATATTTACACAATAGAATTTACTCAGCCATAAAGAAGAACAAAATTATGTCATTTGCAGGGAAATGAATGGAACTGTAGAACATTATGCTAAGTAACTTTAGTCAGTTACAAAAAGTAAAAAATCAGATGTTCTCCCTAATATGTGGAACCTAGGGAGAAAGCAGGTCATAGGAGGAACTCTAGATAGAGAAACTATAGTGGAGCAAATAAGGTGACCTATCTGAAAGTGATGGAAGGCAGGAAGAAGGAAATTCTCTAATGTACATTCATAAACATATCTGTCAGTCACTAAACCAAACATGGCAAGGAGGGAGGGGGAAGGGATTAGGATGAAAATTGGAGAAGGGCTAAGTGAGTGATATGTACATGTATGTCTCTATCATCTTGTGCAACATTAAATGTATTATTACAATCAATGCACTAGTAGAAAAAATTGGTAAATACATTTTAAAATTGATATGGAAATGCAAAGGGCTTAGAGTAAACAAAGAACTTTTGAACTTAAAAGTTGTACTAGAAGATTTACAGAATCTGGCTTCATGACTTATAAAGCTACAATAATTAAAATAGTATGGGATTGATTTAGATTGGAACAAAATAGAGTCCAGGCATAGGTTCCACCTATATATGGTCAACTGATTTGAGAATAAAGGTAATTCAATGGTGAAAGGGTAATCTTTTCAACACAGAAACAACAAAATGCTAGAACGATTTGATACTGATTTACTTAAAAATGTTTTGATATTTACTTCACAACACTTATAGAATTTACCTCTGTATGGATGGATCATAGGCCTAATTTTTCATCGTAATAGAAGTTGTGGAAAGTATGTAAATAAATGTGGCTGAGGTTGTTGAGCTGGGTGGTGGATAGTTGAGTTCTTGTTTAATATATATATATATATATATATATATATATATATATATATATATATATATATATATTCTCAACATGAACTAGAAATGAGAAAAAAGAGTAGCAGTTAGCATTTGATGAAAAATAAGGTATGATATGATCCTATTACTGAGTATAAAAGTATATTTACTAGGGAAATGTAGTAGAAATATCTGAGATTATTGAGTAACTGTCTGAAATTTGTGATAAAAGATTAGAGCTCACCATGGTCAGTCAGCATGATTTTGTCATTTTCCCCAGAAACATTCAGCTAATTGGTAAAAGAGATGGGGACATATGATAGGATTTGAATGTTATATTACTAGTTAACCCATTCTAACTTATTGTTTCCTTTTTAAAATGAATTCACCAATTTGATAATCTATTCTTATGCTTTCAAGTGTCAGAGTCAAAATCAAATAATTCATTTTTTTTGTGGTACTGGGGTTTCTGGAAGCCCTTCTACCTCCAGGCTACACTCCCAGACTTATTTTTACATTTTTATTTTGGAAACAGGGTCTCCTAAGCCAGCGCGCATGGCTTCGAACCTGCGTGATCCTCCTGTCTCTGCCTCCCAAGCGTGGGGATTACAAGCATGCACCGCCACGCCCGGTAAATGATTCATATTTTTAGAATGAAATTTTCTCACAAATTCAGCTGAATATAATAAATACCAATAATTAAAAGCCCTCTGTTTCAGAAAGTTTATCATGATTTTAACTGAAATCTTATTTTAAGTTTAAATGTATTCCTTTTTGTGCATTAAATGAAACCAAAAATTAATCTATCTCATTATTTAACTATACTTAAGCTTGGGATTGGATTCAGCATTTTAGTAAAATTTGCCTAGGATTAAGTCAAGTTTTAATGAACTTATTATACATTTGCCCATCATTGAGAATAAGCTTAGATAGCTAAACTGACTTATGGCTTTTAGCCCTCTGCTAATGAAAAATATTAGGGTATCTCTATGAGCTATCTAGTCTAAGTGTTTATGGAACCCACCTTTAGCTGACTTTCTGTTGACCAATGCTAATTTACGGCAACAATTTTGTGCAATAGATTATGACCTCTTAACCTCCTAAGTGCTATTTCCTGGCACAGATATCATGATTTAAACAATTACTTCAGTAGCAACTGGGAGTTTTAGTTAGTTGGTAGGGAGTATCTCTCCTATATAGTAAAAGGAATTTTTATGTAATTATTTAGGGGTTTAGGTCATTAACAATGTAATATACTAGGCTAAATGAGTGATGTATGCATGTATGCCTCTACCATCTTGTACCCCATTAAGATGTATGACTACAATGCGCTAATAGGTCTTTTTATTTCATTCTCTGCTATCTGCATGAATGGGATAGGTCAATTATCCCTCTTCCTTTTTTCTTAATTCCCTCCTCTCCCCTGTCTTTTCCCTTAACCCTGCTATGGCAGCCATCTTGGAACATGGCTTCCAATAATATCTACCACCTTGTATTCACTCTTTTGTGTAATTTCTCCTTGAAATGACTTGCTTCTAATGAATAGAATAAAGCAAAATTAAAGAGATACAGGCATGAATTACAGGCATGTAATCTTAGAGGCATGTAATTAAAGATTACAGGCATGTAATTTTTGGATTACAGGCATGTAACAATAAACCCAGCTTTTTCTAATTTTGGAATCACTGCCTTTATGATTCAGAAAAGAGCTGGGTGTGGTGGCACACACTTATAATCCCAGTATTTGAGAGGCTGAGATAGTAGGATCTCAAGTTTGTGGCCAGCCTCAGCTACTTAGTGAGGTCCTCTGAAACTTAGTGAGACCCTGTATCAAAATAAAGAATAAAATATAGGGCTCAGGTTGTAGCTTGAAGGTGGAATGTTCCTGTGTTCAACCCCCAGTATTGCAAAAAAAGAAAAAGAAGAAGATTCAGAAAAGAAACTTAATAAAGTGTATGACACTAGATATCCTGACTCCTAAATTCTTCTACCAAGCTTTACAAAGAATTAAACACAGCTTCATTGTCTTTTTGTTAGGTATTCTGATCTCCTTTAAGCTTTCCCTACATTTCCAATGGCCTTATATGCACCACCCACTTCTCTGCCTGGAATAGGTTTCCTTCCTTCTCTTAACACTACTACATACCCTTCAGATCTCTGCGTGCATCACCTCCTCTGAGAAGTCTCCCATGACTTTACTAATAATGTTAAATCCTTCTATTTTTGGTACCCATGTAGTAGCATACTCTAAAACCACTTGCCACAGGTACAGTTGTCTGTTATCATATGAAATTATTTATATTTATGTCCTAAACTGTAAACTTTAAGAGGAGAGAAACCATGTCAATTTTTTTGTGTGTGTGTGTGGTAATTGGGGTGGAACCCAGGGGCTTTTCTACCTCTGGGCTATACTCCCAGACCTATTTTTTATATTTTATTTGAAAACAGGGTTTCACTAAGTTGCTGAGAGCCTCACTAAGTAGCTGAGGCTGGCTTCGAACCTGTGCGATCCTCCTGTCTCAGCCTGCCAAGCGCTGAGATTACAAGTGTGTGCCACCACACCCGGTACCATGTCAATTTTTACTATACATTATATCTTCAAAGCATAGCAACTGAATCCTGAGGATGCTCAATTAATGTTTCTTGATTGAGTGAATGTATTGATAAATTAGTTATTATGTGTTGCATAAAGACACAGCATGATTTTACAAAAAGATTTAGTTTCAAGTCAGTTACTCTAAGTAAGCTACTTAACCTCTCTTGGGATCTTCTTTTTCAGTTTGTGCCTTCAGCCTTGTATATTAAAAAGAAAAGCAAAGTCTCTAATATAGTATAATAGGAGCTGTCCAGCCTTCCTTTTATGTTATCTGAGTCCCAGTGGCTGGTATAAGATACAAAATAGTGTTGAAACCTCGTGTGATCTGGAGGTTGTAAGCCCTCTAGAAAAACATACAAATATCTTAGTAAGAACTATATCTGGGCCAAGAAAAAATACATTAGCAAGCCAAATTTGCCCCTGGTTGCCAATTTGCAACCTATTGTAACCTATGAGTTCTAGTTTGTATCAGAATATCAGTATGTGGATGAAAATGTATTGGTGAATGCTTTTTGAAATAGGTAAA
Source organism: Muscardinus avellanarius (assembly GCF_963383645.1). Classification (NCBI taxonomy): domain Eukaryota; kingdom Metazoa; phylum Chordata; class Mammalia; order Rodentia; family Gliridae; genus Muscardinus; species Muscardinus avellanarius. Next base: position 51,737,140 of record NC_137794.1, read on the forward strand.
ACAATTATTTGCCCTTAACTTCCCATTTCTTATCTCATCTGAAATGTTCCATACAGATTTAGAAAGGGGATAAGAATAAGACATCTCAGTTGGCCATCCCTTGAGGACAATGGGAAACGAAGGAGAGGAAATTATTTAAAGCAAAATTAGAGTGTCATTACCAAAGGAAGAGTGTCACACTGTACAAATAAAACAACAGATGCCCTATACTCCTATTTTTTTTCCATACCTGGTGATATTTGCTTATTTTTCTATGTGCCACTTAATATTACTCCATCTATGATGTCGCTCTCATAACCCTCCATGTTCAGGAAAAAGAAATTCTTCTCTTGTTTAAGTTTTTGTAAATTTATTTCATGTGGGCATCTGGTGGCACCAACAGAAAAATAAAACTGGAGTGGAATCACTGGAAACAATGTAGTGGGAAATACTCACTTGCAGCTGGGAGGTACAGATTGGATCAAATCTCTCCTCTGCTTAAAACTCTGCAATGGCCTCCTATTGTTCTTAAGTGAGAGCCAAACTCCACACCTTTGTGGTTTGATGTATTTACTTATCCACAATGTTATCTGTATAACTCTTCATCTCTCTCACAAAGTATCACCCACATTAGCCTTCTTTTTGTTTTTATTTGTTTATTTATTTATTTTGGTGGTACTGGCATTCCTGGAAACCCTTCTACCTTTGGGCTATTAGCCTTCTTTTTGATCTTCTCATATGATATTTTTCTTCTTCAAAATGTTTGTATAAGCTGTGCCTTATTCTCTAACTTTTTTCAAGTCTTGGCAGCTCTTTATTTTTGAGATCTTGGCTACACTTCCCTCCCTCAAAGAGACTTTGGTGGACTTCTGAATTTAACACATATATTTACAATAATTTGAGTTGAACAAAGCTGCAAGTGGCATAAAACTCAGCATAACTGTGGCTTAACAAGAAAAAAGTTTCTTTCTCTTTTATTTGAGATTCGCATAATCAGTCAAGATCTTGTGGAACAGCATGACATCAGTATACAAATGTCTTTATTCCTGGTCTACACACTATGTGTCCTTTATTTAAAGTTTACTTCATGATCCATGAGAACTACTTTTGAAACTACCATGTGTATACTTTAGCTGGCAGGAAAGAGGTCAATTCTAGAAGTTTCTCATAGTGCAACTGCTTACCTGCCTGATTAGTCACACTCACATTTAAATGCAAGTTGGGCAACTCAGGAAAGATAGTTTCATTTTGGGTGATTACATGCCCAACAGAAATTAACAGTAACTCCCACACTCATCAATTCTATTTTCCCACAGCATTAAGTCATAGATAATTTTCTCTTTCATAGATGGTTTCTTTAACTATTTCATTCTAAAGTAAATTTCTGCCAGGAAGATGGTGACTGAGGGAAGCAGCACATACCAGTCCTGCTGATACTCAGCACATACCAGCCCTGCCTTAAAAACAGTGTTCTTACAAAAGCCAGAAAACATCACAACTTTAAAAGGAACAAAGGCAGCAAGAAACAAAGGCTAGAAGACTGATCAGAGAGCAAAGAAGAGGCCCACTTGCCTTGTGGCTGTGGGTGCCACATTGGTGCCATCTTGCCTCACCGCACCTGACTCCACAGATGAACAGGAAACCAACCAAAGACTTGTAGTAAGCAGCAGCTGCATATCATTGGAATTGTAAGCCATCAGTTCCTCCAGTGCAAACACCAGCTACAACTTGCAGCGGTGACAGCCAAGCTTACCACACCCTCCAGAGATCCAGACTGGCACCCCACAACACCATAAGTGAAGCCACTGTTCCCACAGGAGAACACCCAGTGCAGAGCCTCCAGGGACTCCTGCAGCTGCAATAAACTCCCTGCATCTGGGACTTTGTAGTTCACCCTGGCAAAGGTGGGGGTAGAGTCTCCTGTTGGACATAGCAGAGGCTTGGACAGACTCAGGCTCTGAATCAGTAGAAACTGTGGGGAAAGATCTATGTTTAACACTAGATCCAACTAGTGGGATCTCCAGGATCATCTGCATAGACTGAGAAAGACTCAAAGAACCAAGATTGAAGCAGGATAGGTGCCGTTGGCACTCAGTGTCTGCACAGATAGATTGCAGAGGCCTAGTCTGCTGAATATTTATATACTTGTGGGGTTGCATTATTTTTGTTTTGTTTAGTTTGAGAATTTTTTTGTGTGTGTATGGTTGTTTTATTGCTCTATTCCCAACCCCTTCCCCAGCTTCTTCCCTTGTACATACCTACTCTCTTTTCTCCATCCCTTTCTTTTTTCTTTTTTTTTCATATAATTACTTTTTATTGAATGTGTTAAGTTACAGAGTTCTTGCACTGCCAAAGCATGCCTGAGAATTCAAGGGAGGAAATGGTACAATGGACAGCCTCTCTCACCCATCACACAGCACACTGAAACTTGCTCATGAGCACTGTGTTAATTTCACAATCTCTTAAATTGTAACAAGAGTTGGAATTTGAATCTGCTGCAAGTCTTCAATCTCCAGTACAGAACGCCATTAAATAAGCCTCATCTTCATCTCAGTCTACTCAGTAACAACCTTGACAAAATTTCATAGGAAAATGACACTTTTTAAGAAAATGATGTGGCTCAAGGCCCACGAGATCACTGTTAAGGTTTCTGGTTTCCAAATGAAGTCTTCAGTTTAACCAAGAATCTCTCCTAAGTCATCCAGCCTCCCTGGCTGGCTAGGGGACTTACCAGGCCGAGGCAGGGTGCCAACCTGACTGCCTGTGGGCCTGCAGGGACTTCGGAGACCAGCCCTCCCAGAGGTGGTCCCTGCGCTGACAAGTTTGAGCACCAACTCCTACAGCTGATCCCTAGCCAGGGCAGTTTTCCTCACTGTTTGTGCCCATCTGGACAGCAGCAAGCCTGCAACGCTGGCCTTTGGTAAAGGGACTTATTTTAAGAAAGCCAGACATCATCAAGGGTCAAGTACCACTGTGAAACATTTCTACTGAACCAAAGGTACAAAACTAGGAAACTGCCAGACTATGGCACTAAGGGTGGGGAGCTTCAGGCCCTTCAAAGACCAGTGCTACTCGACAGCCTGAATGGTAATTATTCAGAACAGAAGTGCTACACTGCTATCTTCTGCCTTTGCAAACACACACTATAAAGACACGGAAAGGCCAGTAACACAGCTGGAGGGACACTGCACTGCACTACAGAACATCTGACGCCTTAAGAATGTGGGCACAAGTACTCAAGGGGTTCTTATCCAAGGGCACACCAGACCTTAACTGAAACGGGCATGGGGTGAGGTTTGCTTGTGTTGCTCTGAACCTAAGGACAGGCCAGCAAACCCCTTGGCCTAGGCAGAAACCACCTGATGAGGAGGCCTTAGCGACACCTGAAGGGTGCCCTGCACCGCCGCCCTTACCAAGGCTTTGGCTCCGCTCTGGGGATTGGCAAATTCATGAGATATTTCACAGTTCTAACAAAGATTCCAGCTTATTTACTTCACCAAATGATATGCTGTCAAAGAACTTATCCCAAGTCAATGCAATGAAGGCTGTAATATGGACAAAGAAGCGCTATCCAAACAAAACTTCTAAGAGATACAAGACCACCTCCCACCCCACCCACTCGGTGGACCCAAGTTTGGTTAAGTTTAATCTGTAGTCATCTCAGACTACAACTCAAGTGTAAATGATAAAGCACAGCCATGATCACGGTGTTCTTGAGAGTGAGCGGCTGGTCCCAGGAAGTGTGACACCACAGAGCCTACTGCAGAACATCCCTCGGGTGAGCAAGCACAGGGTGATAAGGTCACTTCAGTCTTCATCTTTTCAGCAGATCAGAGCCCAGATGGCTGGTGGCTTTCTGCAGGGTCTGACAGGAATCCAAGAGAGCTGGCTTCAAGGTTCACACTGACACCCATCAGCGGGAGTCTTCCTGTTCAGGAGCTGCGATCCCCATGAAGTCCACAAGTGCAGTAAAGCTGAGGTAGTCAACCCTTACAAAGGCTCAGTATCTGAACGTAAAAAGACTATTGAAATGACCACTAGCTGCAGGTTTTGGTTTTGTATGTGCAGAGCAACTTTGAAAGAACACTGCTGCGTCTAGTTCATGCGTTTATAGAACATTGAAACCCCTAATCCAATGTACAGAGCGGTTGTGGCACTGAGCCTCAGGCATCAGAGAGGGGTGTGTGGCCGCTGCCGCGGCCCAAGTGAGATCAAGGATGAAGGTGACTGGGCGCTGTGCCATGGTCTGGGTGCCTTGGAGGGCCAGGGAAGGCCGTTCCTTAATTGTACCGTGTGTGGACGCTTTTCTGATTTTCAAGCACAGCGTACTGGTTGTCTAGATGAAGTTTAAGGACCTGGTTTTTTGAAACCTCATCCCTACCTCTATTTTTGTGTCTTACTACTTCAGAGCTCTTCTCCATTTCTTTATCCTTCCGACTGTCTGCGTGCTTGGCAGTGGACTGCAGGGATGGGAACTGTGCGTTGCCATATATTTCTGGCTGTCCTTGCGTTGTTCTCCTCATTGTGGTTAACCTGGCTCCAGGAGGCCTGTACACTCCACCAGTCACAGCCATTTCAGGAGTTTCTGTAACGGTCAGTGGAGCAGGAGGTGCTTGTACCAGAGCCGTTTTGTTCCAGGGACCTGAAGACTTTTCTACTCCACTTCCTCCTCCACCTTCTTCCCAGTTATCACTTGGATCTTCTCTCTTTTCATTATCATCTTCTTCCTTTTCACTTATTTGCATCACCTGAACTCTGAGTCCGCTGTGTTCAACCACTTTTTGCTCAAAATCTTTCCACTCATCTTCATCCTTGGCGATGGGTCTTGATTGCGATGCCGGGCCGAGCCCCCCCCCCCCAAGCCTGGGTACAAGCCAGCCAGGGCTGGGTGCTGCTCACAGCTGTGGGGTGGAGCATGCGTGGCTGGAGCTCTGGTGAGAGCGCTCTGCCGTTGCCTATGTGTGTGACGCCCAGGCCTGAAAGAGCTCTTTTTTTCTTTTTTTTCTCTCTTCTTTTTTCTTCTTTGTCTTGTATCAAATCCACTTCACACCACTAATACTAAAAACTCTAAATTGGTTACTAGAACACTACTAAATATTCACTATCTCTAATCTCTATACTACCTTACCAAACTCATACTCTCATTTTATTTCAACCTATCTGTGGTTTTACCCTATTACAACTTCATTTTCCTCCTTACTCAATCTTCACTGCTGAATATAATACAATTTCCCCTGGATACACCAGCTGAAAAGGAGAGGATGAAAGAAATCTACCAAAAGCAACAGATACAAACTTCTGAAATCATGAGGAGAAATAATGAGGAAGCAATGAGCTCCCACAACTCCATAAGAACAGAATCTGACAACACAGAATTGCAGAGATCTCCAGAAGGTTGAATCAGGAATGTAACTGTAGAAATAATACAGGACTTCTGAAGAGAATTTACAGAGAGTCTGAAAGAAATAAAGGATGCAATCATTGAAGTGAAGGTATCAATTCAAACTACCAACAATTGATAAGACCACATGGAGAATAGAATCTCACTCCCAGAAGATAATCACTCCAAAAATGAGCATGTAGTATATGACTTAGAAAAAACAATTTGACAGCATGAATTGGACATTGAAGCTATATGGGCCCATTTTAAAAGAGCTAAACTAAGAATAATTGGCATAGAAGAGAGAATAGAAGATAAAGCCAAAGGGATCAACAATCTTTTTAAAGAAGTACTATCAGAAAAATTTCCAAACATAGAACAAGAGATCGATACACAGGTGCAGGAAACATATAGAACCCCCTTTAGACAAGATCAGAGAAAAGGTTCACCTCAACACATAATAGTTAAACTGACCAACATAGAAGCCAAGGAGAGAATCTTAAAGGCAACAGAAACAAAAGACCAACTGATATTCAGAGGCAAACCAATTAGAATCTCTCCAGACTTCCCAAACCAAGTCATAAAATCCAGAAAGACCTGGAGTAATTTATTCCAAACTCTAAAAGAAAGATAACTTGCAGTCAAAAATTTTCTATGTAACAAAACTATGTTTCAAATTATATGGGGAAATAAAAATCTTCCATGACAAACAGAAGCAGAAGGAATTTAAGTCTTCCAAACCAGCAATAGAAAATATACTCAAAGAGACCAACTGCAAAGAAGAAACAAGTAATGCATGTTAGAACCAGAGAAACAACAATTTTCACACAGCAAACAAAGCAAAGAAGAGCACTACCTCAAACAGAAGTTACATCTAAATATCTTAGGAATTAAAAACCATCTCTCAATAATCACACTGAACATAAGTGGCCTCAACTCCCCAATAAAAAGACATAAGGTCATAAACTGAATTAAAAACAAGAACCCATCAACCTGCTGCCTGCAAGAAACACACCTTACAAGTAGTCACAAAGGTAAAGGGATGGAGCAAGGTAATCCATGCTAATGGAACTTAAAGACAAGCAGGAGTAACAACTATGATATCACAAAAGTTAGACTTCAATCTCAAGCTTATTAGAAGAGACAAAACAGGTATATTTTTTACTAGTAAAAGGAAAAATCTTGCAAGAGGAAATAATGATAGTCAAATTTATGCCCCAAACGCAGGTGCAGCTACTTTCATAAAACAAAATTTCGCAACATTAAATCACACATAAGTCACAGTACAAGAATACTGGGAAACTTTAATACTCCTTTCACACCATTAGACCAATCTTCTATACAAAAGATCAGTAAAGATGCCTCAGACCTAAAGAACACCATTAGCCAAATGGACCTATTAGACACATATAGAATATTCCACCCAACTACAGCAGAGTTCACATTTTTCTAAGCTGCTCATGAAACCTTCTCCAAAATAGATCACATCCTGGGTCACAAAGTGAACACTAGCAAATTCAAAAAATGTGACATACTTCCCTGTGTCTTTTCAGACCATAATGGAATGAAACTAGAAATCAACTATAAGAAAACCCAGAGAAACTACAAAACACGTGGAGACTGAACACCACACTTTTGAATGAAGAATGGGTCATAGAAGAAATAAGGGATGAAATAAAGAAATTTCTAGAAACAAATAAAAATAGAGATACAGGATATCAAAAACTCTGGGACACTTTGAAGGCAGTATTAAGATGAAAATTCATAGCACTGAGTGCCCACATAAAAGAACATAAAATCAACAAATAAATAACCTAATGATATACATCAAAGCCTTTGATAAACAGCCTAACTCCAAAGCCAGCATAAGGCAGAAAATTATTAAAATTAGAGCAGAAATCAACAAACTCCAAAGCCAGCATAAGGCAGAAAATTATTAAAATTAGAGCAGAAATCAACAAAGTAGAGAATAAAAAATACAGAGAATCAACAAAACCAAGAGCTGGTTTCTCGAAAAAATTAACAAGATAGATAAACCACTAGCCAACTTAACCACATTACAAAGATAAGAGATGAAAAAGGAGATATTATCACCAAAAGTGTAGGAATCCATAAGATTATCAGAAACTACTTTGAAAAACTATACTCCAACAAAATGGAAAATATGGAAGAAACTTCTAGACAAATACAACATTTCTAAGCTAAGTAAAGAAGATATAGAAAATTTAAAACCAACCAATAACAATCAAAGAGATTGAAATAGCAATAAAGAGCCTGCCATCAAAGAAAAGCCCAGGACCAGATGGTTTCTCAAGTGAACTTTATAAAACTTTTATAGGAGAGCTAATCCTAATACTCCTCAATCTATTTCATGAAATAGAAAGAAACAGACTCTCCCAAATACGTTCTATGAAGCCAAAATCACATTAATGACAAAATCAAATAAGGAAAGCTCAAAAAAGGGAAACTACAGGCCTATATTATTGATGAACCTGGATGCAAAATTGCTAAACAAAATACTAGCAACATGCACATCAAGAAAATCATACACCATGACAAAGTAGGGTTCATCTGAGGGACACAAGGCTGGTTCAACATACAAAAATCAATCAATGTAATTCATTACATAACAGAACCAAAGACAAAAATTACATGATCATTTCAATAGATGCTGAAAAAGCATTTGACAAAATCCACCATCTGTTTATGCTAAAAGCACTGCAGAGAACTGGAATAGAAGGAATATATCTTAACAACATAAAGGCAATCTACAATAGGCCCACTGTCAACATTATATTAAGTCAAGAAAAACTGCAAGAATTCACCCTAAAAATAGGAACAAGACAAGGATGTCCATTATCACCACTTCTTCCCAATATAGTACCTGATACTCTAGATACTCTAGCCAGAGAAATAAGGCAAAAAAAAAAAAAAGGAAATCAAAGTAGAACAAATAGGACAAATAGGAAAAGAACTCAAACTTTCACTATTTGCAGATGACATGATACTATACTTAGAAGATCCAACAAAGTCAACCAGAAAGCTTATAGAATTGATCAACAAATTCAACATGGTGTCTGGATACAAAATCAACCTTAAAAATTGGAAGCTTTTCTGTATACCGACCATAAATCCACTGAGAAATCCAGAAAACACTTCCACTAAGGATATCCCACAAAAAAATAAAATACTTAGGTCAAACTTAACCAAGGAGGTAAAAGACCTCTACAAAGAAAATTACAATACATTGGGAAAAGAAATCAAAGAAGATCATAGAAGATGGAAAGATCTTCCATATTCATGGGTAGGCAGAATAAATATCATTAAAATGGCCATACTTACAAAATGAATCTACAGATTCAATGCAATATCCATTAAATTACGAAAGTCCTTTCTCATAGACATAGAAATCAGTCCTTAAATTCATTTGGAACAACAACAACAACAACAACAACAACAACAACAACAAAACAAACCCAGAACAGCCAAAGAAGTTCTCAGCAGCAAAAATCACGCAGGAGAAATCACAATACCTGACTTTAAAATATACTACAAAGCCATAGTAATAAAAACAGCATAGTACCGGCACAAAACAGATACATAGACCAATGAAGCAGAATAGAAGACTCAAAAACAAATCCGCACACTTATTGCCAACTGATTTTTTTTACAAAGGGGCCAAAAACACATTGGAAAAAAGACAGCCTATAAACCTCACTTTCCCACCCTGCACAAGAGTCAATTCAAGATGGATCAAAGACTTGGAAATTAGACCAGAGACCTTGAGGCTTCTTAAAGAGGGCATAGGTTCAACACTACAACACATAAGCACAGGTAAAAATGTTCTCAGCAAGACCCCAAAGGCACAGGAAACTAAAAGGTGGATCAATACATGGGATTGCATTAAACTAAAGAGCTTCTGTACAGCAAAAGAAACTATCAAGAACCTCCACCAAGAGCCAAAAGAATGGAAGATTTTTGCCACCTTCTCCTCCAATAGAGGACTAATACCTAAACTATACAGAAAACTCAAGAAACTCAGCACTAAGAAAACAAATGGCCCAATAAAAATGGGCAAGTGAACTAAATAGTTCACAAAAGAGATTCAAATGGCCAATAAATGTAAGAAAAAATGTTCAACATTATTAGCAATCAGAGAGATGCAAATCAAACTACCCTGATATTTCACTTAACTCCAACTAGAATGGCAATCATTCAAAACAAAATCAACAACAAATGCTGGTTAGGATGTGGAGAAGTGTAAATTCTAGTACATTGTTGGTGGGATTGCAAATTATTTCAAAACTTTGAAAAACTGTATGGAGGATCTTCAGAAGATTGGGAACAAACTTACCATATGATCCACTTCTGGGTATCTACTCAAAAGAATGGAAACTAGACTACCAAACTAATCCATGCATATCTGTGTTCATAGCTGAATAATTCACCATTACCAAACTGTGGAACCAGTCCAGATATACATCAACAGATGAATGGATTACAAAAGTATGGGACATGTACGCAATGGAATTTTACTCAGCCATAAAGAAAAACACAGTTACATCATTTACAAGGAAATGGATAGAACTGGAGAACATTATGCTAAGTGAGATTAGTCAGTCACAGAAATAAGAAATCAGATGCTCTTCCTAATATGCAGAAGCTAGGGAGAAAATGGGTCATAGAAACTCTAGATGAAGAAGATACTATAGATGAGCAAATAAAGTTACCTTAGGGGATGGGAGGGGGAAGAGGCAAATTATCTAATGTTCATGATATACATTAATAAACATATCAAAGTCAATCAATAAGCCAAACATGAGGAGGGAGGGGGAGGGGTTGGAGTGACAATTGGGTAAGGACTAATTGGGTGATGTGTGCATATATACCTCTACCATCTTGTACTCCATTAAGATGCATGACTACAACGCACCAAGACAAAGTTAAAAAAAATAAAGTAAATTTCTATAATAAATTAAGTTGGGTCCAATGAGGTCCTGGAGAGAGGAGTCTCAACTCAGCACATGTGAGCATGACACCAATCTAGTGACAACAAGACAGATTGTGGTGGTCTGGCAGTTTTCAGGATCCTTGATATATACTAATACATACATATATATAATATATATCTACATGCCTAATTATATATGTATATATTCATATATAATATATATTAAGTAGTATGATTGATATATATGTATAAATGTATAAAATGTTTGTGCACATGTATATGCTAATAACAGCACACAGGGCAATTTTCTAAAGTGAATGTATTTCCAGTAACTTTAGGATTGTGAATAAACATATGTAGATTTCCCAGGAATTTGAGAGTGATATCCCTGGAGAAAAATTGATTTGAGAGGGACAGGTCTGTCAGAAATACTAGCTTGAGAGTAAAGGTATGAAGAAAGTTAGTGCAAGGCTTTCAGATAAATGTTATGATCTCCTTGTTCTTTCTCTTGTTTTCTTTTAACTTATCTTTTCTGTCCTGCTTTAGGTTCAGTACAAATGGGTATGGGCATCATTGCTTTAATTTATTTTGTATGAGGTTCACTGATCTTGATTCTATAAATCTGTCTTTCACATAATTTGGGATATTTTTAGGCATTTTAAATACCTTTTTCTATAATTTTATTCTCCTGAAAGTCCAGTTAAATGAGTCTTCAGTCTTTGATACTGTCCTACAGGTCCATAAGACTCTTCATTTTTTTCAACCCTTTTCCCTTTTGTTGTTCAGATATAAAATTTCTATTGCTTCATTTTCGAGTTTACTGGTACTCTCCATTGTCAGTTCCATTCTGCTTTGCTATCATCTTGTGAATCTATTTCTGATATTGAATTTATTTTGGTTCTAAAATGTCTGGTTCTTTTTTATTGTCTAATGTTCTGCACAGAACTTTTATCTTTTTAGACAATTCAAGAACATTCACTTTTGCATTTAAGAGTATGGTTATAACTACTTTAATGTGTATGACAATTCAAGTATCTGGTCATTTTTAATATTAGTGTCTTATTGTCCATTTTCTGTTTCTGTTACTGAATACTATGGACAGGGTGACTTATAAGGAAAGGTTTATTTAGTCCATGGTTTTGGATATTCAAGAGTATGGGACTGGCATCTGCTTTGCATCTGATGAGAGCCTTTCTGCTGGGTCATGGCATAGTGGAGAGTAATACATGTTGAGACAGAGCATGCATGCCACCTTTATAACAAAGCCACTTCCATGATAACCCATTAATCAACCAATCCAGTAATCCATTAACTGGCTAATCTATTCATGAGAAATCTACCTTCATGGCCTAGTCACCCTTAAAGGTTCTACCCATTTTCTAATATCTCACAAAGAAGATTAAATTTCAGCAAAAATTTATGTTGACATTCAAAACACAGCAGTTGGCAACTGTGTATTGTAATTATTTTCTCTTGAAATCTGGTCCAATTTTGCTGATTCAATATATGTCCAATCATTTTTATTATATTTTTGAATTTTTAATTTATATTTTAAGAATATTTTAAAATCTTTTCAACCTTTTTTGGAGGGGATGTGAGTGGGGAAGGAGTTGTTTTAGGGTACAATCAATCCAGGTAGTTTCAGGATATACAGTTTATCTCAGTTTTTGAAATTATTTTTTCAGTTTTCAAAGCATTTGTTATGTTCTTGGGGTCTCACTTAGAGATTATCTTAGTATTAGGCGGTGGATTATATACATATTCAGTTATCAAAGCTTTTGATGTACTTCTTTGCTTATGTTTCAAAAATGCCTGCCCAAGAAGTAAGTCAGGGACTGTGTTGATTCATAAGCAGAAAACGTTTCTCTCTTCTAGCCCTGTCCTCACCAGGATTTCCCTCCTCTCCTTGCCTCTTAGGACCTCTTTTCTATAGGTCTACTGGATAGAAATATGGGGTTGTCTCAGGCAGATTCCTTCTGAATTGCTATATAATTCCACATGCTCAAGCCACTTTCCAGAATAATCAATGAAAATTAAGAGGGAAAAAAAGAAACAAGGAAAGAAAGAAAGAAAAAAAGAAAAAAAGAGAGACATTTCTTCTCTAACACATGTACTTTTACTCAACCAAGATATCATTTCCACTTCATCTATTCCACAATTTGGGGTTTCTCTGAATATTAGCTGATTATACCACTATCATCATTTAATGCAGTTGCCTGATTATGGCAGGCCTTTTGGGAAGACTGTGAGAAAAAAATAGAGGAAACAAAATGAAGATCCCCCAACACTTTCCACCTTGAAGTGGCCCCTTAATCATCTATTAAAAATAGAATGGGTTTTTCTCTTGTAGTTGTGCAGTGCATGCCTATAATAGAATTTTCCAAATTTTTTTTTTTTTTGGCGGTACTGGAGATGGAACCCAGGGGCATTTTACCTGGGCTCCAAAACTACACTCCCAGCCCTATTCTTTATTCTTTATTTTGAAATAGGGTCTCACTAAGTTGCAGAAGGCCTCGCTAAGTAGCTGAGGCTGGCTGAAAACCTGCCTCTGCCTCCTAAGTACTAGGATTACAAGCTTGCGCCACCAAGCCCAGCTTGAATTTTCCAGTTTAGTTGACCCTTGGGTCAAGCTAGAAGATATAGGAACTTCATTGTATTTAAATAATAAAATACCTGAAACAGGCTACCTAATGAATAAAATAGGTTTATTTAGCCTATAGTTTTGGAGGTTCAAAGTTCAAATCATATAGCACAGACTCTGTAGCTATGGAATATACCTTAGCTGTATACTTTATGGCTGATAGCAGTGGCAGGAATGTGCATAGCAGTAAGCAGATCATATCTATTTTTTTTTTTTTTGGAGGGGTTACTGGGAATTGAACCCAGGGCTTTGAGCATACTAAACTAGGTAAATGGTCTTCCACTGAAGGCAGAAACAGAATGAAAGTGTCCAGGTTTGGTTCTTTATAAAAACCCTCTCCTAAAACGTGAAGAGGTCAACTGGAGAACTAACTCACATCCCCAGTGACCTAACTAAGGATCCCCACTAGTTTTACCTCTTAAAGGTTCCACCACCTCCCAATACTACCATCTTGGCATTCAAGCCCCTAGTCACAACAAACCCTTATGGCCCCATTAAAACACAACCAAACCATAGCACCCATTGCCACTACAGCAGTCAGCCTTTTAATTTTGACTTTCCTTTTCAATATGCTTGGCATTCTTGAAGTTTTAGAATCCTCAGGTGTTTTTATACTTATCAAGAGATTTTGGTTGCAATTGTTGGGACAAGCAGGATCTAGTGGGTTTAGTTTATTCTGGCCAACACGGGACATAGTATAACCTGTCAAACATAGTTTTCACATTGGATGAGAAGATGCAAAGGCTAATCAAGGGATTAGTAACTACTTTAACAGGAAGCAACAGGTTATTTAACTTCTGTCTCTTCACTTGTTAGAGATAATGCCCACTTTACTGTTACTTTTGTCTAGGATATAAGTTGCGTTTTAATGTGTATGGTATGACTCAATTTATATTATGTAAGGCTACACAGAGATTGCACACTAAGTGCTAGTTAAAATTGAGAACATGGAACAAAGTGTGGTGGTGCACAACTGTAATTTCAGTACTTGGGAGGCTAAGACAGGAGGATCGCAGGTTCGCAGCCAGCTCCAGGTACTTAGGGTGTCTCTCTGCAACTTAGTGAGACACTATTTAAAAAAAACAAAACAGGGCTGGGGGTGTAGGTCAGGGGTAGAATGCCCCTGGATTCTATCCCCAGTACTGCAAGAGAGAGAGAGAGAGAGAGAGAGAGAGAGAGAGAGAGAGAGAGAGAGAGAGAGAGAGAAAGAAATAGAGGCAAACTTTTAAAAAATAGTTCTCTACACATTTATATTATTTGAATAACATAAATGACCAGACCAACCTAAGAAGACTAGAAAATCCTCCTTTCCCTACAATTTCCCATCAGTCTCAGACTCCATGGATTTAAGATTTACATCTGACTTTTAGCTACAAGAAAGCTGGTGGACATCTCAGCATCACAACCTTCTTTCTCTAAGAATCTCTCTACCCCTTCCACACACAGGGTTGCTGAGAGAACAGGCCATTGACAGCCATGGGATCATAAAAGACCCTGGATCTCTGGCCAACCAAGGAAACTGAGGGTTTGTGATGGAGACTGGAAAGGAATGGCTTATACTGACCCATGCACTTGATCTCAGGCAACTCTGCTTCAGGAGCTGTGGGATGACCACCTTCTACCATGTATAGAAATAAGTAGAGAAAGCCAGATAGCAGAGAGAGGAGAGAAAGAAAAGTACAAATGAAAGACCATGTGATCAGAGAAGAAATATATACTGAGAATAAGAAAAACAAAACTGAAAGTCTGTTTACACACTGTTTTGCAGTCAGTCAATATTCTTACTCTTTTATTGAAGCATATAATCATGCATTATTATAATAACAACCCCATTTTTAATTTAACAATCCTAATTAACTTCTCTCATGTTCATGGATAGGCAGAATAAATATCATCAAAATGGTCATGCTTTCAAAAGTGATCTACAGATTCAATGCAATACCCATTAATTTACTAAGGTTATTTTCATAGACATAGAAAAATCACTTCTTAAATTCATTTGGAACAACAAAACACCAGAAGAGCCAAAGTAGTTCTCAGTAGCAAAACCATGCAGAAGGAATCATAATATCTTTCTTTAAACTATATTGCAAAGACATAGTAATAAAAACAGCATGGTACTGGCAGAAAAACAGATACATAGACCAATGGAACAAAATAGAAGACTCAAAAACAAATCTGCACACTTACAGCCAATTGATTTTTGACAAAGGGGCCAAAAACATACACTGGAAAAAAGATAGCCTCTTCAACAAATGGTATTGGCAAAACTGGTTAACCATATGCAAAAAAAAAAAGTGAACATAAAATCTCACTTTCTCATCCTGCACAAGAATCAATTAAAGATGGATCAAAGACTTAGAAATTGGACCAGAGACCTTGAGGCTCCTTAAAGAGGGCATAGATCCAACACTGCAACACATTGACAGAGGTAAAAACTTTCTTAACAAGATTCCAAAAGCACAAGAAACTAAAAGAAATGAGTCAATACATGGGATTGCATTAAACACAGGAGCTTCTGTACAGCAAAGGAAACTCTCAAGAACCTCAACAGAGAGCCAAAAAATGGGAGAAAATTTTTGTTACCTAATATTTAGAATATACAAAGAACTCAAGAAAACCAGCAGTAAGAAAACAAATAACCCAATTAAAAAATGGGCAAGGAAACTAAATAGACACTTCACAAAAGAAGAGATTCAAATGGCCAATAAATGTATGAAAAAGTGCTCCACATCATTAGCAATCAAAGAGACACAAATCAAAACTACCCTGAAATCTCACCTAACTTCAACTAAAACATTAATCATTCAAAACACAAACAACAACAAATGCTGGTGAGGATGTGGATAAATGGGAACTCTAATACATTGTTGGTGGAATTGTAAATTAGTACAAACACTTTGGAAAACAGTATGCAGGATCCTCAGAAGAATGGTAATGAACTTATCATATGATCTAGCAATACCACTTCTGGGCATCTACCCAAAAGAATGGAAACCAAACTACCAAACCAAATAATGCACGTGTATCTATGTTCATAGCTGCACAATTCACCATTGCCAAACTACGGAACCAGCCAAGATGTCCAACAACAGATGAATGGATTATAAAACTGTGGGATATGTACACAATTGAATTTTACACAGCTATAAAGAACAAAGTTATATCATTTACAGGGTAATGGATGGAACTGGAGAGCATTATGCTAAGTGATATTAGTCACAAAAAATAAGAAATCAGATGCTCTCCTTAATATGTGGAAGCTAGAGAGAAAATGGGTCATAGGAGGAACTCTAGACAAAGAAGAAACTATGGATGACTAAATAAGTGACCTAACTGAGGAGGATGGGAAGGGGAAGGAGAGAAATTCCATAATGTACATGATGTACATTCACAAACATATCAAAGTCAATCACTAAGCCAAATATGAGAAGGAAGGAGGAGGGAGGGAATGGGATGGGAATTGGGTAAGGGCTAATTGGGTGATGTGTGTATGTATGCCTCTATCATCTTGTACTCCATTAAGATACACCAATAAAAAAGTTTAAAAAGACATTAGATTATTTTTTCTTAAGTAGAAAACTAACATCACAGCAAAACCATGATTTGGATAACTATGATTTGCTCAGTATTTCCAAAAGAAAGAGATGGTTGAGGTTATACATATATAAAACATTTGTAAAAAGGGATAATAGAGTATGATAATACTACAGCAAGATCTTATTTTGAATGGGGGACGTATCTGGAAAAAAAACTGTAGTAAAGTTGGGCAGTGGTAGGAGCATGTAGACTGACTTGGGAAAAAACAAAACAAAACAAAAAACAGCTCCTGCCAGGTGCGCACAACTGTAATTCCAGTACTTGGGAGTCTGAGACAGGAGAATTGCAGGTCCCAGGACAGCCTCAGCCACTTAGTGAGGCTCTGTTTTAAAATGAAAACTAAAATAGGAGTGGAGGTGTAGCTAAGTGGTATAATACCACTGAGTTCAATCCCAGTAACAAAAAAAAAAAGAAAAAAGAAAAAAAAAAGAAAGAAAAAAAGAAAAAGAATCCAGCTTCCTAGGATACTTGAAATCAACAGTTTACTCAGAAAAATTACATGTATTCATTCATTCAACAAATGTCTTTTGAGCAGCTACTGCATACCAAGTATTGTTGCAAGTGCTGGAGATAAGGCAGCGAATAAAATGAGGTCACGCACACATGGCGCTTGTGTATTGGGAACAGGTCAGGCAATAGAAACAAATACAAAATAGAAGTGATGAAGGCAATTTAAAAAAAAAATCAGGGGTTAGAGAATACTCAGGAAGGTAGGCTATTTTAGATAGCAAGACCCAGCGAAACCTCTGTGATTAGGGGACATTTAAGTGGAGACCTGACTGCAACAAGGAAGCAAGCCAAGCTGCCTTTTGCAGAGCATGCATGGCATGAGTCAGAGCAAGACTTCCTCAGTGACACAGGAAAGGGAGAGCATGGTAAACGATGAGGCCAGGAGGAGGCCCAGATCCCGCTGGAGGATTCGGCTTTTTACTCTGAGCACCACATTGGAGCAGAGGAGTAAAATAACTGGCCTTACAAATCACTCTGCTTGCAATGGAAAAAATAGGCTCAGGGGTTAGAGTTTGGAAGTGAGAGACTAGTTAGTATGTCTTTGACATACTCTAGGTGAGAGAATTTGGTAGCTTGAACCAAAGCAGAAATGGTGAGATACAGTTGTGATATATATTTGAAGGTGGTTCCAACAGTATTTGCTGATGGGTCAGAGAGTTATGTGAGAAGGGAGCTGTTTTTTTCATTTGAGTAAGTTTGAACTTAAATAACTTGGTGACTGGAAATGCCATTTACTGAGATGAAGAGTTAGAATTTATGTGTGGTGCTGAGCAAACCAAAACTTGGTTTTGTGATGGCTATTTATAGCTAACAATATGCTACTTGGAAGATATCAGATACTGTTATATAATATGTTTTAAATATCTTCTCTCATTTAAAAAACCCTCTGAGGCAGATCAATAATATTTTTCCTATTTGGCAATTGAGGAAACTGAGGCACAGGAAAGATATATAACTACATATAATCCAACTAGCACAAGGCAAAATCAGAATCTAAGTCTAGGATGACTAGCTCCAGAAATTTCGTTCCTATTTATCTGTATTTGTCAGTTTTGTGTTCATATACTACAATAACCTGAGACCTGCAACTTTATGAAGAGAAGAAGGACCTTTTCCTGGAGGAAAGTGTCTTACCATTCTCTATTGTGCGTTCATGACTGCATGTGTCTCAAAAAGAAAGAAAGAAAGAAAGAAAGAAAGAAAGAAAGAAAGAAAGAAAGGCAGGCATCAGGGAATAGGTTGTGTTTCATCTTATTGTTCCTCTAAGTATTACTACGGTGAAATATCGGAGGTAGCTAACTTTATAGAAGAGGTTTATTAAGCTAGCAGTTCTAGATGCGCAAAGTGCCAACAGCTTGGCCCCAGCTCTAGCATGGGCCCCCTGGTGGATGGTGAAGTGCCTGCAGGAGGAGGGGATTACCAGTTAAATAGGATGCAAGATAGCAATTAAAGGAAATTGTTCAGGCTGACATAATTCACTTCTTCTTCTTCTTCTTCTTCTTCTTCTTCTTCTTCTTCTTCTTCTTCTTCTTCTTCTTCTTCTTCTTCTTCTTCTTCTCCTTCTCCTCCTCCTCCTCCTCCTCCTCCTCCTCCTCCTCCTCCTCCTTCTTCTTCTTCTTCTTTTTTGGTGGGACCTTTCTACCTCCAGGCTACACTCCCAGACTTCTTTTTTTAATATTTTATTTTTTTATTTGGAAACAGGGTCTCTTAAGCCAGAGAAGCTGGCTTTGAACCTGCGTGATCCTCCTGTCTCCGCCTTCCAAGTGTGGGGAATTACAAGCGTGCGCCACCACGCCTAGCTCACTTTTTTTTTCTTTTAAACAAGAGCACAAATCCACTTTTATTTATTTACTTTTCATTAAATCCTTGAGGGGCACAGCCATCACATGGATTCTGTATCCAATGGCCCTAGTAGAAAGGTTCCTTGGGAATTTGGCCCAAACCATGCCATTGTTTCCATGGCCACAAGTTCCCTTTCACCAGAGCACTCGGTTTTTATTTGTTTTGCCACCAAGAGTCACTTGGCTGTTTTTTTACTTTGTCTATCTAAACACCTCTCTTGTCCAAGTATAATTCAGTTCTTGAGTTTCATCTTGGGCATAAATACCCGAGATGAAACTGAATTCTACAGATTCAAGAAAGGCTGTGTTCTTCATTTGGTTCCAGAGACTGAAATTATAACCAGCAAAAATGGCTCCAACATAGTGGAAAGAGCAAAAATTCACTTTTGAGAATGCTCACTCCAGAACACCAGTGTTTCCTTCCAAGAATAGTGTTCCCTATGACAAAGGACCCCCCCACTAGGCCTCTTAAAGATGCTATCAGCTCCCTTATCACTACATTGGCTATCAAGCTCCCAAAATGAGCACCTTTAGAAAGGGGGCACACTTAAACCATACCCAACCACAGCATTCTGTTCTAACCCCTCGAGGTTCATATCTTTCTATTGTCTAAATGGATATCTGCAGCACACAATTGAAAATGGAGTCTTCAGTTTAGGGCAGAGGTCAGGTCTAGCTACAGATACATGATTGGGAATTATCAGCCCCCTAATGGTATTTGAAGCTATGATACTGGTTAGGATCATTTATTGAGAGAGTATAGTTGAGGAAGAAATTAAATTCAAGGCTAAACTCTTGATTTCTTCATCATTTGTGGCTTAGAAATGAGAGAAGGCTCTGGTAAATGAGTGAATTAGAATGCCTCTCTATTGGAATTCTTCTGATGTTTTCTAATGATTAGACTGAGGCTAGGCAACATCCACTATTACTGTAACATATCATAAACTTTATAACATTTTCTTTAAGAGATGGAGGTATTGGTGTATTGCCCAAGCTGACCCTGAACTTCTAGGCTCAAGTGATCCTCCTGATTCAGTTCCTGAGAAGCTGAGACTTCAGGCATGTGTCAAAGTACCCAGGTTTGACATATCACTGTCAATGTTAAAGTTTGACCACCTGGTTGAGATAGTGTTTTTCTGTTTTTTAAAAATTCTACAGTAACTTTTCTATGCTAACTCCCTTCCCCTACCACTGTAGAAGTAACTTTAGCCTGTACACACTTAAGGAGAAGAGAGTTATAACCTAGAGAGGATTATTTATATAGAATATTTAGGATTCTTCTTTAAGAAAAATCTGTCTCTTCTCCATTGACTTTTGCATTTTTATTCACTTGCATTACTGAGACTGATTGAATGCAGGGCCTCGTCATCTTACTTTTTTTAAAAAAAATTTAATCTTTATCACTATGGATACTCTGGGTTTCAACTCAGCAGTACTTTGTGTATTTTGTTGCTCAAATGGTTCCATTGTTAGCCAATGGGAATTCTTTCAGATAGATTCTGTGTCTGTTATATGCCTGTTCTGTTTTGATTTTTGAGTACTTCTTACTTTTATAAGTAAGTGCTGGCTTTCTTTGTATATTTGCTGCCTTAATCTTGCAATCAGGCTTTTATCCAAGGACCCCAAGTTCCTTTTATTAGAAATTCAGATCAATGGGATATTTAGTAGCATCCTGGTCTCTATTGGATACCAGTAGCAGCCTTCTTCCTGTAGTTGTGAAGATTAATAATGTCTCCAGATGTTGTCAAATGTCCCCTTCCCTATGCCCTACTACTACTCCCTCCTAGAGAGAGGGATGGCCCCAAGTTGCAAAACACTGCTAAAAGAGAGATATGTTCATAGGAGGACAGAAGGAGCTGTAGAAGGAGCCTTTGAGCCTGTTTGTAGACCCTGGGAAAAGATTTACAAAGGAGTTTTGCCAGTGGAAGTGCCATTTGAAATAGAACTGATTTGTAATTCTTAGTTTTATTGAACATTTATGAGATAGACAAATGGTAATGGTTTACTCTCATTATGTCATATAATTCCAAACTTTAAAAGTAGGTATTATTACCATTTTATAGCGGACAAAACTAAGTAAGGTTCCTAGAGACAAAACTACTTACGTAGGGGGCCTGAGCTGATCCTGAAGGATCCAGTCAGCCAAGCCATTGGAGAGCCCTGAGGGTACTGACATCTGCCTACACTGCAAGTCAGCGGAGTGTGACAACTTAGTTTATAAAAGTGTATTTCAATCATTTTGTTTATAAAAGTGCAAAGCCATTTCATTTCACACTTATTTTTCCCATTGAATTCTAGGTTCTCGAGAGCAGGAATCAAGCAGTCTTCATTTGTCGCCTTCCTAGCCTGGTGCTTGCAACATGATAGTTGCTTGATAAATGTTTGATAAGAGAGTTAGCATCAGTCAGTGCCATCAAATTTGCCACTCAGAGATTATGGAATTAACTAACACTTCTTTCTGGACAAATTGCTTTGCTATATACATCTCTGGTGAAGCACTCATTGCTAGACACTCAAGCCAGCATTCAGTAATCTCATAGTTTCTGAACCTCATTGTTTTCTTCCCCCAAAGTGTAGCTGGCTGGTGTTGTAACATCCTCAAAATGATTATGGCCAGTAGCCTTTTGCCATGGGTTAGAGATTCAAAAGAAGAATTCTCTGAGGATAGAAAAATCATGCTTACACCTCTGATATTAAAATGTCGGAATGCATTGCTATTGTGTGGAATTTCATTTCCACATATAATGTCAATTATCTACTTTTGACGATTCCTTTGTCCCAAATGATTCTTGTATCATTTTAAGGGGGAAATTTATGAAGACCCTGAGATTTTTTTTATTTTTTATTTTTCTTTCTTTCAATTCCTTTCCTTTCACATCCTAACTTCCACTTATTTGTTTGGTGGCAGTAGTGGTGTCATTCTTTTTGTTCATTAAACAAAATGAGGGAAAATGCCCTGTATTTCATTCTTTTTCTTTTTCCTACAACTTCTCGATCTGCTATTTGCAGTGGCTATGAAATTCAAAGTCTATTGAATTAGAAGTTGCTCTCTGTTTTCAAGACTCAGTCTTCCTTTGCTAAAATTCTGGTCTAATTAAAAAAACAGTAGATCATAGTTAAATAAAACTGTACCCAGGATAACCCTAATTTCCATATGCAGATTTATCTGCACTGACAGCCACCCCCCTTACACACACACACTCTCTCTCTCTCTCTCTCTCTCTCTCTCTCTCTCTCTCTCTCTTCTCCTTTCCCTCCTCTCCATCTCCCTATTGCATTGTGTCTGACTGATTTTCAGAGTACCTTCGCTGTTTTCCCCCTCTCATTCCCTTTCTGTAAAATATCTAGACAGGAAGGAGGTGGCTGCAGAGGCTGAACAAACAATCTCATATTCTGCCTGCAATGTCATCGTTTCTTTCCCCCATTTTAAGGGGCTGAAGTTACCCAGGAAGGGATGCAGAGGAGCTGGAAAGGAAGGGGGGAGCTCTCCAGAGGCAGCTGCAGTCAGGGGCAGGGACTGCCACCAGATGTGCCTGCTTTTCTGGGCTTTGATTCGAAAGGGGCAGCAGGAGGAAATATTGGGAGACAAAAGCCCCGGTTTAAATGATCATTTTCTTTATTTAACATGGCAGCAGATACTCTCTGCGTAGGATCATCATGCCGAGCATAAACTGGACTTTCCCACTTGCCTGGCAGGAGTCAGACAGATCTCTGTTTGCTAAATGAACATCTGAGGTAAGACCCACTGTTTCAAATACTTGTTTTTTTTTTCCTGATCAATTAATTTTCTTAATATATGTTTCAGCTTCAATCAAAAACAGGATAGTGGGGCAAATTTGTGTTTAGTCTGCGTGTAAGGAACCAAGATAAAGCAGAAGTATAATTTATTCAACTCAATTTGCGGAGGTTACTTACTTTGTGAATTTTGTGTATGCTGTTTGTTTTTTAGGGAAAATTTTTGGTTTAAGAATAGACCGGTGTCATCATAATCCACCACTGGTGATAATACTGATGTTCAGACTCTTAAAAAAACTTTGCAAAAAGACAGTGAGCTACAGATGCATGTGCTGTATTTTTAGCTCACGTACAAATATTAGAACCCTTATTAAAATGATAGGTTTTTTTTCTTAGCAGAGAAGGGATGAATACTGCATAATTAAGTACAGTATTTAATTTGGCTGTTGTGAAGCAAAAGAATAAGGTAATAATTTTTATTGTACTAATCAGTCTCAAGATGTTCTCTGTGTTAATTGGGTTAAAAAAATTGCAGTACTTATTAGAAATTCTAATTTCACAATGCAGCACTGACAATAAGCTCAGCCAGTGAATTATTCACATCTTTAATTTGCTCACTTAATGACAGTGTTCTGTAATCAGAGTGCAGAGACTGCTGCCTATGCATTATGTATGATGCTCAGGACTTAAATGCAGGACATTATGAAGCTCTCAGTGGTTCAGTAATTAGTTTTCCACAAGACAGGATTTAGATATTCACAGATAAAAGTCCACAGTTGGATAATGCTAAGGTTGCAACACAAAATAACAAAGGAAAGGAAGCTCAAAGTTTAGACTGGAACTTTGTCTCTAGGGCCTTGTCCAGTGTGGAAACAGAATCATGCCACCTGAAATAGTTGCCTAGCTCTGATCACATGTTTGAAAACTGTTTTGGAACAAAGTTGTAGCAGGCAAGGCGTTTGAACAATTTCAGTGGACCAGAGGGGAAAGATAAAACCTTTTTAATTAGTGTTCACAGAAGCCCTGCAATATATCCTCCTAACAAGTCTGTAGTATGCGGAGCAGGCTTTCTCAGTATGCTTTGTAACTTACTTAGTGCAAATGCAAATCAGGTTACAATAGTGTTTGGCTGTAATTGTGTTTGTAAAAGGGTTACATGCCCAAATGGAGATTGAGCTTGCTTGTGGTTTTGTTCCAGTTGCTTCTGAGGGAAGGTTTGAAAATCAAATGAGATATTAAGTGAATCTGGGCATGAAAGAAAGTAGATCTGAATTGTCAGTGCAACTTTGAAATTTCTTACACTTGTCAGTTTAGAGTTGTTCGTTTTTCCTTAATAATACTATGGTTGTTCTGTCATACATTATAAGTTATATAATGACAGCGGGCTATTTAGAGGCATTATCATTACTTTAAAAATGTATGCTGTGCTTGGGATCACATTTCACAGCATTATTCCTAAAGTTTCATGACTAACTCAAAATTTATAAGTGACTTTTTTTTGGTAAAGAACATGTTGCTTGGTGAGCTCTATAGTGTACTTTTAGGACATTAAGTATTTCTTTCACTAATAAAGTCTCATTGTATTATCATTTATCAGTCTAACATATGTCATGATTAAAATTCAAGTATTAGAATCATTAATAAAAATTAGTATCCAAAATTGGAATACACATTAGCACTAAAAGCATTACTTTTATAGTTTAGAATTAAAAAGAAAAGCCAAAATGAGAACCTTATAAACAAATGTAGGGTTCAGGGGAAGACTGAATGTGTAAATTTTTTAAAGTTACATTTTAGTAAACATTTGAAAAATTCTAAATTAAACCAATGTAGCCAGTCATGGTGGCTTATGCCTGTGGTCCCAGCTACTGTGACACTGTGTGTTTGTTAGGAGAGGGGATGCTGAGGAAGGAGGATCACTTAGACTCCTGAGTTCATGGTCAACCTGAGCAACGTGGCAAAACCCTCCTCTCAAAAGTGAAGTCAGCCAGCCAGCCAGTCAGCCAGCCAGCCAGCCACACCTCCAACACTGACTTCTAACTTCTACAACTAATAGCGACTTTACCAAAATAAAATTTTTTCCATGAATTGGATGTGGTGGTGCAGACCTCTTCAAGATACTGAGGCAGGAGGATACAAGTCCCAGGCTGGCATGTGCAATTTAAAGAGACAAACCCTGTCTCAAAATAGAACATAAAAGGGCTGGGTATGTAGTTCAGTGGTAGACCCCTTGCCCATCCTCCACAAGGCCCTGAGTTTAATTCCCCAGCATCACAACCACATACACAAAACTTTG
Source organism: Muscardinus avellanarius (assembly GCF_963383645.1). Taxonomy (NCBI): domain Eukaryota; kingdom Metazoa; phylum Chordata; class Mammalia; order Rodentia; family Gliridae; genus Muscardinus; species Muscardinus avellanarius. Next base: position 51,762,073 of record NC_137794.1, read on the forward strand.
TATATTGTTTTAGGAAATCATTGCCTTTTTGATATGTATAACATATTTTTTGGGGGGTAGAAGAATCCTTAATTGGTGGCATAGTTATGATATTGGGCAGCTGAGCAGATGACCTGGCTTTGACTTGGGCTTAGCCAGGTTTGCATCCATGGATGGATAATATGTGGCAAATGAGGTAGGTCAGGTGGTACAGTGGTGCCAGCAGTAGCTCCTTAGAGATTCAATTAAGAAAGTTACGGCCGGTCCTGGTGGCGCACGCTTGTAATCCCCGCACATGGGAGGCGGAGACAGGAGGATCCTGCAGGTTCAAAGCCAGCACTGCTGGCTTAAGAGACCCTGTTTCCAAATAAAAACATTAAAAAAATAGGTCTGGGAGTGTAGCCTGGAGGTAGAAGGGCTTCCAGGAACCCCAGTACCACCAAAGAAGAAAAAAAAAAAAAAAGAAAAAGAAAGTTACGTTCTAGACTCACTTCTGCCACGAGACAACTGTAGAGCTGTTATGAGGATAAATAAAGTAGGAGAATAAAAATGAAAATTTTCGCCGGGTGTGGTGGCGCACGCTTGTAATCCCTGTGCTTGGGAGGCAGAGACAGGAGGATCGCACAGGTTCGAAGCCAGCCTTGCTGGCTTAAGAGACCCTATTTCCAAATAAAAATATAAAATAGGTCTGGGAGTTTAGCCCAGAGGTAGAACGGTTCCATCCCCAGTACCAAAAAAAAATTTTTTTTTTGTTTTAAAAGCACTTGACAAAAATAAGGGAGCAATTTTGTAATAAAACTAAATTTATTTCACTGAACAGGTATTGTTCTTTATAGCAGTGGCTCGCATCCCAATTTACAGTGATCTGTAATGCAACAATGTCAAAATATCACAAGCAAATCAATTTCAATTTGAATAAATGAAAATAAGCCATAAAAAGTTCTTATTATGTACTAGAGTTTTAAATTTTTAAATTAAAAAAATTCTTTTTGGTGGTACTACGGATTGAACCCAAGGCCATTCTGTCTTTGACCTACATCCCTATCCCTATTTTATTTTATTTTTATTTTAAAACAGTCTCACTGAGTTGCAGAAGCTGGCCTCAGACTTGATGTCCTCCTGTTTCAGGCTCTCAAGAACTGGAATTCAGGCATGTGCCGCCAATCTCAGTTAAAATGAAAAAATTTTAAAACTCTTTCAAAGAATTTATTATTTTTTTAAACACCACTCTTTACAGGTTAGCAATCTTTATGCTTGAGAGAGCTATTCCACTCATCACTCAATATTTACTTATTACTATTTGTGTATAAAATATCTACCAATTTCTAAAATTTTAGCTCCCATTGTCATTATAGATTAGGTAAGTCAGACTGAAATCACACCACCAGAATGGTGGAGCTCTTTTCCTCACCAAAAATCAATCAGTGGATCAACTAATCAATCAATAACTGCCTGTCTATTAATTTATTGTTTCAACACCTATTGAGCTTAAGAAATGCTAGCAAAAATAATGTGATACCTTCCCCTTATTTTGCGAGGCAGTATCAAAGTATTCCAGATGAGAAACTCAAGCTTAAAGAGATAAAGTGACTTGATTATACCACACAGCTGGTGGTGAGTGACAGGCCTGAACTCAACCAGTTTGAGGTCTTTGGGTCTCGACCAACACACCATCATGTCAGTTCTCAAAGCCCTGTGCTTAGTTCTCAGGTAATCTTCATCCTCAAACTATTCATAGTGGTAATGCTTGAATTTCTCTCTCTTGGCTCAGCCAAGATTCTTGCTTCTCATATTGCAGTCTACAGACCAGCAGCATGGGATCATTAGGCACCAGCCTTGGGTGCTATAAAGTGGTTTTGAATCATTTGGAGACCTGAGTGAATTGCAGATTCTGTTTCAGTAGATCTGGGCTGGGGCCCTGAATGCTTTCCTATCAAGTTTCCTGGTGATGCAGTATTGCTGCTATGGGGAAACCTTCACTTGGTGAGCTCTAGAATTAGACTTATTTCTATGTGACCAAGGTAGGCCTGGTGCACCTGATTCCTCAATGAGTCCTAGTTTTCCTCCAATTCTCATGCTTTTTGGTGGAGATAAAAGAACTTCCATTTTGATTCAATGACTTTAGTCCTCTGTTATACTGAGTCCCAGCCTATAGAGCTGTGGCCGTGGCTACCTGCTTGGCTCAGGCTTAGACCTCTATGGGCCTTGATTCCACAATCCCAGTTACCAGCAGTGACCCATTCTAGCTTTATGGTGACATCAACCCAATTGAGGATTTTCATTCCATTTTCTCAACCGAACCACCTGTGAGGCTTATAAACTACAGCCTTATACATTCTGATTCTGGGGTGGGTCTTTGGAATTTTTTTTTTTTGCGAAATTTCATTGTTGATTTTGATGGGCAGTGGCATATGGCAAAATAAACTTCCTGAGGTGCTTCCTGCTGTGCTCAGACTTTATGGAAACTTTGGGAAGTGCTACTGGCATGGCTTCCGTTCAAGCTTGTTATGCACTAGAAACATTTCTTCTATTTTGCTGTGGTACCAATGGGAACATAACACAAGAAGAACACAGAACTTTGTTGAGCTAACTTCGGGAAGTCTTTATGGACTGAACAGAATTTGGATTGGATATTCAGTGAATGGATAGATGTTCCCGCACTTCCAGGCCAGAGGAATAGTGTATGCAAAAACAGACATTAATAAAAATGGGAAGAGCATCTTAAAGAGTGAGACATCCATTTTGATGAAAGTGCTTTTTAACACATAAAGGGAAGAGTGGATGATAAAAGTAAAGGCATGTAAAACCTATAAAAGTGTGCAAAGTCTCGCTTTTAAGATGTAAAACCTATGGAGGTGTATAAAGCCTCACTTAAAAATATTTTATTGGTGCGTTATAGTCTCTCATCATAATATAGGTGGTCACAGTGATAGTGACATACATGCACATAGCACTTGGTGAGTTTTCCTAGGTCCCTCCCCACTTTCCTATACAAAATATTGAGATTGGCATTGGTATTATCACATATATACTAATGTCAGTGGAAGTGTTCCCTTCATTAAGTCTCTCTCTCCCCACCAGCCTCCCCTAGACCACCTCCCTGGCTCCACTGGAGTTTCCCCTCCATTACCTAAAGTGCCTCTTATATTCCAGGTACTCCACACCTACTGCATCTGAGAGAAAATATATGACCCTTTATTTTCTCTGACTGCAAAGCCTCACACTTAGGATCCCCGAAAAGCGTTAATCCAAAGAGTGAGCACTTAATTTTGCCGAATAAGAGTCATCAGAGGTTAAGATGCAAAGCAAAGCGATTAGATGTATGTTTCAGAAAAATAATCTTAGCATTCAGGCGGATGAACTTAGATGAACTTAGATTGATGGCAGAGACTAACGAGGTTCCTGTGGTATTAAAAGTATATTCGGTATGGGGAGTCATTCTCGCATCATGCTACACACCGGGGCCCAAAACTTAACCTCTTGTGTCTCACACAATAATGGTGCTCTCTTCACACTTAAATTTCATAGCAAGAGTCTGCAATTTTGACCTTACAAATTGTATAGTCTTGAAGATTCAGGGAACCTAAATCTCTTCAGAGCCATCACTAGTTCTTCTGATTATTGCCTCCTATTGTGCTGAAACAGCTAGCGCTAGGGTTCTTCTCTCAGGAGATGCTTAGAGCTTTGAAGGCAACTATTTGAGAGCAAAATCTTCTACAGTGACCTAAAAGAAAACTTGGAGCCAGTTAATAAGCAGCCACAAAAATGTCAGTGTTTGGGAGAATTATGTCTAGGCCTGTTGAATGTGCTACTGTTGCCCAAGCTTTGGCGAGAGACTGTATTAACTCAGTTGGAATGTTTTAGATTCTACCTCTGGATTCGTTCCTTTTATAGCAACAGTACAACTCTCCTGTCTTAAAATCAGCACAGATTTATTGCTTCATCAGCCTTTATTCACTTACCAGTACATAGAAATCTCACGTTTAACAACTACTCATATCAAGGAGGATATTTTGGAGATGATTACTACGCTGACTCTCAGATGTGCCTGGGCATTTCACTCAAATTCTGACTAAGCTGGGCGTGGTGGCACACACGTATAATCCCAGCATTCGGGAGGCTGAGACGGGCTGAGATGGGAGGATTGCAGTTTGTGGACAGCCTCAGCTACTTAGTGAGGCCCTCTGCAACTCAGTGAGACCCAGTTTCAAAATAAAGAATAATAATAAAATAAAATAGGGCAGGGGGTGTAGCTCGGATGTCTAATGCCCCTGGGTTCCATCCCCAGACCCGTAAAAAAAAAAAAAAAAAAAAAAAAATCTGACTAAGCCAAGTTTTTTCTGATTTCTACTTCTAGACTTCCTTGTTCTTAGTTGAATTCTATCCTCCCTGACTCTGAATCTACATATGCTTATGTGTAAATTGGATAATGGTCTTCCAACAATTCCCTTTTTTATTTTTAACTCCCAGTACCTTTGAACATGTTACCTTACAAGGTCAAAGTGACTGGACAATTATCATTAAGAATCTCAATATGGGCTGGGAGTGGTGTCACATGCTTGTAATCTCAGCATTTGGGAGGCTGAGGCAGGAGGATCGTGGTTCGCAGACAGCCTCAGCTACTGAGTGAGGCCCTCTGCAACGTAGTGAAAACCTGTTTCAAAGTAAAGAATATGAGTAGGGCAGGGGGTGTAGCTCAGAGGTTTAATGCCCCTGGGTTCCATCCCCAGACTCACACACATACACAAAAGAATCTTAATATGGGAAGATTATTCTGGATCATCTGGGTAGGCCCAATGTAACTAGAACAGTCTTTCTTTATAAAAGGTAGGCAGGGCTGGGCATGGTGGCACAGCCTGTTGGCCCAGTACTTGGGAAGCTGAGACAAGAGGATCGCAGTTTCAGCCTAGCCTCAGCAACTTAGTGAGACCCAAAAAGTTATGTGATTGCATTGGGACCTCCTTGATAATTCAGAATAACCTGCTCATCTAAACATCCTTAACTTAATCACAACTGCAGAGTTCTTTCTGCCTTTTAGGGAAATACAGTCAGAGGTCCCAGGGAACAGGAAGTGGATACCCTTAGGGAGCCATTACTGCGTTTATGACAGTCCACAATTGACATCATTTGACTATATTAAGTTTGTTCCAGATTTGTATTACTATTTGTGCAATATTATTTTCAGACTTTCTCTAAACCTGTTATCCAGTATCATCTCAGAACTCCGTAAGGCATCAGGTTCACTTCTTTGTCAACTCCTGATTCTTCTGCAATATGAAGTCATTTGGTCCCAATTTGTTTTAAACTGGTTAAATTTGATTCATTTCAAAAAGAATTTATTGCCTAATGAAAACATTTCTGGTATGATAAGGTAAGGTATGGAGTTTGTTATCTGGTTATAGAAATAAGGCAAATTCATATGAAATTGAGGAACAAATAGAACAGAATAAAATCTCATACCATATATGACAGACAAGGGGCTAGAAGGGAAATATTAACATACATTGGTAGGATTAGGTGAACAAGATTGTGGCTGTGACTGGCTGTGATTTAAAGGACAATAGCAAGGTCTACATGTTTGGAAACATCTCCCTTCTTAGATTTCTGTAACTGTTAGGTTACATCCATTCAGTTTTTTTTTTGTTTGTTTGTTTGTTTGTTTTGGTGGTACTGGGGTTCCTGGAAACCCTTTTCCACGCTACACTCCCAGACCTATTTTATATTTTTTTCTTTGGGAACAGGGTCTCTAAAGCCAGCGAGGCTGACTTCGAACCTGCGCGATCCTTCCATTTAGTTTTATCAAGTTATCTTGTATCACTCCTACTCTGAGTATATAGTACCTTGTTTATTAATCGACCGTATACTAATTTCTTCTTTAGTAAAAATCAGCTACTTTATTTTTATTAATTTTTACTGATGCATTATAATTGTAAATGGTAGTGAGATTCATCTTGGTACATTTGTCTATGCACTTACTGTTATTTGATCTGTTTCCTTCTCCATACCCTCCCTCATCCTCCCCTCCTTCCTTCCACAATCCCATTCCACTACTCTACTGGTCTCTCTACTAAACTTTTTATAGCTATTTAAAGAATATTTCCCCTCTAAGATTTTTTTTGTCCTTAGAACTTGATAGATTTTCTAGATTTTCTAGCATCAGACATTTGGGGACTTGAATAATGGACAATAAGTGGAGTTAAGTCAAGACTCAGCTTGAAAACTGGCCTTTGCCCAGGATGATTTTTATTCTTTCATGATATCTTGGCTAGAGATTAGCTTGGCATTGGGGATTGACTCCCATGAAGTGTGAGCAGAATCCATATTCTAGTGTCCAGGGAGAAATAGTTCAAGTCTGAGGCAAACTACCATTAGCATGGTATTTCAAGAACAGATGTTCTTAAAATGATAGAGATCCAGCAATAGAAGTATCTAAACAGAGTAGATAAGTATAGTTATATAGAGGCAGCTTGTTTCTGGGCGAGTAGATGCAGGTGGAATCAGAACCTTAGCTTGTGTCTGAGGATACACAAATCTAAGTTCTAGCCCCATTACTGATGGCTGAGAAAAGGTGAAAATCTATTTGGATTCCAAACAAATGGATTTGAGTTCACAAAGGGGGCTTGGATATAAAATGGGAAGCAATGTTATAGTTCAGAATGGAGTGGGACAGAGGGTCCAGCTTGATAATTGGGAACACAGTATTGCGGAACACCTAGACTTTGGTTATTTCCGATGTTTGGAACCATGACTTTGATGTGTAGTCAGACCTCGTTCTCACTGGTTGAGCAGGGCAGGGCTCACTGAATGCTGTTATTCAGTATCTGTAATGGGATAGTTAATAGTTAACCGGGGAGAAAAAGGAAGAACATAATTTGTCTATGCTGGGGATCTGATGGTAAGAATCCTATAGAAATTTGTTCCAGCAGTGTTGTGTAGTGTGTCTGATGTCACATGACTCTAGCCATGATTGATTTAATCTAACAAGTTATTTACCATATTAAGTTGCTACTCTAAATCTAGATGTTGCTCATTAAATTGTTTAGTTATTTTGTTCCTTTGTCTAAGCTAAAAGTTTAAGTTGGAGTTTGGCTGAATAGAAGAAAGACACTGTAATAACTCAAGCTGTATGAAAATAAAATGAGAAGCAGTGAGTTCTCTGAAAGTTGAAGAATTCAAACATATGTGGAATGACCACTTGGCAGATGTGATGCTAGGGAGATTAAGCAGGTGACATTTAAAGGCCCCTTATCATTCTGAACCCCATCTAAATCAAGATAATGTAAACATGTCTAGACTTCATAGACAGTGTTTTTATTTACTGAACACCTGGCCTCTTTTAAATTTTAGAAAACACTTATTAATTAGAAAAGAGGTATTAAAAAGGGATAATTTTCATTAAGCATGCTTGGCCATTTTAAATTACTTTCTTCAATTTAAAATCCCCTTAATACACTGATTACTTATTAGATAAACCAATAATCTTCTGTGATTTGTAATAAAACGCAAATTTATGCATACATATTTAAATGTTACACATAGTCATATCCTCTGAGAATCATTTTTTTTTAAAAAGCACAAAATCCATACTGGTATATTTTATTACAAAGTTGTTTGTATTATGACTGGAATAAACCCAAGGTCTGTCTCCTAGTTGCACTGAATTTTAATGGCTTTTTAATTGCAATTAAGCTCAGAGTTTTCATAGTTTTTTTTTTTTAAGAAGGGCCTATCTGTATTCAAGATGTGCACTGTTCTAGGTGATGTTGTCACCCAAACAGTTCTTACCATACCTGGAAGTCTATGAAGAGAAAAGTCCACAAAAATGGTATTTTATTGGAGGGTTGGTATCTCTAAGAATGGGATCTAGTGAGAAAAGTTTATTTTTTCTTTGGTAGATTCATTTCAAAACTAGAATCACAAAATGTATGTGCTTCAAAGATCATTACTAATGACTCTCATACCTCATCTTATACAAGAACAATCACAGAGAGATTAAAGTGACTCATTTATTCACATATTTTACTTACCAGTTCTTCCACCTCTTTTACCTTCAATTTGACCCTGACAATCTGTCCAATTATTACTCTTCTTTTAAAGAGGAGAAATCAAGTGATGGGGACATGATCATGATGCCTATAGATGGGAGTCTTGTCTTCTCCTTGTTGCTGGGTCTTGCACAGTACTTCTTTCCATTTTTATCTCAGTAATGGCTACAGAATGACTAAATCAAACCTTATTTATCTGGGAGCATGTAAAATAAAGTTACAATCTAGAACAATAAATCTCATACTCATTCATTACAAAATAATGTCTGCAAGATTTGGGAGTACTAAAGATAATTTTCTTAAGGTATTTACCAAATTATGTCACATGCAGAACATATTTCACAAATAATATAGGTGGCAATTATATGTATTATGATGTCAATATTTAAAGTTTCAAGAAGTTTAGCATTTTAGAAGATTGCTACTTATGTAGCATAGTGATATGTCACCTGTTGCCTTGTGATTATTAGTGTTATTAATGAATATTATCATGTAATTAGAACATTCAAGAGCAGAAACTTGATAATTATTCATATCAAAATTTATTTTCAGAATATAATTTCATAATATTTGACATTATAAATACTTAAATTTATCTCTTTTGATCTCTATGTGTTGATTTTTAAAAATATCATTAACTACCTGCTTTAAGGAATGTTGATTGCAGTCTTTCTATGTCTTGCAACCTAAGAAGTTGCTTTTCACAGCAAAGAACATCTTTTTATTTTCTCTAAACCAAGATGTGAGTTTCTGATTTTTTTTCTATTGTGATCACAAGTAAAGCTCCCTAGCACATGGAAGATGCTTCAGAGCCACTTTCCCTTTCCTTCCATGACCATATATATATAATCTAGCCTTGCTGCTAAGCTCTTCACAATATATGCCATATCTTCTAACCTTATACTATTCTTGAAACCTAAGCATCACATTATGATTCCCATTCTACAAATGGGAAAACTAAACTTCTGAGACATTAATTGTATCCAAATTCATTTATGATGTCCTTTCTGCCATACTCAACTTATTAAAAGATTAACTGTCATGCTTTATAACTGTATAACACTTTAGAACATTTTATCTATTTCCTAGCCTATTGTGTGTTATATGTGTATTACAATGTTCTCTAAGAGACTGACGTGGTAAACTTCATCCTTGCTATCGATGGCAGGCCTGTGCTAATTATTTCACAATATTATCTCATTTCATCTACATAGCAATCCTATGAGGTAGAAATTATCTTAATTTTTAAGATGAGAAAATGAAGTTTAGAGAGATAAAACAGTTTGTCCAGGGTTACCACTGGGAAAACCTAAGCAATGTAACTGCAAATTCCTATCCTCCAACCCTTTGGCTCATTTGCTTGAGCTGTACTAGAAAGGAGACCCTTCTTCTCCTGTAATACTTCTTTTCTTTAGGAAAGGGTTGCACAAATGATTGCTGCACTAGAACTGTGCTATTAAGAACCATAGCTACTGAACTCACACTCTTAAACTTTAGTGTGTGTGAAAATCATCTGTGTGTTTTCTAAGGCAAATGTTCATGGACATTTCCTAAATGTTTATAGTAATCTAAAGATTGCAAAATGTAAATAAATTTGAGTTCCTCAGTGGGTAAAACCCTAAAATTTTATATTTTCTTTTTTTGGGGGGGGGATCTAGGGATGGAACCCAGGGGCATTTGATCTTCAAGTTACACCTTCTGCCCTATTTTTTATTCTTCTTCTTCTTTTTTTTTTTTTTTTTTGGTGGTACTGGGTTTCCTGGAAGCCCTTCTACCTCTGGGCTACACTCCCAGACCTATTTTATTTTGGAAACAGGGTCTCTTAAGCCAGCGCAGCTGGCTTCGAACCTGCATGATCCTCTTGTCTCTGCCTCCCAAGCGCGGGAATTACAAGCGTACGCCACCATGCCCGGCTTATTCTTTATTTTTGAAACAGGGTGTCACTAAGTTGAGGAGAGTCTCACTAAGTAGCTGAGGCTGTCCGCGAACTGCGATCCTCCTGTCTCAGCCTCCCGAATGCTGGAATTACAAGCATGCTCCTCCACGCCCGGCAAAATTTTATATTTTAAATTGAATATTTAAGTAAACAATCAGTTCTAATCTTATTATGTGGCATCAAAATCAGATTTTATGAGGTCCATTTTGTGTATGTGTGTGGCAGGGGTTAAGTCCAAGGGTCTTGTGCATGCTATGCAGGCAAGGCCTCTATCAATGAACTATATTCCCATCCCAGGTTCATTGTTTTAAAAAAGTTGTGTAATACCATATATTTGTACTTCATATAATTGTGAGATAAAGTCAGAAAGGATCTTCAATTTGTTTCTCTACCCCTTCAGATTTCTTGAGTGGTATTAGGTTTTATGACTTTTCTGTTCTCTCTTAGTGTCCTGCAGTGTTTATTACTTATAGACGCAGTCTCAGTTAAGTAAGGGAAAGTGTGGACAGTTATGTATTGAGGAAGACTTCAATTTTCATGTAGAATTTCAGTTACCCTGGCTGAAACTTTTTGCATGTGGGAATCTAGGTAGGGGGTGTGATACTTCTTTTCTATTTTTCCATTTCATTGGTTTTTAAATTGTGCTCCTGTGGGTCAGCAGAATCAGGGGGAAAGTCTTTAGGAATATGAATTCTTGTGTCCCACACAGATTTAATGAATCAGAAAATCTGGGGATGGGCCCAGCAATGTTTCAACAAGTGCTTCAGGTGACTGATAAGACACTAAAGTTTTAAAATCTCTCTGACAATTATTTCATTCCTCATCCTTCCTGGTAACCTTAGTTTCTGTAGTTGAAGCAAAGGTATGTGTATGTGTGTGAGAGGGTGGAGAAAGGGAGGGTAAAGGATATAAAAGGGATCAGAAAGGCTATTTCTCCTTCATTTTTTAGCTGGCTTCTTGCTTTAGGACCTAGGAATTATTTAAAGAATATGTGTTCTCTGGTGGATGGCTGCCTTTTTTTCAGAGGCCTTAGTGAAAGTATACAATTTTAGTCTCTTCCCTGTCCTTCTTCCTCTTCATACCTTCTCTATGCTACATAGAATCTCTCTGTTGGATTATTACTGACCTTACAAGGCCCGATCACAATGACACTGGGAGTAAGTGTATTTGATGGGTATTATAGGGTAACAAGTTACAAAATAAATAAATAAATAAACAAACACATACATTAATAAATCTGTTTTGTTATTAGAAATATCATCTTTTTTCCACTGATCTCTTGTTATTTTCCAAGTGTAAAGAATCTATGGGTTGAACTGAGGCACCCTTGATTGACAAAAAAAAAAAAAAAAAAAAAAAGATTTAGGATTTCGAGGTCTCTATCTCCAAAGTGTAAGATCCAGCAACCAGAAAACAGTCACTAACTAGATTAGAAATGCCTGATTTTATCTACTGAACTCCCTTGAATACCACTTTACATTATGTTGGCCCCACTTCTTACTATATTCACTGCTGTAGTGACCAGGTCTAAACAGACTCTGACCAGATTCACTCAGGTGTGACCTGACAGTGTGTCAGCCTAGGTCAATTACTACTTCAATTGTTTCCTATCTTGTGCTTCTCTGATTGCCTAAGAATGGCTAGACAATAGTATTATACAAAAATGCAAAGGAGTTAGTGTCATGAGAGCCACTCTTGGCTAACAGGAAACAGACTTGAGAGATAAATGCTTTTTTCTCCTAATGTTAGATAGGCAGTTCTGAAAAGTACGTTCATAAAGCTTCTCAGACCCTCCTATAGAACTGAGTGATTACTGCCCTAGAGGTTTCCAACTAGGTAACACTTTTTTGTGCTCACTCTCTCCTCCCCCCTCATTCTTTCATCCCCTGCTTCCGTTCCATGAGATCACATTTCAAATAGACTCCCAACCTGCAAATATTTTCTCAGGCTTTCTGGAGCACCCAGGTAAAGACAGTTATCAATACTAATCTTTCTCTTTTTTATTTTTGAAGATTAGTACAAACCAATGATGAGCACAAACTCAAATGAAATCAGGATGCATGCAAAAGGGAAAGTCAGAGTTTTGTTGAATTCAGTTGAATAATTTGACACCAAGAATTGAATTACCCAAAAGTGATTCAAGAATATGGTTACCAAGAGATGAAATACCATAAAGATACCCTTCTCTCTAGATGAATAACTTCTCTGAGAAACAAATACTGAGGTTTTTGCTGACTATTTTATCAGAGGGATATACTTCTTTTTGTCTCAGGAATATATCAGAAAGCTTAGCCCTTAATCTGGGTTCACAGGTAGCTAGCTATACAGCGAAGAGATGATTTACAGTTTTCTTTGACTTAAAAACAAAGTATTCTTATTTTTACCATAATTTGTAACTGTCTTAGGTGACAATAATGCCATTGTCACCTTCACCTGGCTTTGTGCTAAACAGATTCTATACAAAAGTATTGGCTTTCCTACCCTTAGTAACTCCTGAAGCTATATGATAAACCAGTCTAATAGTTTCTAAAAACTGGTTGTGGCCTGACCATTTCAAAGTAGCTGAGCTATGAGCAACTATACACTAAGAAAGTAGAAAACTGAAAAGAAAATGATAAAGCCGGAGGTGGTGGCACACACTTGTAATCTCAGCATTTGGTAGGCTGAGACAAGAGGATCCAGGTTTGCAGACAGCCTCAGCTACTACTTAGTGAGGCCCTTTGCAACTCAGTGAGACCCTGTTTCAAATTAAAGAATAAAAAAATAGGGCTGGTGGTGTAGCTTGAAAGTAGAATGCTCCTGGGTTCCATATCCAGTGACAAAAAAAAAAAAGACTAAAAAATAGGGCTAGGGGTGTAGCTTGAAGGTAGAATGCTCCTGGGTTCTATATTCAGTGACAAAAAAAAAGACTAAAAAATAGGGCTGGGGTGTAGATTGGAGATAGAATGCTTCTGGTTTCCATCCACAGTACGGCAAAACAAAACAAAACAAAAACACAACAAAAGAAATTGATAAATTTCTAGACACATATGACCTACCAAAATTAAACCATCAGGCTATAAAAAGCTCAAATAGGTCAACAGCAAATAATAAGACTGAATCAATAATAAAAAGTCACTTATAAAGAAAAATCCAGTACTGATGATTTCACTGCTGAATTTTACCAAACATTTGAAGGAGAACTAATGTATATTATTCTTAAACTATTTCAAAGAATTTAAAGAGAGGGAGCACTTCCAAACTTCTGTGAGGCCAGCACTATCCAGAGACCAAAACAAGACAATGACAATACAACAGAAAGAGATAGAGATAGAAATGAGAGAGAGAGAGAGAGAGAGAGAGAGAGAGAGAGAGAGAGAGAGAGAGAACTGTAGAGCAATATCTCTGATGAACATAGATATAAAAATCCTCAATAAAATAGTAACAAAATGAATCCAATAGAATAACAAAAGTACCATCCTGCTATATTTGTCCTAGGGACATAAGGGTGGTTCAATATACATAAATCAATAAACATAATATATTACATCAATAGAATGAAGAACAAAAATCAAATATTTATTTCACTGAATATATAAAAAGCATTTGATAAAATTCTCATGGTGGCACATGCTTGTAACCCCAGCATTCTGGAGGCCGAGAATGAAGGATCACAGTTCCTGGACAGCCTCAGCTGCTTAGTGAAGTTCTTCACAACTCAGTGAGACCCTGTTTCAAAAATAAAAGACTGAAAAAGAGGGCTGGGAGTGTAACTCCGAGATAGAATACCCTTGGGTTCCATCCCCAGTACCACACACACACACAAAATCTGCATCCTAATTCCAAAAACCCTGAACAAAATTGGATATAAAACATTTATACCTTGCTGGGCAGTGGCGCACACTTGTAATCCCTGCGCTTGGGAGGCGGAGATCGCGCAGGTTCGAAGCCAGCCGCGCTGGCGAGACCCTATTTCCAAATAAAAATATAATAATGGGTCTGAGAGTGTAGCCCGGAGGTAGAAGAGTTTCCAGGAACTCCAGTACCAATATATATGTATACATATATATACCTCAACATAATAAAGGCTGTATATGACAAACTTACAGCTGACATAATACCACAATACCAAACAGGAAAAAAAAGAAAGCATTTTTCTTTAAGATCTGGAATAAGACAAGGATATCTATGCTCACTGCTCTTATGCAATGTAGTACTGGAAATTTTAGCTAGAGCAATTAGGTAAGAGAAATAAATAAAGTCCATAAAATTGGAAAGGAGGAAGCCAAATTATTCCTGTTTGAAGATAATATGATTCTATATACAGAAAAACTTAAAGATTCTACCAAAAAGACTATTAAAACTAATAAAAAATTCAGGAATGTTTCAGGATATAAAATTAACATATGAAAATCAATAGCATTTTTATACATCAATAAACTTGGTAAGGACAAAATGATGAAATAAGTCCCATTTGCAATAGCTATGTAAAACAAACCAAAACCAAAATCAAAACAAACAAAAACTTAGGAATAAATTTGACCAAGGAAGTGAAAGATCTCTATAATGCAAGGCATTCAAAGTCATTCAGTATCCAAGCATGGGAAGGAAGGTTGGGGAGGAAATGGGGTGGGGTTTGGGTAAGGGCTAATTGGGTGATGTGTGCATGTATGTCTACATAAGTCTTTTATCCGATTAAGATGTATGGCTACAATGCAGCAATAAAAAAATTAAAAAGAGACAAAAAAGAAATAGAGACTTCTCTGAGTTTACTCATCTGTCCAATAGAAATGATAGCATATTGCTTTTTTGTTAGGTATATCCATTTAAAAAAATAGCATAGTACTGGCATAAAAACAGGCACATAGACCAGTGAAACAGAACATAGATCCTATAAATAAATCCATGCATTTATAACTAATTGATTCTTGACAAAGGTATCAAAAACATACATGGGAAAAAGGAGAGCCTTTTCTACTTTGGGAAAGTGGATATACACATGTAGAAGATTGAAATGTAACCCCTCTCTCTCAAACCGTACAAAAACCATCAAAATAATGTCTCAAAATAAAATGTAAGACCGATAATTACAAAACTACTAAAAGAAAACCTAGGAGAAACCTTAAACCATTGGTGTAGGGGATGAGTTTTTGCACAATACTCCTAAAGCATGGGAAACAAAAGCAAAAGTAGAGAAATAGGGTTATATCACACTAAAAAACTTCTACTAGCAAAAAAAAAAAAAATCAACAGAATGAAGAGACAACCTACAGAATAGGAGAAAATATTTCCCAACTATTCATATGACAGAGCATTGAGATTCAGAATATATAAGAAACCAAACAAACAACACCCCCCAAAAAATTCCACAAAAAACAAGTTCAGTTAAAAACATTAGAAAATATCTCGAATTGACACTTCTCCAAATAAGAAATAAAAATGGCCAACAAATGCATGAAAAAATGCTCATTATCAGTAGCCATCTGGAAAATTCAATTAAAACTACAATAAGAATAAGAATCATCTGACCCCAGTTAGAATGGCTACTTGAAAAACAAAAAATCTGCTGAGTGTGGTGGCGCATGCTTGTAATCTCTACTTGGAAGGGCCAGACAGGATGATCATGGTTCACGGATAGCCTCAGCTACTTAGTAAGGCCCTTTGAAACTCAGTGAGACCTTGTTTCAAAATTAAGAATAAAAAATAGCACTGGGAGTGTAGCTTGGAGGTAGATGCCTCTGGGTTCTGTCCTCATTACCGCCCCCCTCCCCCCAAAAATCTGCTTGGTGTGTGTAGTGCACACCTGTAATACCAGTACTTGGAACATCTGTTTATTGTAGCACTATTCACCATAGCCAAAATATCAACTCATCCTACTTACCCATCAATAGATGAATGGATAAGAAAATTTGATCATCCGTACACAGTAGAGTATTGCTCAGTCATAATTATGCTGTCATGGATAGCAAAACTGATGGGCTAAGTGAAGTAAGTCAGGGACAGAAAGCTAAACATCTCAGAATCTCACTCATTTGAAGAAGATAAAGAAGTCAATCTGAATGTAGAACAGTGATTACTAGTGGTCGAGAAGGGTGAGGGGACAATGAATAAAGAGAGGTTGTATAAGAGGTACCAAAAACACAGTTAAGTAGAAGAAAGTGTTCTGCAGGTATTCTATAGCCCAGATGGCTGACCATATTTTACAATAACTTATTATGTATTTTATATAGATCTAGAAGATAGGAAATAGAAGTTTCCAAATATAAAACAATTATGAGAGAGAAATGCTAATTATCCTGACTTGATCAGTACATGCTATATGCATATGTTGAAATATACTGAACCCCATTAATATGTACAATTAATACATGTTAATAAAATATAGTAAACTATTTTAAAAATCACACTGAAATGCATACATATGCAAAACATGTAAATGGGGCAAGCTATCATGAAAGTTTTTATACAAAAATACAAACTACCCCCAAAATTACTAAGGAATCTTTTAAAAATACATGCATTTTGAATTCTGCCTCTGGCGATTTGGACTGGGTCTTGGTATTGGGCAGTGGTGATGTGGAGCTGGCTTATTTTGCCTTGTGAAAGCCAATTATTCATTTCTCTGCCTAATACCACATTAAGTGACCCCATGTTGGTGTCTTGAAATAAACTCTGGGTAGAGTATTTATACCATGGAAATTGGCAAATACTATAAATTAGAGTCTCCCCTGCCCCACAAAGATGGCTGGAAAATGTTTACTAGCATATCACTGTATTAGGGTTATGGGCTCAATACAACTTCCAACCTAGGTAAGGAATCTCTTGTTTAGGAATGTTAGTGTTTTTATTTCTGATTTAATATGAGTTGTGCATATGATTGTACTATTACCCTTTTATTCGTTTTTTGCAAATATAAGAAGTTTAAGAAATATCTGTTAGTCTTTTTGTTTGAATTATCATTGAAACTAATTTAATAAAAATACTATTTTGACTTGTACTATAGCAATCAATGTAAATGTCCTCCTTTTTGGCATCTCATTATGTTACTAAAAAGAAAAATTCCAGTCTACATTAATTTAACCTCCAATATATAATATTATTCTGCAACACTAAAATATTTATCTGGTTTCCTTTCATCACAGAATAATTTTTTAAGCAGAAACTTACACCGTGGTCTCTTAAATATTATAATTTAATTATCTATTGTTTTTACTCAGAAAAATTGTTACGTTGGTAAGATTTCATCTGGAATTTGGAGATGAGAGAGACAGCCCATTAGAGAAGGTTGTCTTAGTTCATTTTCTAGTGCTATAATACCCTAGACTGGGAAATTGATAAACCATAGAAGTTTATTTGGCTCATAATTTTGGAGTCTTGAAAGTCCAAAAGCATGGTTCTAGCCTCTGGTGAGGATTTTCATGCTGTGTTATCCCATAATAAAAGGTGAAAGGTCAAGAGAGGACTGAACACACTCTTATAACAAATCCGCTTTTTTTGTGAGCACCTAATATGTGCCTAGATAGTAGGGATAAAGTATTGAGCAAAGTAAAGTTAATGTTGTTACAGTGTTTACATTCTGGTGAAATAGTCAATAAATATTGTTCAATTGTCTTTATTTTTAAATTATTTTTTATTTTTATGTTGAACATATTAAAGATGATATACATTCATATTGTCCTTGGTGCCTCACCCCACCACTTCCCCTTTCCCCCCTCCCAACAATAAATGTTCAGGTTGACCATGCTATATTCATACTTTTATACATATTCAAATGTAGCTTCTCCATTAATCAACCTCAGCCTTCTTCCTCTCCTACCCTTCTATTCTAGTTTTCCATTATCTGGAGTCCCTGGGTATTCCGAATACTCCCTAGTTTGGGCATATTAGATAAAACATATGTCCCTTCTCTCTGTGCTTGGTCGATCTCACTTAACATAATGTTCTCCTGGTCTTTCCATCTTCTGATAATTGCTAACTCACTCCCATGTTAAGGCTCTTACCTGATTGTTTCTTATTAGGCACCACCTTTCAAAACTGTTGCATTGAGAATTAAGTTTTCATTACATAATTTTGGAAGACATACTCAAATAATAGCAGCAGGGTCCTAGTTTTCTTTTTTTTCTTACAGGTACTTGCAATTATTAAATGATAAACATAATGAGGTTGAGGAATTCAGTAAATATTTACAAAGGGAAGGAACAATGACTTTCATCACAACGATTATATTTCTTTACCTGGCAATAGTGATTTGAAAGACCTTTTAAGGTCATTTGTGTCATTTCCAGTAGAATTTACACTGATAAACTTGAAATTAAAAAATTGCAATTTGGTTTTAACATGAAGTAGAAATGTCAAGCTATTCAATATGGTACAGTATGCTGAACAGTAGATGTGAGCAAGAAATGCATTCTGGCTTCAGTTTCATCATTTTCTATGCAAGTGCCATGGGTCAAGTCACATAATCTTTCTCACCCTTGATTCCTTATTTCTAAAACTAGTTTATTGATATTACATAGCTCATTTTGAGGCTCAAATGAAACAAAGCATGTATGAGCACTTTGGCTATTCTACATTACTCCTCAAGTGCAAGAAATCATTCAGAGTTTTTATTTCAAAGATTTAGGAAGAACATTATCTTTTAAGTACAATTCAATCTAAACACACACACACATATATATATATATATATATGTGTGTGTGTGTGTGTGTATCTAATATTGATAAATCCCTTGTTAGAACTTAAAATGATTAAATCATTGACAGGTTTGGTTATCTTCTTTTGGATGCCATATCAATGATGATGAATGGATTTTCAAAATTTTTATGTTTTTCTTAATAGAGACATGCATTATTTTGTAAATTTTATGTAAGAATGATAACAGTGCATATGGTATTTTTTATTCTACATGAATATGGTAGTATAAATAAGGTAAGTAATAGCTAACATAACTGAGTACTTATTATGAATGAGAAACCATGCCATAGGACATAGTAGTATTATTAGTGTCTCATTTTTCCCAAATGAATAACTACGGCATAGAAAAAACAGTCAATTTTCCCAAGCCTAATGGCTAGGGAACAATAAAAGTAATACTCAGGATTTTTCAAGATCATTAGTCACCTTTGCTTTTGTTTTCACCTTACCCAAATCTTCACCACTAACATACACAGTGCATGTACCAGGATAAAGATGAGAGTAAGGTGAAAAAAATATATAGATATCCCTTATAAGTGACTGCAAAGTGCCCAATATCCTTATAGTATATAATGTCTGTCAATCACATTTGTAGTAATTGATAATGAACAAATGACCTAATTTCTCAAGTAAATGTAGATTTAAAAATTGTGTGAAAATTTCTCCCAAAGAACATTATTATTATTATTTTAGTGGTACTGGGGTTCTTGGAAACCCTTCTACATCCGGGATACACTCCCAGACCTATTTTTATACTTTTTATTTGGAAACAGGGTCTCTTAAACCAGCGCGGCTGGCTTCGAACCTGTGCCATCCTCCTGTCTCTGCCTCCTAAGCGCAGGGATTACAAGCATGTGCCACTACGCCCAGCTTTCTCTTGTTATTTTTGAATGCCTAGATATTTTTTTAATTTAAAATTCTCATAGAAGCCATAGATATTATAGTTCTCATTTTTCAGATAAGAGACTGAGGAACCTGAGAGTGGTGGCGCATGCTTGTAATCCCAGCTTTTGGGAGGCTGAGACAGGATGATCCTGGTTCGCGGACAGCCTCAGCTACTTAGTGAGGCCCTCTGCAACTTAGTGAGACCCTGTTTCAAAATAAAGAATAAAAAATAGGGCAGGGGGTGTAGCTCGGAGGTCAAATGCCCCTAGGTTCCATCCCCAGACCCACAAAAAAAATTGGTTTGGCAGAAAAATTTAAAGGATTGTATTAACTGTATTGATGCTATAAATAAAATCTTAGAATTTTATTCATGTGTAGGTAGGTAAAAAGTATTCCAAGGAGATGAGGGCAAAGATGTATTCTTTTCTAGCATTTGAAGTTAAAGTTACTTTTGTGGAACAGTTTTCTCAAAAATAAAGTTCAAATAGTTATACCCCCATGTAATCATGAGTGTTCAGATAATTAACAAAATAGCATATATATATATATATATATATATATATATATATATATATATATATATATATATGTGTGTGTGTGTGTGTGTGTGTGTGTGTGATACTGGGTGTAGAACCCATAGGCTTTCTAGCTCCAGGCTACACTCCCAGACCTATTTTATATTTTATTTGGAAACAGAGTCTCACTAAGTTGCTGAGAGCCTCACTAAGCTGAGGCTGGCTTCGAACCTGTGCTATCCTCCTGTCTCAGCCTTCCAAACTCGGGGTTACCAGTATGCGCCACCATGTCCGGCTTACTTATATTTTTACTATGCTAAATTTATAAAAGTTTTTATTTTATAATAATAAACAGAAGCAACTGTTATTATTTGGGCATTTCTCCTACTTAATGAGTAGGTCCTTTTAAAATTCACAGTATGAATGAGCCACTCTTAGTTGATGTGGAAGATTTCTAAATATATGCATTTTTGAGTATTTGTTTTAAATAATTAAATGATTCACAATTTAAAAATACAAAAAGGCAAGCAGTGGAAAATAACTATGAAAAGTTTTGTTTAATTTCTCTTCCCATTTCCAGAGACAAGTATTACCTGTTTGTGTATCCTTACACAAATGTATGTTTGTATGTATGTATGTATGTATGTATGTATGTATACATGCATGCATATGTATATACAAGCAAAGTCAGCATTATTTCTCCTAAGTTTCTTTCTTGTACCTTTACACTCATGGTGTTACATCTGACACAGTTTTGAATCGTGCTTTTTCCCATGCATATCTTAGAGATCATTCTGAAGTACAAGTAATGAGTTTATATATTCTTTTTTAAATGGTCAGAAAATATTTCTTTGTAGATGTTTTATAGTATAGTTGACCAGTTATTCATCATGGACATTTAGGTTGTTTCTAACACCATTATAAACCATTTTGCAGGGAATCCCATTTTACACAGTCATTTGTTATATTTTTCATAGAGACATAATTACCTCTTTGAGAAGAAATATTTGAAGTAAAGTTACTGAATTAAAGGTATGTGCTCCTGTAATTTTGATAAATATTGTCAAATTATCCTCTATAGAAGTTCTGTTTAGTCTTTGACTAGAAGCATATGCAATTGCCTGTCTCTTTATTGCCTGACCAGAGTATTACTAATCTTTGTACTTTTGCCCATCTGTGAGGTTAAAAATGGCATATTAGTGCAATTTAAATGGTCACCACTCTTATTCTCTTATTCATGTGTTTAAGAGTATTTGTATTTCATTTTCTATGAACTGTCTATGCATATTGCTTGCCTATTTTTACTGGGTAATTTATTATCAAATAGTAGGTGTTCTTTACTGTATATTGCTTTAAAATTTAAATTGCCAAGTATTTATTCCAGCTTGTCATTTTTCTCTTGCCATTGTGGTTTTTGCTATACAGATTGTTTAAAAATGTTTTCTTATAGAATTTATCAGTCTTTTTTTTTGGGGGGGGGTGTCTGGGAATGGAACCCAGGGGCATTCGACCTGTGAGCTACACCCCCTGCCCTATTTGTGTGTGTGTGTGTGTGTGTGTGTGTGTGTGTGTGTGTGTGTGTGTGTGATTTTGAAACAGGGTCTCACTAAGTTGTGGAGGGCCTCACTAAGTAGCTGAGGCTGTCTGCAAACCGCGATCTTCCAGTCTCACCCTCCTGAATGCTGGGATTACAAGTGTGTGCCATCATGCCCGGCTAATTTATCAGTCTTTTGACTTATGGCTTCTGCGTCATATTTAAATGGGCAGATTATAAAGACACTTCTTCTGGTTTACTTCTAATACTCTTCTGTTTTTACTTTTACAATTCAATTGTTGATCTATTTGGAATTTATCGTCATGTAGAATATGAGGCATATTTAACATTTTTTCTAGATGAATACCTAATAGCATTTATTGAATAATACCTCTTTACTTCCATGATCTGAGGTGCTTCTTTTCTACCTTTGTTGTATTAATAATTATGGTGTACACCCTACACATCAAGCATTGTTAGGTACAATGGGAATTTTAAGAGTATAATAAAGTTCTTGCAATCAGAACTTGCCATCTAGTTAAAGTGACAAAAGTAACATTCAGAAAAAGAAAAATACTCTGTTGGTTTTAAGAACAAAATCCTCTATTGGAAAGCGTTTTATGGAAGTTTGAAAATGTGTTCCTTCCTGACAGCTGAAAATGAAATTAGAGAATAAAAACACACAACAGAGAAATAGGAAAACCAAAGAAAAAGAGTATGCCCTTTCACACTCATTAACAAAACTGATAGGACTGGACCAGGGAGAGGATGAATGTTGACTAGCAAATATTCAACATGGATCAATTTTTTTGCAAGGCAAATGCTTTAATTTCTAGAAAAAAACATCTATAACAGCTAAGGGGGAAATTACTGTTATAAGATGATATTATTTATTAAATTCATCCTTTCTGGTTCAAGTGTGGAAATAAAGATAGTTGTATATAAAGGATAGCCACTGTGAGAACAAGCATCTTTTTAGTTGATTTTGAATTATTTTGGTATATCGGAACTGTTTCCAAGTATGTTTTCTTGCCTGCTTATTATTTAACCTCTGTGTAGGAAATTAGCTATGTTAGAATATTAGTTTAAATCTAACTTCTTTAATAATGCAAGGTTTGAAACACCCATGGAGTATGACATAAGTACATGTATTTTTTGTTGTTGCCCTATATTTTTTCAAATCTTTTGATATTTTTGTGTGTAATTTGATTGCTCTCATTAGCCTAAAAGTTAATCTGTAGTTGCTTTCAAAATTGTATTCAAGTCACCTTTTTTTTTTTTTTTTTTTTTTTTTTTTGCGGATCTTGGGATGGAACCCAGGGGCATTTGACCTCTGAGCTACACCCCCTGCCCTATTTTTTATTCTTTATTTTGAAACCGGGTCTCACTGAGTTGCAGAGGGCCTCACTAAATAGCTGAGGCTGTCCGCGAACTGGGATCCTCCAGGTCTCAGACTCACGAATGCGCCACCACACCTGGCTTCAAGTCACCTTTCTTAAATGCAAACCCAGTGAAGTTTCCGTCCTTCTTATGAACGTTGGGTGGCGCCCCAGCCCCTGCCTGGCATCCAGGCTGTGTGCTCTGGCTACCCCTTCTCTAATGCATGCCACCTTCAGCCAGGCTGCAGTCCCAGAAGTTTCCAAATGTTAGATGCTATTCGACATCTGAATCTTCCAACACATAGGGTAAGTGCTCAGTGCATTTTTGTTGCTGTTGAGTGACTAAAGGAATAACTGAGTGGGCTTCTACCTGAAATGTTCTCAACTTTTGTTCATGTGCTTTAGGTTAGCTAAGAATTTGGACTTCCTCTAAGATTTTACTTTCCTGTGAGGTCTTTTCTGAGCATACCTAGGCAAGTTCTGATGCTCTTTCCTCCTGCATTCATGCCTTTAAAAAAAAAATCTTGATTCATGGATGTGGCCTCTTTTATCATACTATTTATTTATTTATTTATCTATTTATTTTGGTGGTACTGGGGTTCCTGGAAACCCTTCTTCTTCTGGGCTACACTCCCAGACCTATTTTATATTTTTATTTGGAAACAGGGTCTCTTAAACCAGCGAGGCTGGCTTCGAACCAGCGTGATCCTCCTGTCTCTGCCTCCCAAGTGCGGGGATTACAAGGGTGTGCCACCACCCCCAGCTTATCATACTTCTTATAATTGCAATTATTCACAGTTTTTTTTTGCTTCTAAAACTTAAGGGCTGAAATTGTGTTTTATTTATTTATATATTGCTTGCAACTTTACATATAGCAAAGCATCTGATGTGAAATTTAATAAAATATTTATTGAACAAAAAAATGAAATACTATGCTTTGCTTTTTATGTGATGTGTAACAGTTATTTTGTAATTGACTTTATTGCCTTCACATTTGAGTGAATTTGTTTTATGTTTGCATTTAATTTCAGAGCTGTGCCTTATGCATAAATACCTTAGGGCAGCATATTTTTACCCCTTCTTCCTATAATATTCTCCCATTACTTATCACTGTAACTAGAAAAAGTTCCAACTCCAAACTCCTTACCAGGGCATGCAGAATTCCTACAATGATAGGTATCTACATAACTCTCCAATGTCACCTCACATTTATTCTTTACCCTTTTAAGACAAATTGTATTCTACATCCAATAGCTCCTTATCTGTGTCTTTATTCTTTCTTAGCCTTTGTCTTTGCTCTCTCCCCCCACCCCTAGGAAAGCTTTCTCTAGATATTTGCATTGCTGACACAGTTCTCATCCTTGAAATCTTGGTGCAATTGTCTTTTCATAGACCTTTGATTCCCTGTAGCTAAAACTGCTGCCATGCCAGACATGGTAGCACATTCTTGTAATCCCAGTACTTGTGAGGCTGAGACAGGAGGATTGAAGGTTTGTGGCCAGCTTCAGCTACTTAGTGAGGCCCTCTGCAATTTAGTGAGACTCTATTTCAAAATCAAGAATTAAAAATAGGGCTGGGGGTATAGCTCAGAGTTAAAATGCCCCCGGATTCAATCCCCAGTATCGCAAAATATAAAATAAAATAAAATAAAACAAAACTAGCTACCCTATTCCCTTCCCTACTGCCCGTTATTTTCAATTCAATGTTAGTTTATATAATTCTTTTTATAGTTCTTATAAATAATGAAAGTAATTTCATTTATTTATAATTTAGTGTCCCTTATATCAGAATATAAGCTCCTTGAAGGAAAATTTTAAATCAAGTAAACAATCTTCTAAAAGCTTCTCAATTATTTTATGACTGACTAATTGCAGTACTGTTTCACCACTAATTTGTTCTGCATTTTCTTTTCACTTACTTTGGCATGGGATTCATTTTTTCCACATTTGGAAACTTGGTTTTTTTTAGAGATGCCTCTAAATAAAAATTTACTTATTTTATGGCAAAAAAACAAAAACAAAAACAAAAAGAAAACCCAAGCCGGGCATAGTGGCTCATGCTTGTAATCCCAGCATTCAGGAGGTGGAGACCAGAGGATCCCTGTTTATGGCCAGCCTCAGCTACTTAGTGAGGCCCTTTGCAACTCAGTGATACTCTGTTTCAAAAATAAAAAAGACTAAAAAAATAGGGCTGGATGTGTAGCTAGAGGTGCAATGCCCCTGTACCACAAAAACAAAAACAAAACAAAACAAAACAAAACAAAAAACCCAGAGATACTCAATCACAGAGATGTTATAAGTCTTTTCTAAACTATATAAACAACTATGCTTCTCTTCATCTTAAAATTAATGTTGGAATCTCTGTGCTAGTTTTATATTGTTGTGAACTTTTGTTTAAATTTATTATTATTATTATTGTTGTTGTTGTTATTATTATTATTATTATTATTAGTAGTAGTAGTAGTAGTAGTAGTATAGTTTCCCTTTTGCCTATCAGACCATGAGCTACAGGAGGCAGAGACACATCTAGTCCTTCAGTTATCTTGGTGTTGAATACTAATTGAGCTGAGTGTTGAGCTCTTCAGTAAACTCTGCTTAGTTGTTCTGATTGCAACTGAAGTAGAGAAAGAGAAAAAAAGCCAAATCAACAAAAACAAAATTAATAATAATTATATCTCTATAGCAAACAGTGGAAGAAGGATGTTGGTGTATTCTAAGATCTGTATTACAAAAGTTTCTAAATAATTTCTTTTTATTGTTCAAAAGCTGTTGCTCATGTTACCATGATTATAATTGTGTGTACTTTGTAGCTAAGAAATTCTATTCCATCCACAACTCTCTTTCTGTATCTCTATATGACCATAACTCAAAGTATATAATGAAAAAATTTCCAGGGTTCCTACAAAAAAAATTTGAACCAGGTATGGTGGCACACACATGTAATCCCAGCATTTGGGAGTCTGAGACTGGAGGATCTCAGTTCAGGGACAGCCTCAGCTACTTAGTGAGACCCTCTGCAACTCAGTGAGACCCTGTTTCAAAATAAAGAATAAAAAAAAAATAGGGCAGGGAGTGTAGCTCGGAGGTCGAATGCCCCTGGGTTCCATCCCCAGACCTAAAAAAAAGAAATAAAATAAAAAGAAATTTGATATGGAAAGGCACCTAGACACTTGTATACTCAATGTTTGTATCCTTGTATACTCCACATTGAAGCTTCTACCCTCTAATGTAATGATGTTAGAAGGTAAGGCTTTTGGAAGGTAGAGTTAGATGAAGACTGCAGGGCAATGTCCTCAAGCACTATAATAAATGTTCCAAGAGAGTGTGCTTCTTCCATTTCTCTGCCATGTGAAGATACAATAAGTTGGTAGTTTGAAAACTCGAAGAGAAACCTCACCAGAACCAGCCATACTGGAAACCTGATCTTGGGCTACCAACCTGAGCAACTAGATAAAATAAAAATTTGTCTTTTTTTTTTTTTTTTTTTTTTTTGGTGGTACTGGGGTTCCTGGAAGCCCTTCTTCCTCCGGACTACAATCCCAGACCTATTTTATATATATTTTTGAAACAGGGTCTCTTATGCCAGCGCTGTTGGCTTCGAACCTGCACGATCCTCCTGTCTCCGCCTCCCAAGCGCGGGGATTACAAGCGTGCGCCACCACGCCCGGCAAATTTGTCTTTTTTTAAAATAAAACATTACATTAATTCTACATTAGTTTGTCTTATCAGTCCAAACTAAGATAACTTCTTTTTCTTTTCCTTTTTTGGCACTGGGGGTTGAATCCAGGGGTATTCTACCTCCAAGCTACACCCCAGGCCTTTTATTTGAATTTTTATATTGTGAAACAGAGTCTCGCTAAGTTACTGAGGGTTTTGTTAAGTTGTGGATACCTGGCCTTAAATCTGCAATCCTCTTGTCTCAGCCTTGTTACTACTGGGGTTAACAGGCCTTTGCCACCGTGCCACCTTGACTAAGACAACTTCTATTAGGAATATTTTACTTCAAAGAAAAATAAGCACATAAGTCAATATTTTTACATCCTCCTTGGGTTAAGATCTCAGTGCAATTAAATGCATAAATAGGTAAACAATGCTCTTTGGGGAAGATATGATAGAAAAATTACTTCTTACTATAATTGAAAGAGTTATTGCATTATAGCATTTTTGATATGCTGGATTTATTTGCAGGGTTTATAATATATATTTTATGGAAGTAAGAGTTTTAGTATGTGTTTATCAAATTAAAAATTGCCTCTAAGATTGTTCATTATGTTTTCTAAACTTTATCACTGATTATAGATACAAGACGCTTCTATCATTCATTTTAAAGACTGTTTATTAACTTGTCTTTAGGCTAGCTCAGATTGCATATTGCTAAGAAATTAAGTGCTTTGGACAATCAGTAATTTGCATAATTATTGTTTTGGAGATAATTCTGTAGGGAATAGTCTGCATCTATGAATATTTATAAACTATCTGATTTATAAGCATAGAAACAATGAGTAGAAGGTATTGTTATCTAGTTGTTTGGAAGATATAAAAAGTCCAGAGAGAATAAATGTATTATCTTTGGTACTGCTCAAATTACTCCATCACTAATACAATGGAAAAGAAAAAAAGTAAGGGTAAATTTATTATTTAGATTATTCTTTTGTTTTCAGAATATAGCCCTGAAATAATCAGTATAGTATTTTATGTTTGAGTGTATCTGTGTATGGTGATACATATGTAACATGTATGAATGATGCATGACATTTTTTTATAATGGGAGTTACTCTAGATCAAGATGTTGCAAATGTAATGGCTGTTAATTAAATCTGGCCCACTGCCTATTTTTGTAGTTTTTCTTTATTTTGTTTTCTTTTTGTGGTGTGGTACTAGAAATTGAACCCAAGGGTGTTCTACTTCTGAGCCATACCTCCAGCCATTTTTTTTTTAAATTTGAAAGAGTCTCATTAAGCTTTTGAGGGTCTCATTAGTTGACCGAAGCTGGTCTCAAACCTGTGATCCTCCTGAATTATTCTTCCAAGTACTGGGATTACATGCATGTGCCACCAAGACTAGCTTCCCACTGCCTATTTTTATGAATAAGATTTTGTTGAAAATACAACTGCTCACTTATTTGTATATTACCTGTGGCTGCTCTCATGCTATAATAGCAGAATTGAGCATGGTCTGAAAAGCCTTATCTTTTACAGAGAAAATTAATGATTCTGACCTAGATATTAATCATATAAATTTAGCTGACTCTTATACCCCACAAATACTATATTGCCATAGTTTGAATTGTATCATTCTCTATATACATTTCTACCTAACACAAATCAAAAAGAAAGAAAGAAGTCTACAGGTATCAACTTAAACAAGATCCAAGAAATTATTTTGGTCCTTACTATCCATCTGTACTTCTGTAGTATATGTGTGCGTGTGTGTGTGTGTGTGTGTGAGTAACTGGAGATTAAACCCAGGGGTGTTGTATCATTGAGCTATGCCCCCAACCCTTTCTTATTTTTTTATTTTGAAACAGGGTGTTGCTAAGTTATTGTGCATTGCTGGTCCTGAATCTGCAATCCTTTTATCTCAGCTTCCCAGGTACTTGGGTTGCAGGCATATGCCACTGCTCCTGATTCTTCTACATTTATAATCATAAGCACTCAAAGTGAAGACATTTAAGACACAGAAACCAAAGATTCTGTTATAAAATTATGTATATTACATCAATGTTTTTTTAAGTACCCAGAACCTACCTAATTAATATCTTGGAAATTGAAACACAAAAGTTAGTATACCTTTGATGGTGTGCTCTGTGACCCTCCAGAGCCACCCTTTCCATTAAAAGAAGAATAGTTTCTAGCAGTTCTCCTCCCTCAATTTACAACTGAGGACAAATAAGAAAAAAACACTTGTAATGTAACTATGAAACATTTTATATACTTATTTAAATAGTTCCAGGGCAATAAAAATAAAATATTGAATCAAATAACCTCAAAGTTTTCCTTTCAGTAATTTTCTTTAAACTAATTTAAGCATTTATTTACCAAAATATACTTTTTAAAATAACCAATTTATTATGTTGCTAGTAATAAAGACATAGCTGTTTTCATGACGTAATTCTCTGTTGAGATGAGTCATACGAGTAACTTCAAATGAAGAGCTAAGTAAGTGTAGAAATATACCACATTCATAGATGGGAAGTCAGTGGTATTAAGATGGAAATTCTGTACAAATTTTATGGATTCTGTAATGTCCCAAACAAAATATCAATAAGCTTTTTTTTTTTTTTTGGTAGAAACTGGTAAGTTGATCCCAAAATTCATATGGAAATGCTTAGAACTTGGAATAAAACAATCTTGAAAAAGAAAAATGCTGTAGAACTTACGTCATCTATTTCTAAAGGTTACTTTAAAGCTATAGTAATGAAGACAGGTGTGTTACTGGGAGAGGCAAATAGGTCAATTGAACAGAATTGAACACATCTGTGATAAGTTCACTTTGGCAGAAGACGCCAAAACTATTCAATAAGAGAAAATGAAATCTTCAGCAAATGGTCCTTAGAGCAACTAGAAAATGAACTTCTACTCCTGCCTTACACTATAGAAAACATTTCAAAGCTAAACATAAGGTTCTACAAAAATCTTGAATGTCAATGTGGCTTTGAATATTTGAAGATTCCTGAGATAAACAAATACCCAGTGATAACAAGAAAAAGCCCTCATCACAAATTAGTTAAATGGGGCTTTAATAACTTTTTAAATTAAAAATTATTAAGATAACAAAAACAGCTGGACATGTTGGTGCACGCCTATAACCCCAGGTACTCAGGAGGCTGGGGCAAGGGATTTGTAAATTTGAGGCCAACGAAGGCAACTTAGTAAGTCTGTGTCCCAATATAAAACATAAAAAGGCCAGGTGTTGTGCATGCTTGTAACCCCAGTATTTGGGAGGTTGAGACAGGAAGATCTCAGGTTTGTGGCCAGCCTCAGCAACTTGTGAGGCTACTCACAACTTAATGAGACCCTGTTTCAAGACAAAGAATAAAAAATAGGGCTAGGGGTGTAGCTCTGAGGTAGAATGCCTCTGGGTTCAATCCCCAGTACTGCAAGTAAATAAATAAATTAATTAAAAAAATAAAAAGGACTGAGAATGTAGCTCAGTGGTAGAGCACCCTTAGGTTCAGTTACTAGCGCTATAAAAACAAAGAAACAAACAAAAAATACCCCAAAACACAAAAGAACACCTCCCCGCCATACAATATATTAAGTCAATACTAAAAACTAAATGATAAACAGAAAAGATCAGATACTTAAAAAAAAAATAAGAGAAACAACTGATCAGCATATGAAGAGGTGTTCTTTGGCTTGATTTTCATGGCATGGCTAGATTTCTCAGGAAATTTACTCTTGCCAGTTATGCCATTATGACTATTAATTGTTATTGTGCAATTATTTTATCACCTCTTTATTCCCATAATTGAGGAAATATGTTATAAATAACTTTTTGTGGCTTTAAGAAAAGACACATGGTCAAAAAATTGCTTGGCAAGGAGATTTTACTTTTTTGCAAAAAAGGGTGCCCCAGGTATGTGAAAGTGCACCTGACAACGAACCAGGTGGGTCTTATATCCCTGATGCAACATTCCTCCTGCGCTGAACTCCTATTGGTGAGAATTACAGCTTCACATTCTTCCTGGTCAGCTACAGCTGAAGATGGGGGGAGGGTCAGCGCTTGCAACCTCTTAAGAGATACTAATTTTGCAAAAGAATGTAAATCCTTACCAGATTACAAAATGATGGTTTAAGTGTAAACTACTTTTTGGATAGAAATAGAAATACATCTAAGTGTGGAAGAAACAAATAACAAACTCTTGGCGATGTATAATGGTGTTTTACTGGTATCACCTGTTAAAACTACTCCAATAACCTGTTGCATGTGTTTATGAATAGCCAGGTGGAATAGCAGGGAAGTTTGGTTTTGGAAAGCCATTTCAGCTCTCCTCAGCCTAAGTAATTTACAATGATTGCCCACTCTGTAACATTGAAATTGAGTCAGGAATCGCAAGGGAGGCATAATTCAGCAAAGGAGCATCAAAGCAGGCACTTTATTAAGCTCCTGGGCAAGGTCTGTCAACCACCCAGCAGCCTATTGGTCAGCAGAGTCCCGCTGAGAGAGGAAGTGAGAGCATTTTTGTAATAGGGCCTAGAGGTGGGGGGTTAGCGAGGCCAAAGAATGCCTGTCTGCTCAAGACATCCTGGGTTTGCCCTGTCTCTGCTTCTGGCCTCCTGAGCTCCAGGGTTTCCTGTCCCAACTGCAGGGGCCTGTAAGGGGAGGGGGAAAGGACCTGACCTATCATCTTTGCCTTTTGGTGATATTGGTCAATGACTGAGTTAATAACTACTTTCTGCTGGCAACGAGGGGGGGAGATCATTATAGGGGCCCCTTGGCCAGGAGAGGTTGGATTATTCGGAAGTGGGTAGGCGGGACTATGCCCGCAGCAAAAGTTGTTTGAAGGTTACCCTGGTCAGCTGGGTAATGCGTGTCTGAATGAACTTT
This sequence comes from Muscardinus avellanarius, assembly GCF_963383645.1. Classification (NCBI taxonomy): domain Eukaryota; kingdom Metazoa; phylum Chordata; class Mammalia; order Rodentia; family Gliridae; genus Muscardinus; species Muscardinus avellanarius. The sequence continues at coordinate 51,793,568 of NC_137794.1, forward strand.
AATAGACAAGGGGCTAGCTAAAAGAAAAGGCAAATCATGATAATCAGTCCTACGAGGGGAAGGAGCCACGCAGCTATTGGCCCTTAGCACCATTCCAGATATGAGGTAAGTTGTCGGTCTCGTGTTTTAAGATCCTCATTCAAACTGGTCAAAGTTTGGACATTTTCCTCTACTCGACCAGATTCGTTGATGTAATAACAGCATTCCTCCCTGAGAAAGAGATAAACTCTACCTTTTTCAGCAGTGAGCAAATCCAAAGCCCGTCTATTTTGAAGGGCTACTACCCTAGCAAGGGAGGTAATTTGTCACTGGAAGGAGGCCAAAGAGGAGGTTGAATGTACAATGAGGAGGTTGTACATTCAAAAGCCATTTGAAGATGGCCCTGAAAAATCTTGGGCAGATATGATGCTCTGTCCTAGTGCTCTGCCTGCCAACCCCAGAGAGCTAGCAGAAGCCACTAAGTTTGCTCCCAGCAGAACGGGAAGAAAAGCTGTTCTCCTTGCCCAGGGGCGAGGAGCTATGAGCCAAAAACTCACCTTCCCCCTTCCCCGAACAGAGTAAGCTGTGGAACCACCATTGTTAGTATGCAAGGACCTGGAGTAGAGGAATTAACGCAGGTGTATAATGTCCCATTGCACCAGAGAAAATTCCCCCGAGGGGCCTGAGTAACAGCATAACCTAATGTTGTGTACTTGCTGGTTTGAATGGGGAGGTCAGTTATGGAGCCTAGGTTTCCATAACACTGAACTGGACCAGACCTATTTAATCCCGAGGTTCAAATGTTTTTTAAAGGGGTTTTGGCAAGTTATGGTGTGTGTACCGTTGATGAGGGCCATGGGCACCCTTGCCAGGAGAGGTCTTTGCAAGGAGGCACAGAGAAAGCAGTGGGTGATGTCTGACCACACCTGGGATGCCTTTAAAAACTTGACAGTTGGACCAAATTGATCCAGGTGGGGATGGTTTATGTGGGTAGAAGCTGTTCCTGCAAGGTTTTTTCTGAGTCCAGAATATTGGTGTGAACTTGCACCTGGGCACTGGCCAGTACATAGGCACTGGAGATATATAGTGAGCCCGATGGTCCTGATGTAAACCCAGACCAGTACAGCTTGCCTGTCACTCCCAAAGCCCATCTTTAGTCCCATGGGTCATAAATCTTGAGTATGACCTTTATAGTGGTTGTTCTGTTCCCCAGATACACTATTTTGGGGCTAGTTTTATTTCCCCCAACCTTAGCACTTCAGGATAATTTAGTTTAATTCTATGCATGTCACAGTAGGCTTTGTAGCATTCTCCATAAGCCTTTACCTAGGTTAGGCATTATGAGTCTTTCTGATCAAATGGAAAACATGCTTTTGGGTCAGGAACATCAGTAACAGATTTTATAAAGAGTTCAATACTTATGACTGTTTGGCATCCAGAGAGAGAGTATTGTGCTGACCCTGCCTCGCAGTTGGTCCAACAGTTTGTGTGGGTAAATAGGTCTCCTGCATGGTGAATTTCCAAACATGAACAGGTGGGCCTGCTGAAATAAAAGCATTTAAGAGAGTTATGCCAAGAAAATTGGAGCTTAATGGGCCCCAACTATACAACAATTTTTTATACAGGACAATTTTTTATGAGGCTGTTGTAACAGAACCTTTTTTTATCTGAGTGAGGTGATGCCAGTTGGGGTCACCCAGCAGTTTGGCCACAGTAGGTGTGGTGAGAATCACTGTGAAGGGCCCAGTCCACCGTGGTTGGAGATGTTTTTGGTTGAAGCCAATTTGAGAAGGACTTGGTCTCCCAGCTTAAGAGCCTTGGCTGCAGAGTGTGAAGTTGCTGCTTCAGTCCCAGGTTGGGGAAGATATCTATCGATCAGTGTGTTCCCAAAGGAGGTGTCTGAGAAAAGATAAGTAATGGAGATAGAAAGCCAAGGAAGGGGGATCCAAAAGGAGAGAGTGATTAAGCAAAAAAGGGCAACCATACAGCAATTCAAAGGGGCTCATGAAGGTGGGGCTTCGAGGGGTGGCCCATACATGGGCCAGAGCGACTGGTAGGAGTTCAGGCCATGACACTGCAGCTCCAAAGAAAGTTTTGTTAGATGGTTTTTAAGAATGCTGTTCATTTTTTTTTCTTTCCTGAAGATTGTGGTCAGTATGGGATGTGGAGCTTCCAAGAAATGCCAAAGGCCTGTGTCACCTGTTGGGTAACCTTAGAAATAAAAGCTGGTCCATTATCAAACAGTAACAAATTAGGGAGTCCAAAAAAAAAAAAAAAGGATAATGTTAGACCATAGAGCATTGACCACTATGCTGGCCGTCTCATCCTTTGAGGGGAAAGCCTCTACCCAACCTGTTAGGATGTCGACCAAGGTAAGAAGATATTTTTTTTTTTGAGAGAGAATGTGGGTGAAATCAACTTGTCAGTTCTGTCCTGGCAATTGTCTTCTCATTTGGTTGGTAAGAAAAGATGGGCAAAGGCCCTCTTGGAAAGAAATAGTGGCACAAGTAGAACAGGAGGCAAGGCACTGGCTTTGCTAATCAGCTGTTGCAGAAGGGGAGAATAAAACAGGGGGTTTAGAACATGTTTAAGTGCTATAGACCCAATGTGCAAGGAATTAGGTATTAGGTTAATGACCACTTTAGCCTGAGCCTTGAGCAGAACCATTTTGTCCTGTATCATAAGCCATCCATCCTTTGTGTAGGATGCCCCAATTTTGGTCAGGTGTTTTTGTTCAGCCAGGCTGTGATTAGGTGTTATTGTGGGAAGAGTTAGAAATAAGACTGGGGCCCGTGGACTCGGTTGTGGTTGTTGTGATGGGGTGTGGTGCATTGCCTCAACCAGAGTAGTGGTGTCCCATACAATATGGGTCAACCAAATCTATAGGGAGGGGAGGTTTGGCCATCTGGTTATTGTCTGGAAAAACAGCCATTAAAAGCATGTTGGAGCCGGGTGTGGTGGTGCACACTTGTAATCCCCGTGCTTGGGAGGCTGAGACAGGAGGATCGCACAGATTCAAAGACAGCCTCAGCTACTAAGTGAGGCTCTCAGCAACTTAGTGAGACCCTGTTTCCAAATAAAATAGAAAATAGGTCTGAGAGTAGAGCCCGGAGGTAGAAAGCCTCTGGGTTCCACCCCCAGTACCACCAAGAAAAAAAAAAAAAAAAAGGCATGTCGGAGCCAGGTGTGGTGGTGCACGCTTGTAATCCCAGCATTTTGGAGGCTGAAACAGGAGGGTCATGGTTCATGGACAGCCTGAGGTACTTGGTGAGATCCTTTGAAACTCAGATCCTGTTTCTAAGTAAAAAATGAAATGTAGGACTGAAGGTGTAGCTTGGAGGTAGAATGTCCCTGGGTTCTAGCGCCAGTACCACACACAAAAAGCATGTTGGGGGAAGTGGAAGCAGTATGGGATTAAATGAATGTTCAGCCTCAATTTTAGTTAAAAAGTCTCTTCTTAAAAAGGGGATAGAGCAAGAAGAGATAATCAGGAATGGATGGTCAACCATATTAACCAAATTTAAAATTTTTTTGGTGGTCGTGAGGTTTGAATCCAGAGGCATTTTACCTCTGAGCTACACCCTAAGCCTTATTTTATTTTTTATTTGGAAATGGTCTCACTAAGTTGCTAAGGTTGGCTTTGAACCTGAGATCCTCCTGTCAGCCTCCTAAGTACTGAGATTACAGCACCATGCCTGGCTTAAACATATTTTAAACCAAAAATGTTACAGATTTTATTTATTTTTCTGCTTTATTTTGCATTCATCATATTTCTAATATTGCTTTTGTTTTTGTTGTTCAAAAAAGGCCCTCGAGTTCTAAAGCTGCCCTTCTGCTTCTGAACTATATCTGATGCTAATTCATACTGCCCAGAAAACTCTATTTTACAATGGCCCTGGCCCATCCCTCCATCAGGACCTTTCTCTAACTCTGAATCTTTTGGCTTCATCCAGATCAAAAGACATTAGAATGGGAGCTGCTGCTTTCAGTGCTTCCCAAGTATGTATTTCCAGTGATGCTCCAAGTACCAAAAGGTCTTTTTGTGATACTTTGAAACCTAACTTTTTTCTTACTTTTGAATTTCCTTGGCCTTGGATTACTTCACTACTTTGAAGCTACACAAATATTCCCTCCCTTCCTACTTCCCTCCTCCCTTCATCCTTCCTTCACTCCCTCCCTCCCTCCTGAGAATTAGACCCAGGGGCATTCTACGTCTGAGCAACATCCCCAGCTCTTTTTATTTTTGTTTTGAAACAGACAGAGTCTTCCTACAGGTTGCTTAGAGTCTCACTAAGTTACTGAAGCTGAACTGAAACCTGTGATCCTCCTGTCTCAGCCTCCCAAGTCCTGGGATTACAGGCACATGCCAGAATACCCAGCTAAACCTTCCCTTTTTTTTTTTTTTTTTTTTTTTTTATGGATGCAAGGTCCTAGTCTGCATCCATTTCCATTTGACATTTTTTTTGTTCTTTAAATTTAGATTTTACAAGGACACCTATTGGGTACCCATTTTTCTTCTACCTCCTTAGATCTGAAAATATGCTGTATTTGAGTTTCTTTTTTTTCTGACAATTCTTACATCAAGAAAAAATGAAAACCTTTAAATTTGTTTTTAAAACTATTTCTAGCCGGGCATGGTGGCTTACGCTTGTAATCCCCGCGCTTGGGAGGCAGAGACATGAGGATCGCGCAGGTTCAAAGCCAGTTGCGTGCTGGCTTAGGAGACCCTGTTTCCAAATAAAAATGTAAAAATAGGTCTTGGTAGTGTAGCCCGGAGGTAGAAGGGCTTCCAGGAAGCCCAGTACCACACACACAAAAAAAAAAAAAAAAAAAAAAAACCCAAAACAAACAAAAAATATTTCTATGGATTTCTCTGCTTCCTTCGAAAGTCAGACATTGTTTCTTTTTAAAAAATCATGTATTTAATTTTTCTTTTGGGGAGGTTGTGTGTGTGTGTGTGTGTGTGTGTGTGTGTGTGTGTTAGATCACCCTATTGCATTTTTTTACTGCTTGGGCACATGTCAGATTTCAGTGTTTCAGGCACAAAACTCAAAATTATCCTTTTAACTGGAAATAATGCATTTTTTTCTCCCTTTAGTTCAAGAAGATGACACATCTTCTAAGTGCTTCCACAATCTGTTCTTACTTTTTAATTTATTTTTTATTTTTAATTTTTTTTTGAGGGTTTGAGGAAGGAACCCAGGGACAGTCACCTCCGAGCCACACTCCCTGCCCTATTTTTTATTCTTTGTTTTGAAACAGGGTCTCACTAAGTTATGGAGGGCCTCACTAAGTAACTGAGGCTGTCCTTGAACCACGGCCCTCTAGTCTTAGCCTCCCAAATGCTGAGATAACACGTGTGCGCCACCATGCCTGGCTTACTTTTTAATTTCTAATTGAACTTTACTTTGACTAAACCTATACTCTTCTAAAAAATTAGTGACACTTAAGTCTTAGTAACATACCACTCCTTTCCTCAATAAGAAACAAAAATAAGAGGGGAACATGAGCAAGGGTAATGAAATTTAAGCCATATATTTAACCAAAAGCTTTAACTGCATCCTAGAATTTAACTTATTTGAAAAAAATCTTTCCTAACTATTGAAATGCATTCTTAACCTCCCCACACTGAGTCTATAAGCATTCTGCCTCATATTCTTTTTGTATATTATCTGTTGTATAAATCTGTATCTATGATAGACTTAAAGTTTTTAAGAAATGTGTGGTCTAAAAGCTTGATGCGTTTGGAGTAATTTTTCTTCTCAATTACCTACCTACTCTTGAATTATTATACCAGAGCATAGCCAGTGGAGGAAAATTATTTTTGAATGTAGATGCATACACACTACTGCAACCTTCTACTCATGTACTGTTTGCCAAGATGTGTAAGCATAGAAGAAAGTTTTTAGGCAAATATTCTATTTATATTATTACTAGCTAGGGCTTAGATCTGAGTTGTGTAAACTCAGTGTTAGACTATAGGTAATAAATTAGTCATGCTTTTCTTTCTAATTTGAACAGGCTGAGTGACTCCATTTGCCTAGGCCTAATTGCTGATCTGATTCCTTGGGTCTTATAAATTTTGCAAAAGATGTAAAATATAATCTATGAGAGTAATGTTCTAGTCAGAGACAGAGTTGGCCTGAACCCTCTCTTCCATGCCTTCTTTCTGGAACTTACCCAAACCCATTATACTCAATATTCTACTTCATGAGATTGAGAGATACAAAAGCAATGTGTAGATGGATATAAAAAGGTTTTGGGGGTGACGATAATACCATTAGTTTTCAATATTAACATTCTCCTAAAATTCTACCAAAATGCTTTGAAATACAGGACAGGAACCTGGGAAAGGAGCTAGAACTAGAAAAAGATTTAGAAGTCCCCTGCCTCAAGTGTAGAGTCACAGAAGCAGGTGGAAGACTGTAGTGAATGAGAGCTGGTATGTATCTGAGAAACGAATACCCAGGTGTGGTTCTAGCTTTATTACATTGTACTTGCGCAAGTGATCTAATATCTATTATCCTGTTTTCTAATCTCTCAAATGGAATTTGCCTTATGTTCTAAGTTCCTTTCTAGCTCCAAAATTGTACTATCTTAAGAAAAATTTAAAAGTCAAGGTGCAGAGATAGAGCAGACATAGAGCATCTAAAAGTATCAGTGGAATTGAAACTTAAGGCAAATTTCAAAGCTGAGAGCAACTTAAGAATGTGCATATTTGAAAGAGATTATTTGTTTCTTGATTAACACATGAACTTTTTTATTTCCCCCCTGATGGGTAGTAGGGCTCAATCTCCATTAAAATTTCCTCTTCACAAGGTAAAAATGCAGTACTCTAAGCAGATTACAATAACTGTGACTAATGATGGCTTAAGCATTAAAAATTAGAATAAAATGAATGAATTTTAGGGATGATATTTCTACAATAAAATAGCAACTGATTACAACCTGAATGTGGTATGAGAGGAGCAAAGTCAATTGCTTCCAAGATTGCATACGTATGAGATACTGTAATTGAAGATGTGGCAGAAGAGGAAATGGAAATTAATGAGTTGTAATCATATGGGTGTCTTTATGAGGGGGTCAAAACACTTTAAAGACATTCAATTAATCCTTAGTATGTCTTTAAGAGGCAGGAAAGAGAACAGATTACTTTCAGTGAGCACTGGATGGGTGGTGTTGATGAGGGTAGGATCATGGTACATGCAGAGGCTACCAGGTGTCAACACTAAAACCATGGCTCTGCCTTCAAAGGGCCTGTATTGAACCCCTCAAGCACTATCTCACTAGTCATGTGTCCTTGTGTAAGTTTTTTATCTAGGCTTTAGTGTTCTTGCTTACAAAATTGGGATAATAATGGCTATTAGTAATTGTTAGGATTAAATAGTATGTATAAAGTGTTTTTAATGATGTCTTGCACATAATAAATGTAGTTATTGTAAACTACTACTACTACTACTACTACAAAAATGATGTGATTATCTATAGTCACATGAACACCATACAGGGAACCTTTGGTACATGTAAAGGTCAATGTTTCTTCATCCTTATTTTAGGGCATCCATTTTGTGAGTGTGGTCTGAGGAAGACAGGATGATGAAGGTCCATGTGGCAGTTCAGTGTGGTCTCTATCACATTTACATTAATGATATAACAATGCCTTGACTTTTTTAAAATATAAACTTATTTTTGACATTTTATTGAAGATAGAAGTTAATAACAGCATCTTTTTTTCCCTTATTCTGTGATCCAATAGCAGTGGGCATTGGGGTAGAGTGGCCTAGTTTGTTTGAAGGGTATTTCTCCTTATGAAAGGTGTCAATGAAAAACAAAAGCTTTGGGGATTTTAGGCAAGGTACAAAACTAGTGAGACTGTAAAAACGATAGATGAACAACATCAGACAACCTGTTGTATATTTTTTGGATTCTACTTCTCTTCCTCCCTGTATCAGGATTTATTTATCCCTGTTTCAGGATTTATTTCTTTCCTATCTTTCTAGTTAATTTTTCTGTCCTCTGAAGACCTTTTCTCTCTTAGCTCATTAATCCATATTTTTGATCCTTTAACAAAGTATGATTTAAAACAGTTTGCTTCTCTCATTTGGATTCCCTACTGAACCACCTCACCAAAATATGTGCATTGTTTTAATTTGCAGTAATTTATGTGTATTTTCTGTTTCTATTGCATCTCCCTAGGGTACCAGAGTCAAACTATTTGAATCATTTATTAAGTACCCAATAATGCTTAATGAATATTATTGACTGATAACACATTTATGCAGTTGAGATAACAGCAAGATATCTTAGAGATCTATGGGAAATAATCAGAGAAAGAGAGGCCATAGGTATACAGGTTTGAATTTTATCCATGTAATGAGAATAATTTCATCAGACAAAGGTCCTAGTTTTTCTCATATTTTTTAATACATGTAAGCATTCCATATCTTAAGTATTTTCAATGCCTTTTTTAGTATACTCTTACAAAATGTATATGCCTTTCTCTCTAAGAAAGATGACCCTAATTGAAAGGTGAAAAAATACCATAATTTATATAATAGTATTGTATTTTCTTTCTTATATTCTTCAGTTATGGAGAGCTTTGAGATTATCCCTGTTAGCTAACTATGTCATGGACTGTAATTTTAAAAAATGAAGTCATTTTTACCATTTTTACCTTCTTGTGACATATAATCATCAAATTTTCAATAGCCAATGTGACCTGCATATTAAATCTAAAATAATTTATACATTATTTGAAAAATATGGAGTACATTTGACTTATAAATATTTCATATATATGTTATTTTAACATGGGAAACACATTGAGAGTCATTTGTCTATAAAATAAAACAAAAAATTTTCTTCAACTAGGACTATAAATGCAAGAAGAAAAGAGAAAAATAGTATAAGCAATGAGATGTATACTGAAGATATGTTTTTATAGGAAACACTATGATGTAGAATAGGCTTAGTAATTTTCTGCAATGTAAAGTAGTCAAATGAGCTTTACTTCAGACAGATTATATGGGCTACAAGTCAGGTATAATCATAATATAAATATTTATAGATTATGTAGAACTTCTGGCAAATATATGCGTGCATAGTGTATGCACATATATGAACATGTTTTGTGGTTGAATCCCTAGTACAAACACATCATATTTATAATATATTTTGATTAAAATATATTGAAAATGCAGAAGTACATTAAAGATAGTAATTATTTTTAAAAAGGAATCTCAAAGAGAGAGAAACATTTTAACAAACCCTAAAATTCACATAACTTGAAAAATTTTAAGGTAATTGTCATTGGTATTAATGTTCTAATCCATAGAATACAGGTTCTAAGAAGGGAGAAGAGCAGAGAATATCAGCCAAACAAAACAATCACGGATCTAAGCATATGTCTGACATGTAAAATAAATGTGGTCCTTTCTACTCAGCATATCAGAAATTAGTATCATTTAATTATATTCCACGGGCTATTATGTAACTTAGGCCAATGATCTTTGGTCCTCAGTACATTCAGTTATTTTCATAGCAAGCACCTTTCAGTTCAGGGGCTTAATATGATATTAAGGTAATGATCAGATAACAAGTGTACTTTAAATAAATGAGGGCTTATTTGCCTCAGAGTGACTGGAGTGGTTTCTTTCATTTGTTATCACCTTGCTACTCTCAAGCATTATTACATTTTGTCCCTTGTTCAGATGAAGAGGGCATTGGGTCTAATACCAAGAGGAATTTTTTTTAGTTCTCAGAGCTCATTTTGAAGGAATATGTATTAGACTGTTTGTGAAGACCACCAGTATATCAAACAGCCACTGAAATACAAATAAAAGGTTCTTTAATTGGGACATTTTCATGAATTGCTGGGGTAATTTTTACATCTGTGTAGAAGGTACTGAAAAACTCCTTAAGTTTCTATGGAAGAGTTTTGTATTTTATAGAGAAAGTATTTTATGGGAAAAGTCAAAGTAAGTACACCTGCTTTAAATTTACTTGAGATGAGAAGAAATTATCTTTTCCTCTATTTGCCAATATATGTAACTGTATCAAAGTCATGATCAGTAGATAACAGAGGATGTGGAAATAAATAACAAAATGGCAGAAATATTGGTAAAGGAATATTTTCATTGATACTGCTTCTTAATTCTCAGTCTGCAGAATACATAGTAATTTCATTAGACATGTTAATATGAGAAGGAAAAAGAGAAAAATAATTGTATAAGTGTCTGAAGACCATCCTAATGATAGCTGGTGTTTGAGATGGCTGTGAGTTATAATCGTTCAGTGTTTTTCAACAGCAAAAGGAAAATAAGGGAGATGTTTTGAAATTATACCCAATATGTTGGTTATGGAATATCTCTTGGTAGTCATGTTAAAACCACCCCTCCATACACACAGACACATATATACACTTTCCAAAAAACAGTTCAAATTTTAAGTGAGCGGCCATCTGGCAAAGACATCCATATTGAAATATAAAGGCTGAATATAGCTATATGTAATTTACTACTAAAATATAAACTTATAAGAGATTAAAACAAAATGCTATTTTATTCCACTATTTCTCAAAAATAATGCCTTCCATTGGAAACTTAGAGTCTTTTTATTTGTTCTTTTGTGGTATGAGGCATTGAACCCAGGGCCTATACTCTACTACTGAGCTATATGCCAGACCTCTGCCATTGATTATGACTTAATTTGTCTGAAGTGGGACTCAAGAATGGGTAATTGTTTTAAATTCTCTGGGTGCTTCTGGTGTGAATATGTGGATGAGAACTACTGGGTGGTACCAAGGATGCTGAGAGGAAAGCAAAGACGTTAGGGTGAATTCACACTCTGTTGAAATCCAAGCTCTGCCACTGGCTATGTGGCCTTAAACGTCGTGCTCTCAGATGCTTCCTATTTGAGGACATGGGAAATATATAGTCACAGATTTCATAAGAACTGTTACATGTTCAATTATAACTGAACGTATATTCATAAATTGACAAATAGCACAACAGCAAAAATGAAAATACTTGTAATTAGATAATGAGATCACTGATGGGTGATTTCTGTCTGTTTGATCTTTTTCAATTCTTCAAACTCTCCCAAATGATATTTTTCACTCCTTTTTCTAAGGTACTTGTAAAAAAAATCAATTTATTAGTGCATTTTAGTAGTAATTTACAGGGGCTCACAGTTATGGGTTTTCCTTGATTCTCAGGGAAAACTTTGGACTTGGACTTTTGAGTAGTGTTGAGTCTGTTAAGACTATGGGGAATCTTAGAGATGGACTAAATTTTGCATTGTGAGATGGCCATGAGCTGTTGAGGGCAAAGGTTTGAACATTGCAGTTTGGATCTGGAATGTCTCCCCCAAACTCACATGTTAAAGTGAGTGTAGCAATGTCCAGCAGTCAGGCTTTTGGGAAAAGATACTGCATCATGAGGGCTCTAGCCTCATTAGTTGGTTAATTCATTAATGAATTCATAATTTGAATAGACTACTAAGTGGTAACTCTAGGTGGGTGGGACATTGCTGAAGGAACCAAATGTGGGCATCCCTTGAGGACCATATCTTGTCCCTGATTCCTTCCTTGCTCTTTCTGCTACATCTTTCTGCCATGATGTTCTGCTTCACCTCAAACCAGAGCAATGGAAGTGGTTGACCAAGGACTGAGACAAAATAAGCTGTTTCTCCCCAAAGTTGTTTTGGCAGGTATTTTGGTAATAGCTATGAAAAATCTGACTAACACATCTCATTAGGGACTAATTCATTGGTGGAATAATGATGATATGACATTAGTAGGAGGTGATAGAAACCAAGAGGCGGTACCTAATTAGAAAAGTGGGTCACTGGAGGCCTGTCCTGGAAGGGCATTTCTTCTCCTGACCCTTGTCTATCTCCTCTCTTCTGCTCCCCAGCTGCCATGAGCTGAGCAGCTTCCCTCTGCAATGTGCCATGGAGCTAGCTGACCATGGACTGAGTTCTCTGAATCTACACACCAAATAGGTCTTTCCTCCTTTAGGTTGTTTTTCTCAGGTATTTGCCACTGTGATAAAAAGCTAAGTAGGAGAATAACATTCACAAATACTTTGGTATGGCTCAAAAATAATTGCTTTTTTTGTCATAAGAGCATATTTTAGTTTCCGAAAATCGCAGATATAGGGTGACTTCCTCTTAAATTATGAAGGTGGAATTAGTGTCACCACTCTCCATGGATCATCTAGTAAAATTTTTTGGCATTTTCAAGGATTCTTTGGGAAATGAGGCTAATGTATGTAATTATACTGGTATTTTATTTCCTGCTTCTTAAATTATCAGGGCTTACCTCTCTGTTTCTTTCTGCTTCTGATCCTGTTTCTAATTTGTAATGTACCACTGGGCAGTCCCAATCTCTTTGGTACCGAGTCTCATCAACTATAGCTGGTTTCATTGAAGTTTTGTGATTCAGTAAACAAGTTCATATCATATAGCCTTTTTCTTAAAAATATCTTGGCCATTTCTGGCTCACAGGGATTTTGTTGGTTGTCTCTTCTGAGGTGTCACCTTTCATAATACTGTGCTTCCTTTGTTTCTCCTTTAAACCCCATCACATGTTTTCTTATAAGTTTTCCTTTTAGAACCCCAACTATTTAGCCCTTAGTTTTCTATTTGGATCACTTATCGTCTATTCAGCCAGGCTTTAATTTTTGCCTCTATGTTGTTAAACATGATATTTTGCTAAACAAAAACTATTCTTGCCTCCGAGAGGAATTCTGCCAGTCATTAACATGATCATTTTCCTCATCATTGTACAATGTTAGCATATCTAATTATAGTTAGCATTATTTTATATTGCTTTTCAGTTTAGTTCTCCAGAATAAATAACAAGTTGTTGGGTATAAAAATTTCAAATACAAGTGGGCATAAGAATAGGGTATAGTTTGTAAAACTAAATTTCTGCCAGAGATTTTGATTCAGTAGCATAGAAATGCAAAATTTAATGAACATCTCATATAATTCTGATATAGGTAGCCTGTTTATTACATAGCAGTGGAGATGTGATTTGGTTTAAGCCGATTCTAGTGGAGAAACACCTTTTTGTTTGCTGTGTTTTCATCTTTCTACTTTCTGATTAAGAGTCAATTAAAGATGATAGGAATGATCCTGTTCTCATGAACCTTGTTTGAATATGATTTACAATACCTTATAAGTGGGTTTTTTTCTCTTTCCTAAGCCAAACAACAGAACACATTGCACTGAAATAGAGCTATTGATTCAGGATTGGTTGTATAAATCAGTCAGACTCACCCAATCAAAAGAAATGTTTTCAGTGATTACTAGAAAATTAACCAGCTATTTTCATGTTTGCATTTTTCTTTTGTTTTATACTTGATGGATGTGATGCTTAGAACTGCTACAACTATTTTACTACATAAGTGGGCAAGCTAGAGGAAGCAGATAAGAGAACTTGTGATACAACCAGCTTTTTGCCCATAACCTGAACTTACATAAACCAATAAGTCCCTTTTTGCTTAGCTTGTAAGAGACGGACTTAGACATAGATAAATAGAATTGTGTGAACTGAACCAAAGATATGGGCAATTAGGAGTTCCCATATCTTTGTAGAAGGATTTTTCCAATTTTTAGGTGGTGATGCAACAACTAGTTCAATCAATGCTTACGAGAACTTGGGCTCATATGTCTGTGGTGCTTGCAACAATAAAAAGAAAACTTGACATGGTAGAGTATACTTGTTATGTTTTTAAAGTGTTCAATAAGGTATATAGGAGATAATTAAGCTAATGCTGAAATTATCACTTTTGACAGGAGAAAAAATATGTATTTTTAAAGCAAAGCACTTTCTGTTTGGGGTATATAAGCCAGGGAAATTTAAATACTGATCCTATAGAGCCAGCAAATTTAAAATAGCTAAATGTGGAGACAGGGAGGTGAAATCACAACAGAAGGTATGACTGGAGCCTGAGAAAGCCTGAATGTCTCTGTCTGAACAAATGAGACAGTCATAGTCACTGTCATTGTAAAGATGTAATCTGTGGATATGTATACACATACACATACACACATGCATACACGATATGTATAAAATATGTATTATATATATAATTTCCAAAGCAACATCCTCAGGGTAATTTAAAGATTTGATTATTTAAGGGGGCATTAGTTTAGAATGTGCATTTTCATAAGATCCCAGATCATTCGGATGTAGTGAACCCTTCAACCAAGTACTGCTTGGTTTAGTACCAGTGGCTTAGTAACATGGATCTTAAATTTGAGCATGCATTAGCCCTTTGAGGAATTGGTAACACATGCATTGCTAGGCTTCATTTCTCAATTTTCTGGTTCAGTACCCAATAACTTGTATTTCTTAACAAGTTTACGCAATTAATTCAAGGACCACATCTTAAGACCATTGGTTTGATAAAATTGTTCTCAAATGTGTGTGAATTTTATTTTTATTTATTCATTTATTTATTTTTTATGGTTCTGGGGTTCCTGGAAGCTCTCCTACCTCCAGGCTACACTCTCAGACCTATTTTACTTTTTTTTTTTTTTTTTGGTGGTACTGGGGATGGAACCCAGAGGCTTTCTACCTCCGGGCTATACTCCCAGACCTTTTTTATATTTTTATTTGGAAACAGGGTCTCACTAAGTTGCTGAGAGCCTCACTAAGTAGCTGAGGCTGGCTTTGAACCCATGAGATCCTCCTGTCTCAGACTCCCAAGTGTGGGGATTAAAAGCGTGCGCCACCATGCCCGGCAAATGTGTGTAAATTTTTCCTTAGGAGACATATGTCAATGTTTGGGAAAACTTTTGGTTGTCACAATAAAGAAATGCTACTGATATCTCATGGATAGGGGACGAGGGTGCTGCTGAATATCCAATAATTCAAGGACATCAACCTTCTCCTACAGCTAAGAATTACCCATGCCTAATATCAGTATTACTGGGGTTGGGCATCACTGGTTTAGTTACATTTTCTTGGGCCTGGAGTGTGAAAAGTGTGATAGTCTTCTAATGGCACCAGGTATACATAGTTCATATGTGCAGAGACGCTAGGGAGTTTGGCTTTTGCTTGAAAAGAGCAGTTAAGTGGGATTTGCCAGAGACATTGTATAGATGATATAACTCCATACTCTTAATGAGCCACTCATTTTCTGTCCTGTACTCTCTCCCAAAGAACTTCTCTGCATCAGATGATCTCTTTGAAATCAATGGAAACTGTACACTGGATGTGAAAAAGGATAAAAAGAAGTAGTTAATTCTGACTTAACCAAAGTTGCTCATTCCTTTTAATTAAATTATGGGCAAATAGCAGATAGATAAAATGATACCATCGAGTGAATACCAAAAATATTACAAGCAAATGATTCTGAAGTAAAACTCAGTTAACCATAGGTGGAATTTAGTGAATTATCTAATTTTAAAAAATCCTCTTTGTGAAGTTGCACACAGATATTTAAATGCTATTAGCAACCTGACACTTACTGCCTAAGGTATGAACTCAAATAAGCACTCTTCTTAGTTCTTCTCTATTCATGGCAGTCAAATAATTGTAATAACTCCCAGGCTGGCAAAATATTATTAAAAGGTATAAATCTGACAGGTGATATTTTCCTCAAAGACTGGAAAAAATATTGAATTACTTTAAGTTATAAATGGTGGTGGCAAGGAAAAGTAAATTCATTTTTTTAACAAGGGCTCTATAGTACAGATCACACTTTACTGAGGCTTTAAAAAATCTATTGATGATAGGCATGAGCTAAGTAACCTATTGTGAAACATGACAACAACACTCATACTGAGCAGCCTAATATTTAATGTGGGACCAAAGACATGCAAACATTTGGTAAAGGTCTTTTTACATCTTTTATTTTATTTGTTTTATTAATTTTACTTTTCTATTGAGTTGTGTTTCTTTTTGTTTCTCTTTTTTTATTAGTGCATTATAGTCATACATCTTAATGGGATACAAGATGGTAAAGGCATAAAGCACACATCACTCATTTAGCCCTTCCCCACTTCCACTTCATTCCCTCTCCCCCCCTTCTTCTCATGTTTGGCTTAGTGATTGACAGATATGCTTGTGAATGTACATCATGTACATTCTTCCCCCTTTTATCCCCCTTAGTTAGGTTGCCTTATTAGCTCATCTATAGTTTCTCCTTTGTCATCTAGAGTTACTCCTATGACCCATTTTCTTCCTAGCTTCTGCATATTAGGTAGAGCATCCAGTTTTTAATTTTTTTTGTAACTGACTAATCTCACTTAGCATAATGTTCTCCAGGTTCATCCATTTCCCTGTATATGACATAATTGTGTTCTTCTTTATGGCTGAGCAAAATCCCATTGTGTACATATCCCATAGTTTCGTAATTCATTCATTTGTTGATGGACATCTTGGCTGGCTCCATAATTTAGCAATTATGAATTGTGTGGCTATGAACATAGATATGCATGCATTAGTTTGGTAGTTTGGTTTCTATTCTTCTGAGGATCCTTAATACTGTTTTCTAGAGTGGTTGCAGTAATCTGCAATCTTACCAACAATGTTCCCACTTCTCCATACCCTCACCAGCATTTGTTGTTGTTGTTTTGAATGATTGCCATTCTAGTTGGAGTTAGATGAAATCTCAGAGTAGTTTTGATTTGCATATCTCTGATTGCTAATGATGGTGAACATTTTTTCATGTACTAATGGATATTTGAATTTCTTCATTTGTGCAGTGTCTATATAGTTCCCTTGCCCATTTTTTTTTTATTGGGTTATTTGTTTTCTTAGTGCTGACTTTCAAGTGTTGGAGTGTTGGACCTGTGCCCTCTTCAAGGAGCTGCAAAGTTTCTGGTCTGATTTCTAAGTCTTTGATCTATATTGAACTGACTCATGTTAAGTTTGAGAAATTTCCATTTTTCTGCATATGATTAATCAGTTTTTCCAGTGCCACTTGTTGAAGAGGCTATCTTTTTCCAGTGTATGTTTTTGGCCCCTTTGTCAAAAATCAATTGGCTGTAAGTGTAAGGATTTGTTTCTGAGACTTCTGTCTTTGTATCTTTTAAAAGGCAAAATTGGCAAAAAAAAAAAAAGGCGAAATTGTTCTTCAATCTATTTCTCAACACTCAGTAAAAGAGGTAGGGTATAGGAAATTCTTGAAGAAGAAAACGGACAACTAGGACAAATTTCTGGCCAGGAACTTTACCTAGTTCCTTATTTTTTAAAATCATTTTTTGTATGCTCACCTAGGCTAATCTTGGTTATACATCATTAGTAATGACTGACACTATTTTTAAAATTGTAGATATGATCAATATTTTATTTGTGTAAATATACATATATCTCCATGATCATCACTATTAATTGTGTGTATGTACCATTTCTACTTTTGTGGCTTTTAGTTTGTGTATCTGTAAAATATTTTAAATATTTTTTCTCCTTCAAATGCTTTTGTCTACTAGGTACATTAGGAAATTACAATATGTAAATAAAATCAGTTACTCTGATTGAATCCTAGTTAGAACTGGAGATTGGGAGTTAAGAATGATTCTTTTGGTATTCAATGTGGCTTCTAGAGGTTTATCATGAGAGTAGTTAAGATTACAAAGGGCACAGTTTAAAAATCAATGGTCTAATTATTTTTTCATATGTGTAGTTCTGGGGATTGAATACAGGGGCATTCTTCCTCCAAAAATAGGAGGCTGGGGCTATGTCCTCAGCCCTATTAATATATATATATATATATATATATATATATATATATATATATTTTATTGGTGCACTGTATTCATACATCATAGTGGGATACAAACTTTTGTAGACATACATGCACACATCACCCAGTCAGCCCCCACCCGATCCCCACCCCATTCTCTCCCCATCCCTCCTTTCCATGCTTGGCTTAGTGATTGACATCGAGTATTATAGCAATTTATCCAAAATTAAAAATGATAATCTCACATAACAGTTTCATTTGTCTGATACCAAGCTTTTGATGACTTAAAGATAACATTTCAATATTTCTTTTTGCTTTCTTTCTTACCAGATAATATTTTTTTAATATTTTTTAGGTGAAACTATCGTATATTTATATATTTATTTTTCAGAAAAAAATCTATCCTAATATGAATATGGATTCTAGATACCCAAAACGATCTTGAAAAAGAACAAAGCTAGAAGATATATATTTTCTGATTTCAAACCATATAAAGCTACAATAATTGAAACAGTGTAGTACTGTTCTAAAGGCAGATATATAAACCATTGGAGTTAAATACAAGCCTAGAGCTAAATTCTTCCCTATATTGTCAAGTTATTTTTGACAAGGTTTCCACGAACATTTGGTGGTGGAAATAATAATCTTTTAACTAAATATTGTTGAAAAATAATAATTACATGGAAAAGAATAAAATTGGACCCTTACCTAATCCCATATACAAGTATTAACTCAAAATGGATAAAAGACCTAAATATAAATCTTAAGACTATAAACTTTTAGAAGAAAATCTGGGTCATAAAACCTTACAACATTGAAATTGGCAGTGATTTCTTGGATATGATTTCAATGGCACAGGCAACAGAAGAGTATACAAACTCCCTAAAAAATAAAAAAATATTGTATATCCAGAGACAATGTAAACAGATTTAAAAGTTACTGGTAGAATGGGATAAAATATTTCCAAATGCTATATCTGAAGGTATATTAATATTCCAACTAGAAATCCTAAAAATTAACAACAATAAAGGCAAACAATACCATTTAGAGATAGGTAAAAGACTAACATAAATAATGAATCTCCACAGATAACTGATCTTAGTTGTCTGTTGGATGGAAAATCTTGTTTCTCTGGTTCTGGTGTGTGTTACCTATTTTTTCTTTGTAGTTAATCTCTTTGAGTATTTTCTCTAGTGCTGGTTTTGAAGACATAAATTCCTTCAGTTTCTGTTTGTCATGGAAGCTTCTTATTTTTCCATCTAATTTGATAGAAAGTTTTGCTGGGTAGAAAATTTTTGGCTGGAAGTTGTTTTCTTTCAGAGTTTGGAATATATTACTCCAAGCCCTTCTGGCTCTCATGACTTGGTTTGGGAAGTCTGGAGTGATTCTAATCGGTTTGCCTCTGAATGTCACTTGGCCCTTTGTTTTTGTTGCCTTTAAGATTCTCTGCTTGGCTTCCACATTGGTCATTTTGACAATTATGTGGCGTGGGGATCTTCTTCTCCAATCCTGTCTAAAGGGAGTTCTATAAGTTTCCTGGACCTGTGTATCGACCTCTTGCTCTATGTTTGGAAAATTTTCTGCTATTACTTCCTTGAAGAGATTGTTGATCCCTTTGGTTTCACTTTCTTTTCCCTCCTCTATTCCAATTATTCTTAGGTTAGCTCTCTTAAAATGGGCCCATATTTCTTCAATATCAGATTCCTGCTGTTGGATATTTTTTTCTAGATTAGAAACTATGCGTTCATTTTGGAATGATCATCTTCTAAGAGCGAGATTCTGTTCTTCATGTGGTCTTATCGGTTGTTTGTGCTTTGAATTGAGGCCTTTACTTTATTAATTGCATCCTTTATCTCTTTTTGGCTCTCTCTGAATTCTTTTCGAAGCACCTCTATTATTTCTACAGTTATTTTCCTAATTTGATCTTCTAGAAATCTCAGATTTTCTGTTTTATCGGGTTCTGATGTTGTGGGGTTGTGGGCATTCATTGCTCCAGTATTATTCCTCTTTCCCATGATTTTGGAAGTTTGTGCCTTCTCTGGGTTCTTCCCTTGGGTCACTACGACTTCACTTAAGGTGCTCTGGATCTCGAGTCTGCAGTATCTCAGACCCCACTACTCCTTTACTGGGTTGTATCACAGAGTCTCCGACCCAGGGAGTCGATAGAGGCTGCTTTAAACTATGGGGGGTGCCAGGTTGCACGTTCTCTTATGGTGTGATATCTCTGCCACCACCACTCCCCCACTGGGTCAAGTCCCAGGGAGTACAGTACTGGGATTTCTCCTCTGTGGCCCGCAATTTGACTCACAGAGTTCGCAGATGTAGCTGTACTGGACTCGGTGAATTCGCTGCTGCTGCCGCCGGTGGCAATATGGCACCGCTGTAACGCCTTCGGCCGTGAGGCTGGCTTATTTCTTCTTGGTTTTGAGTTCCACTCTGAATCCCTGCAGCGTGTGCTGAGCTCAGCCACTGGGAGCTTTAGATGCTCCCTGTGCTGAAAAATCCCGCCTGGCTGTTCCGCAGAGGCTCATCTTGGCTTGCTGTCGCCATCTGGTGAACTCGCCGCTGCCACCGGCAGTATGGCACTGCTGCCGCGTCCTCGGGCGTGAGGCCAGTGTATCTCCTCTGTGGCTCTGAGCTCTGTTCTCAGACCACTTTCTCTCTGGAGCCTGGTGATTTTTTTGTTTCTCTGGTGATGGTGTTTTCTGGCTATGAAAGGTGCTGATTTTGTGGTAATGGAGATTGGTTGTTAGCGGGGCTCTTAAGCCCCAATTTTCTATATTTTGTTTTGAAATAGGTTCTTCCTAGGTTGCTGAAGGTCTTGCTAAATTCCCAAGGCTGACTTGAACCTGCAATTCTTGCCTGTCTCAAGGTCCCAAGTACTGTAATTATAAGCAAGAGACATCATGCCCACCTCAATGGTGTAAATTTTAGGTGTCCTCTAAAGTCACTTTATCAATTGTAGGGCTTGTTACATCCTAAAATGATTTTTGTGACTCATAAACCTTAAATTTATTTGAAATTGAGATATAAGGAAAATATGAAAATAGGACTGAGGACTTTTTTTTAGTAATAAAATTAGAAAAAAGACAAGGCAGAAAATTACCTGGTTCTCTGTCTAATAAATGTTTGAAATTGATGGATTTAATACTTGGGTATTTTTAGCAAGGATATTTAGCAAAATAAAAAATATCTTTAGCTGCAATTTGATCAAATATAAAGGACTCCCAGAGACATGGCATTTTATTTTACTATTGATCAAGGTTGAGTACCTACAACTGAATCTTGAATTTCCGAACCATAAAGAACATTTGTGAGAGGATTAAGGTGAATCTAAAAATGTTGCTTTCTTGTGACATAGCTTGACAGATAGGAATTATAGTTCACGTGTCTTTTAAGTTGAAAGCTATTTACAAATATCAATCATTTCACTCTTTAATCATAAGCTGAGTAATTTTCTATAAAGTGAAGTACAGAGGCTCTATACTGTGATTTAACAGGTAATTGTGCTTATTACTACTCAGTATCTAGGACAATGGCTTCCTATGCCATCATGAAATTAAGGGAAACTGACCAGCCTGAATAAAGAGTGGATTCCTACAATTAGGAACCAAGCTTTCTCTTTTTTAAAAAATTGTTTGTAATATTTATGAATGTCTTGGCTTCTCACTCATTTGAGATAGCAGAACACCTTCCAGAGGTAAATAAATAGATAGTTGTGTACTGAAAAACTTAATGTACTGTTTGTCAGTTAGTCTACACTTTTGACCTTAAGTACATTTAAGAGTCATTCCATAAAATATCTGATATTGAACACCACTGTCTTCATGTAAAATGGATGAGAGATTTGACAAGGGTAAAATGATTCATTTTGCCCCTCTGAAAGTTGTAAAATATCTATAATTTTTGTATCATTAATATCTGGTTACTCATTCCTCAGTTCTTCTTCTTCTATCTTATATATTTAAAAATATATTGTTTTCTTTTTATATAGTGGTAACTGTGTTACAGAAAATTTTGAACCTAAATAAGTAAAAAAGGAGAAAATAAAAAAAAGATCTGCATGTCATAATCCAATGATAGTGAATCACCATTTATATTTTCATTTTGAGATTTCTTTTGATTCATTTTTCTATACAAATATTTTTCCTCCTTAAAATAAAAAAGAAATTGATATAAATAGTAACTCATTGGTTATGCCTAATAAGAAGCATTCTTCCATGTTATTAGGTATTTACCTTAAGTATTACTTTAAATGCTTATAGAATCTCATTGTGTGGACACAGTATAATTTATTTATTTTTATTATGGAATGTTTTGAAGTTTTCCTTCAAATATTTAACATTCTGGTGAAGAGTAGTTTAATTATTACTTTATAAAAAGGCTAACACAACTTTTTAGAGAAGTTTTAGGTTCACAGCAAAATTAAGAGGAAGGTATAGAGATATCCCATATATTCCTTAACCTCATGTGTACATAGCCTTCCCCACTATCACTATCCCCCTTAAAAGTCCTGCATTTATTCCAGTTGATAAACCTCATTGCCACATCACTATCGTTCAAAGTCAGATAAGTACACTGTTGGCACAGTGTAATATACAGATTTGAAAAAATGTAAGAATGACATATGTACACTATTATAGCATCAAATAGTATTGTTACTGCTCTAAAAATGTTCTGCGCTCTACCACTTAATTTTTGTGGTTAAAATACAGTACTTCCATCTTATTTTAGAGTAATACTTATTTTTATTCTGGTTATAAAAATGAATTATACCCTTGTAGAAAATTATAGAAAACTATGAAAATAAAAAGAGCTTTAATTTAACAGCTAGAGGGAAATATTAACATTTTGCTACACATTTTTCCTATGAACATCTTTTTGATAATTATATGTTAATCATTGAAAACATAATAAAAATCTGTAAAAGGGATAACATTTTATTATCTCAGGTCTCTGAAGCAACTGTTACAATATAGAATTTAATAGTTATTTCTTCTATATGCTTTTATTTATTTAAGTCTATATTTGATAAATATTTTTGTGTTGTGATTTCATGACTTTCCCATGTTATTAAGAACTTAATTTTATAATGCTGCTTAATAGTCTATTTTGTGAAAGCATGTTCTATCACTTAAACATTAGCTTATTATTTGACAGCTAGTTTCTATTATATTATACATAAATATTATTATTCCTGCTTTTTATGCATTAGTGTATTTTAAAAATGCCCACTGGATTATTTCCATAATGTTGGTTCTTCCAAATGGAATTTGAAGTCAAACTTTATGAACCTTATTTCAGCTGTTTTTTCTATATTCCTAATTAATTTGTACTGGTAAACTCATGACAGTAATGTAAAAAGAGTGCTTATCTTTTTATTTTCTTAAAAAAGGTAAATGTAACTTTCAATTTTAGTTTATTCTTTCTGTATACATGAAAGAGAATCAAGAGCCAATATAATTATAGTGGTGTGTGTAGGTATTTATTTTCTCTTGTTTTTATGCTTTAAAATGGTTAGTGTTTTCTTTAAATATCTTTTGAATTACTGAATTGTGTTAGAACATATATGCTAATGTTTGAAGTGAGATATATGTTTATGATAGTTGTTTATCACTCAAGTATTTTTAACTCTTCTATACCAGGGATGTCATAAACTGATACTTTGAAGCTTCATATTTTAAGTTACAGGCACTATTCAATAATAAGATCATCCAGGTTGTACTCATAAGCTAATGTTCTTTATCCTCTAAGAAATTAACAGAATAAGGTTAGTGACCTTTGATGGCTTTCCCTTCTAGTAGAGTAAATTACTAAATAATTCAGTATCTAAATTAATCCTTAGTAATCTCAAAGAATTAAGATAGTTTCTTAAAGCCCCCATTTTATTACTGGAATGTTTCAAGCTATAAAACAGAATTAAACTATAGGTTTATGTGTGCTTTCATTATTATTGTTATTCAACATTCAAAGTTAAAAACTGGCTACATTAACTTGCCAAGATTTAAAGCAACTCAGTGTCCTGTAGTAATATATAAATTAATTCTTTATAATTACTCTTTAGATGTCCAGAATTCTTGGCAAATGAATAATTTTAAATAATTTTCTGAGTAATGAAAATGTCCCCTTAAGAATTAAAAATATATCAGGATTATCTTTATACTTCCTTGCTTTATTTAAACAGGTCTCAGCCGGGGGTGATGGCACACGCTTGTAATCCCAGCATTCCGGAGGCTGAGACCAGAGGATCACAGTTCGCGGCCAGCATCAGCTACTGAGTGAGGCACTCAGCAACTTAGTGAGACCCTGTTTCAAAATAAAGAATAAAAATTAGGGCAAGGGGTGTAGTTCAGAGGTCGAATGCCCCTGGGTTCCATCCCTAGACCCACAATAAATAAATAAAATAAATAAATAAATAAATAAAATAAATAAACAAAGAAAGAAAGAAACAGGCCTCAGGTAATCACAATATACTACCCTGTTGTATATCCCCACTCAGGGCCCATTGAATTTTATTTTTGTGCATGTTAGTTAATGTTATATTGCTCTGCTGAACATTCTTGAGCCTACTTTGTAGTTTTTAGTCTGCTTATGCTATTTGTCTGTTGTCACAATTTTCTCATTGTACCTATTTCCCAATTTCTAACTTGCTAGTACTAATCTGCAATAAATAACTATGCTTGTTAATATCGCACAAAGCAAAAGTAGATGGGAGTTCAGAAATAAAGTGACAGCTTTTTCTTGAGTCAGTAACAAGTGCTTTCTTTCATAAATATATTTTTTGTTAATATATCAAATGCCTAGAAGTCTACTTTGCTAATTTCTGATTGACCAAAATTTGATGAAGTGAAACTATTTTCTTTATTCTAAGTGCTCTTCTTGACCAAAACTAAATGCGAATCAAAAGTGAGTTTTAGGGGAAGGCATAGAAAAAGCTGTCATGATCCATCCAGGACAGCTGTCCATAATATAGATAATATACCCATATGTGAGGGTATCATTGTCAACCTTACTACTAGGTATGGGAAGAGAAGAGGGGTAACAGGATGGGTTTGGGAGGGAACGCCAGGAAGAAACTTGAAGAAATGTTGTGTGCATATGTGAATGTATCACTTTGAATCTCACTACAATGTATAGTTATATTGCATCAATAGGATTCTAAAATAACAAGAATTTTAAAAAGAAAAATTGAAAAAAAGCTATGTGACTTTCTCCTGTGCCATTATCAGATTAAAATGCAACTTCACCTTACATTGCCCCAACTGTGGTCTCTGTGCACAAGTTTTCCTTAGGTTTGTGTTGTTCCATCATCAGCTAAACTTGCCAGTGGGAACTTGTCAACATCAGCTCTTGCTTGTACTATACTCCTCCAACTGCTTTCAGGTCTCTTTTTTCATTTTCTTTCTTTTTTTCTTTTTTTTTTTTCTTTTTGTGGTACTGAGGATGGAACTCAGGGGCATTCTACCTCCTAGCTACACCCCAGCCCTATTTTTTATTAATTTTATTTATTTATTTATTTATTTATTTATTTATTTATTTATTTTATTTGGTGGTACTGGGGATGGACCCCTTCTACCTCCGGGCTACACTCCCAGACTTATATTTTATTTGGAAACCAGGTCTCTTAAGCCAGGAAGGCTGTCTTCGAACCTGCGTGATCCTCCTGTCGCAGGCTCCCAAGCTCGGGGATTACAAGCGTGCGCCACCATGCCTGGCTTTTATTCTTTATTTTGAAATAGGGTCTCACTGAGTTGTGAAGGTCTTCACTAAGTAGGTGAGGCTGGCTGTGAACTGAGATTCTCCTGTCTCAGCCTGCCAAATGCTGGGTTTACAAGCATGTGCCACCATGTTCGGCTTGTTTTTATTAAAACAAGCAAACAAACTAGAGCAAATTCCAGTGTGTTTAAGCTAATTTGTAGCAATACATGAATTACAGCAGAACTAATCCAGTTGGGACCAGCAGAAATAGGCATTACTATTCATTTGGGTAATGTTTGGTCAGTTAAGGGATTAAACTGGAGTGAAAGGTCTCATTTGAATTTGACAGCTTTTACAGTTCAATATGCACTGAAATTCTCACTGGCCAGAAAACAGATTAGAACTGGCTGGACAATTCACTTAAAGATGAGAGAACAATACTTAGAAGAATCACAGCTCATGTGCACAAAGAATAAAAAGAAAACATGTTGAAAGATACACATTATGACAACTAATTTAAAATATTTTCTAAACAATACTTGATATTGATTAGAAATCCTTGTTACCTAATTTAAGGAACCTTCAAAAGAAATTGTAGTCTTAGAGAACATTAGAAATGACACTTTGGTTTTATGCATGACATTGAAACACTTGAGCATGCAGCACCCCTTTATTTAAAGACTTATGAGCTAAAGGTGAATAGATGACTTTCTGTTATATGCAAAGTTGTTTGTTATTAAAAAAAATCCTCCTGAATAGTCTATTTTTTCTCACTTCTACTAAGAATAGGATAAATCACACATACACACAAAATCTATACCCATTACTCTAGAGTTGTGTTTATTACAGGTCTATGGGAAGCAGGGGACTCTAAAAGCCCATGATTCTATTTTTCAAAGACCAACCAAAAGAGGAAAAAAATAGCCAGGAAAGATGTGAGCATTTTCTCATTTAGCTGATACATACAAAGGAAGATCTCCCTCAAGTCTAGAGTAAAGACAT
Organism: Muscardinus avellanarius; assembly: GCF_963383645.1. Lineage (NCBI taxonomy): Eukaryota > Metazoa > Chordata > Mammalia > Rodentia > Gliridae > Muscardinus > Muscardinus avellanarius. Next base: position 51,819,949 of record NC_137794.1, read on the forward strand.
TGGTTATTTTCTTCCCATCAGCAGTGCTGCTGATGGGGAGCATGACCCCAGGTTTCCTCCTTTCCATTATCTGCAGAGATGTCACTTTTCCCTTTCTGAAAGGATTGTTTTACATATTATATAAAACTATGACAAAGGTTTTTGGATGCTATTTTCAAAAATATATATATACGTGATTCTGAAGAACTCTTGTATTTTGGTTTTCTGCAATTTGTAAAAACTGTAGCATGACTGCTTTCTTATTTGAAAATATAAGATGTAAATCGCTTTAATGGGAGGAAAACTGATGGTCATGTTTTCATCATCCTTTTTATAGTTTCATAAATATTGTTGACAAAGTGAATGACAATTTATTTTTTTACTAGAAATAAGGTATGAATTGTGAAAATATTTTGTAAATATGGTTAGAGTAGCATAATTATTCTTGAATATTTTATGCACTAATAGATTTGAATCAGGTTACCTATAGGAAAGTGGTCACCTGCCAGATTATGCGTCTGCAAAGAGTTTTCAAGCATTAAAAATAAAAAAAAAAAAAAACCTCTGGGATTGTCATTGTGTAAAAATTCTAAATAATCAGACTACTCCGTATTCAAAAGGTAGAGCCATATTAGTACATCATGTAAAGCATCTTTACAAAGCATATACAAGACACATCAGTTTGGGGTTGTGATAGCAAAGCTTAGTGACAAAGTGCACAAATTCAAGTCAAAACGTGAGACCAGCCTGGCGTGGTGGCACATGCTTGTAATCCCAGTGCTTGGGAGGCTGAGACAGGAGGATCACAGGTTTTCAGCCAGCCTCAGCTATTTAGTGAGGCCTCCACAACTTAGTAAGATGCTGTTTCAAAATAAGGAATAAAAAATAGGGCTGGGGGTGTAGCTCAGTGGTAGAATGCCCCTGGGTTCAATCCCCAAGTACCTAAAAAAAAAAAAAAGAAAGTGGTAAGACCTTAGTGACTTATTTTTTGATCTGTGTTTTGCTTTCCTCTTCTGTAATATGGGGATTTCATAATAGTACCTACCATATAGAGTTGTTGGGAAGTTAGATGAGTAGATGAGTTACTTTATGAAAAGTGTTTAGAATAGAGCCTCACTCAGGCCAACAGCACAAAAATACTAGCTGTTGTGATTATATAGAAGAGGGCAATTATAACAATACCTAAGAAATGCCTGTATACAGCTTGGCACAGGGCTAGGAGCTTTATGTGCATAAAACTTCAAACTCTCACCCCCCCCTTTTTGGGGGGGGGGTTTCTGGGGTTCCTGGAAACCATTCTACCTCCGGGCTACACTCCCAGACCTATTTTTATACTTTATTTCGAAACGGTCTCTTAAGCCAGCAAGGCTGGCTTCGAACCTGCGAGATCCTCTTGTCTCTGCCTTCCAAGCGTGGGGATTACAAGCATGCACCACCACGCCCGACTCACAACACCTTTTCAAAAATAAATAGTAGACATATTTTACAGATGAAATTGAAGTCCAGAGATTAACTAATTTGTCATGGTTACATTTCCAGTATCTATCAGAACCATGATTTAAGCTTAGTCTGTTTGAATTCATAGCTCAAACTCTTTTTCGTTAAGTCATATAGTAAGTAAAACCTTTTTCATATCATAAATTTATTTATCTATTTGTTTTTATTGGTGTATTTTAGTCATACATCTTAATGGAGTAAAAGATATTAGAAGTATACATGCACACATCACTTATTTAGCCCTTCCCCATTTCCCACCCCAGTCCATCCCCCCTCCCTCTTATGTTTGGCTTGGTGATTGACTTTGATATGTTTATGAATGTACCTCATGTACATTAGGGAATATCCTCTTTTCCCCCTCCCATGCCCCCAGTTAGGTTGCCTTATTTGGTCATCTATGGTTTCTCTTTCCTTGTCTAGAGTTTATCCTATGAGCCCTTTTCTCTCTAGCTTAGGCATAATAGGAAGGACATCCAATTTTTTACTTTTTTTGGTGACTGACTAATCTCACTTAGCATCCATTCAGAACTGTTCTCCAGTTCCATCCATTATCCAGCAAATAATGTAATTTTTTTCTTCTTTATGGCTGAACAAAATTCCACTGTGTACATATTCGATAGTTTTGTAATCCATTCATCTGTTGATGGACATCTTGGCTGGTTTCAGAGTTTGGTAATTGTGAATTGTGCAGCTATGAACATAGATACACTTGCATTAGTTTGTTTGGTTTCCATTCTTTTAGGTAGATACCCAGAAGTGGTATTGCTGGATCATATGGAAGGTTTGTTCCCATTCTTCTGAGGATCCTCCCTACTGTTTTCCAGCATGGTCGCACTAATTTGCAATCCCACCAACAATGTGGAGAGTTCCCACCTCTCCACACCCTCACGAGCATTTGTTCTTGTGTTTTGAATGATTGCCATTCTAATTAGAGTTAGGTGAAATCTCAAGGTAGTTTTGATTTGCATCTCTTTGATTGCTAATGATGTCAAGCACTTTTTTCATACATTTGTTTTGCCATTTGAATTTATTCTTTTGTGTAGTGTCTATGTAGTTCACTTTCCCATTTTTTGATTGGGTTGTTTTCTTAGTGCTGAGTTTCTTGAATTCTCTGTATATTCTAGATATCCTTTACTGGAGAAGTTGGCAAATTTTTTTCCCACTTTGTTGGCTCTCTGTTTAGGTTCTTGATAGTTTCCTTTGCTGGACAGAAACTCTTCAGTTTCATGAAGTTCTACATAGATCAATATATCTGTCTTATTTTTTTGTATCTTTTGGGTCTTGTTAAGAAAGTGTTTGAAGTGTTGGACCTGTGCCCTCTTCAAGGAGCTACAAGGTCTCTGGTCTGATTTCTATGCCTTTGATTCATCTTGAATTGACTCTTATGCAGGATGATAAACTGGGGTTTATTTCCATTTTTCTGTGTATAGTTAACCAGTTTTTCCAATACCATTTGTTAAATAGGCTATCTTTCTTCCAAACATACAGTCAATTGCAGAAGTCAATTGACTGTATGTAGGAGGAATTTTTTGAGTCTTTTATTCTGCTTATTCATCTGAATATCTGTTATTTTTTTGCCAATACCATGCTGTTTTTATTACTATGACTTTGTAGTATAGTTTGAAGGCCAGTATTGTGATGTCTACTGCATGATTCTTGTTGCTGAGAACTACTTTGGCTAATCGGGGTTTTTGTTGTTCCAAATGAATTTAAGGATTGATTTTTCTATATCAGAGAGGAATGATCTTGGCAATTTAATGGGTATTGCATTGACTCTCTAGGTTACTTTTGGAAGAATGGCCATTTTGATGATATTTATTCTGCTTTTCCAATATTTGATAATAGAAATACACCTTCTTGTGGTGCTGGAGATTTAACTCATGATGTTCTACCCTATTTTTTTTTATTTACAAATAAGTTCTTGCTAAGCTGCTGACATCCTCACGAAGTTGCTAAGAATGGCTTCAAAACTTTGATCCTTTTATTTCAGCCTTTCAAGTTCTGGAATTATAAGCATGTACCACTACACCTGGAAAAAGACACTTTTTCAAATGCACAGAACATACTGAATATTACAATGTATAGATTATATATACTTGAAAGAAATTAGAGAAATAAATAATCATATGAATAATTTACATCACTGTGTTTATTTTTCCAAATATCTGTTAATGTAGAAACCACTGCAAAGTAAATTGCCATGGCTACTTAGTACACTTGAACATAATTATTTTTCAAAACTCCAGGTATTTTATTTCTATTGTTTTATGAGTTAATCACATCATGAGACTTGCCTTTTTTTCTAGTTGCTATTTTTCATTGAAGAAAGGTTGTAATTGTTTGATATTAATCAGAATATTATGTACAAAGTACAATATACACAGTACAATCAACTTCCAGTGAAACATCAGCTTGATATATATTTCAACTTTCATAAAAATTATTTTCTCCCCACATGAGTATTTGCTAAAGTATAATAAATCTTAACATACATTCTTGTGAAAAGTTCAACTGTTATAGAAAATTATTAAGAATAGATTAAGAGTGCTTTTAATTTCACCATAGAAAAGCAACAACCATTATTATCCTGATTAAGACTTTTTCAGATATCTGAAAATTCTGTTTCTCCACACAAACAGAATTTTTGTGCTGCTATAATTATACTATGTATATTATAACCTCTATTTTTTGTGGTACTGTGAACTGAACCCAGAGACATTCTACCTCTGAGATACACTCTCAGCTCTATTTTATTTTTTATTTTTGAAACAGGGTCTCAATAATTTGCAAGGACCTCTCTAAATTGCCGAGGCTAGCCTTGAACCTGTGCTCCTCCTGTCTCAGGGATGAAGGAGTGAGCTATACTTTAATTGAAACCTGCATAGACTTAGAGATGGAAGATGTCTCCAGATAGCCTCAAACTTTTCAATTTTGTAACAAATGAAAACCAAGAAAGACTGACTTGCTCAAAGTCATCCATGTAGCTTGTGACAGAGGCAGTGTGAGAAAGGACCACACTCATTTCTCATCTTTCTCCTACCACTCATTGTGCCCATGGTACCATGTTCGATTTTTGGTCCTCTTCTTCAGCTCTCAGGAGAACTCAGTTGCAGAACAGGAGTAAAGGCAGGACCACGGAAAGGACAAAGTTATGAATTAAATTGTGTGAAGGGAAGCAGTAATATTAACACTAGTTTTTATCTGTTCAATAAAAGAATTTCAAATGTTTATCTTAGACTACTTCTTTTCAGTCAGTTTCATCAGAAAAAAATACTTAATCTCAAAGTAATGAAAATTGTGTGTATAGTTTCTGATAGTTTGAATTATGAAAAAATGAGTATTATAAAATTTCTCCCATGCAGTTTTGAATTGGAATCATTAATAGTTCTTAATCTTCAGATTAATTCAATTGAATATCCTATTTCTGACCATTTTCTTATCATGTAGGTTGGAAAATTTTTCCTGAGTGTCTCCACTGATATTTTCATTTATATATGGGTCAGTATACTTACATAGTTGGAGAGACCTTTGTAGTATACTCATGGAATAGCAATATGGCTTTGGAAGATGGGACTATGGCAGACAAATTGTCTGTACTAAGACAGAAAAGCTATAATCAAATATACCAAGACCATTTTGCGTTACTCACAGGCTTCACAAACATATTTAATACCCTTAGTGTTTATGAAACATGTTTAGCCAGCCATGAAGTTTATCAACATCTTAAAGCTAATCTCCCAAGGTATTCCTTGAGCATATCTGAATATTTTTAATTTGCTCCCATTGACAGATGGAATGAGGAAATGTTTTACTTTTAATATTTTCAACTGCAAATAAAGAGTATGTGTATGTATACATAATCTCTGAAGATTGCCTACTTACACATTTAGCTCAAAATAACATGATTTTCTGTTCATGCTGAATCTTTTTAGAGAATGAAGCTGATAACTTCCCTCTTCTCATTAAATTTGCATGGGTTGGTTTTCTTGGGCTCTGAGGATATTCCTAGGAAAATAACTCAGGCATTCAGGAGAGGATAGCTGATACAGCATTAGGCAGGAGAAACAGAAAAAATCTGAATATTAAGAAGGGATTTGGGGTCACCTGGGGGAGAATAAAAGCTAAGGGGGTAGGGAAGAAAGTTTGGAAAAAGAAAATGCACTGAAACAGAGGGATAGTAGAGCGGACAAGTTTTAGTGATAAAATTACTGCTGTTACTTGAACCTGCTCCAACCTGGCTCTCCTTCTCTCTGGGAGTAGAAGGTCTATCAGCATATAAAACTTAATGATCTCTAACAGAGTTCATGATCATTGTGTTTCACCTCAGAAATAATCTGAAATAATGGCAAAGAAAATAATTTAGTTTCTTCTTTCTTATTGGAGACATAGGTCCTAAGCATGGTAGTGGACTAGCATAAGTTATATGGTTAGCCATCTAAATACTAGGCAAAATGTCTACTCTTCTATGTGGTTAGGAAGTAAGTAGGCTGAATGCAGATTCAGGATTATGGTGGAGAAAAGTGTGGGCTGTAGGCGGGCCAGTGGCTTGGCATTGGTAGGACTCCTTGTGTTTGTGAATGGTGATTTACAGTAATTAATGGTGATACTGAAGAAAATTGAACTTGCCTGATCTGTGATCCAGGTGTTAGGAACTGACCGTTTTGGACTTTTAAGTAACTGAGAACTGAGATGAGAAGTATATCCAAGCTACCAGAGCTGGTGTGGCACATTGAAGACTTGTAAGCCTGTGCCAATGAGACCTTGAAGTATTTGGCCATTATTAAGAGAGATGTCAATTGCAGTTTCCAACTGATGGCTAGGCTAGTAACAAACTAAAGTGGACCAATTACATAAGGTTTGTTTTTGAAAGAAATGATTCTCAAACTTCTTTATGTCATAGAATGCATAGAAGATAACACATCCTTTTGGTATCCAGGAGTAAATGGGAGAATTTGGAAAGGCATCTTTAAGGGGCTTGGTTAAAACAAAACAAAACAAAAAAACCCCAAGATTAAAAGATTAACTTTTGTTATGTTATGAAACATGAAAATTATATAACATGAGAAAACTTTTTTTGTTATATAATTATAAAAAGATAAATAAATATGAACTCTTAGGCCAAAATTGCATGTATATAATACATAAGAAATTCTTCAAAATTTTAATAAACTTGACATACATTAGTGAACTCAGTTTCTGATTTTAAATGTAAAAATATCTTTAATATTTGATAGTTTCTGTAGATAAAAATTGTTTCCAAATTTATTTTTTAGCAATTCAATTTTTTAGCAATTAAAATGAGTACGTAAGGATCCTACAAGCTCCTCTTTTCCTCTCAATGTCAAGTGTAATGATAAAATTTCTTAATTCAAATGAATTTTGATTCTAAATGTGCTTTTTTATATCAAAAATTTCAAAATGACAATTTTTAATTGCAGAATGCACATGCATTTATACACTGTGGCCAGAATGAATGCCCCTAGATGGCCGTAACATTGCAAACAGATAGAAGTATCAAATATATGGGAAGATAGAAATTGGGAGGCAGGTTTGGAGCTGCACAGGGCAAGAGACCCCCTCACCCTTGCAAAGTGAACTTTGGGATATGTCATTTTACTTTTTTTTTTTTTTTTTGGTGGTACTGGGGTTCCTGGAAACCCTTCTACCTCTGGGCTATACTCCCAGACCTATTTTTTATATTTTTATTTGGAAACAGGGTCTCTAAAGCCAGCGCGGCTGGCTTCGAACCTGTGCGATCCTCCTGTCTGCGCCTCCCAAGCTGGGATTACAAGCATGCGCCACCATGCACAGCAATAAGTCATTTTACTTTTTGAGTATGAAATCGTCCATCAGCTTCATAGGCCTCTAGAGAAATACTGATGGTGATCTAGTCTACTCTAGGCTACAGAAACAGATCCAGATAATAGAATACCTCTCTGGGAAAACCCATGATGCCACAGAAAAGCAGAAAGTGCAGTATCTCATCTATGGTTACCAATGAGTGAGACTGACCCAGGTTTCTTTTTTTTTTCTGAGAAGTCCTGAAAAAAATTTATTAAATCATATAATGTGGACCTCCAGCCCCAAAGCCTGAGTGGATCAGCATTCTCACATGTATTTTTTTCTCTTTTTCTCTTTTTCTCTCTTTCTTTCTTTCTTTCTTTCTTTCTTTCTTCCTTCCTTCCTTCCTTCCTTCCTTCCTTCCTTCCTTTTCCTTTCTTTCTTTCATTTCTTTCTTTCTTTGTTTCTTTCTGTCGGTCTGCCATTTATTTATTTATTTATTTATTTATTTATTTATTTATTTATTTTTGTAGTACTGGAGATTGGAACCAGGGGCATTCTATCTCTGAGCTACACTCAGCCTATTTTTTTTCTTTATTTTGAAACAGGGTCTCACTAAGTTGTGGAGGGCCTAAGTAGCTGAGGCTAGCCATAAACATGGCATCCTACTGCTTTAGCCTCCCAAGTACTGGGATTACAAGTGTGTGCCACCACACTCTGCTCTCTAACATGTATTTCTAAAATACCATTTGCATATCAGTGAGCCACAGTTCACCAGCTGAGATGCTCTGGTGTAAATCTTAAGAGGAAAGTAACATAGCAGAAGCACAGCAATAATCTCTAGTGACATGTTGAGGTGTTTCTGAGTTTCCCCAAATGTTCATTACAAGTCTATATGATAAATCTGGTTAAAAAGGTCATTTCAGAACTTTCAGAAGATCAAATGCCTCTTTTGTAGTTCAAGATACTAAACTATTCCAAGATAGAGATTTGCCAGGACAGGTACTGGGTACATTATACCTGGGCCCTAGGACATTACTAATCTCAGAATGAGAGTGTCTAAAATATGGTACACAGCCAACTTGACCCTGAATGATGTCCTTGGCCATCAGCCACAATCTCCTAGCTGTACCTAGGTTAGGCCAAATATCAATAAATCTGTGAAATTTGAGCAAATGGCATTTAACAAGATTTCTGAGACTATTTTATGAATGTCCATTGTCCAGCCAAAGAGTCAATTGTGTAACTTATGACCTGCATAATTTCTGGAAAAAAATTATAACTAGAACTGTTAACAGAAAAACTAATTAGAGGCAATATTTGATAGAATTTCCCTTTTTAAATAACCTATATTTCTCCTTTTTTTGTGGACACAATGAGAAGAGGAAGAAATGTTCAAATAGGAAGATTGAGTTATCTTTTCATTAACATTTAAATGCATAGATTTAACTGATTATTAAAGACAATATTAAGATGAATTTTGAAGCAGAATATTATGTTGAATTTGTATTTTAGTCTTTCCATGGAAATGGCTCCTCAATCTCTGGAGAGGCTTAAAAATGGTTTGTCAAACATCTTCTAAATGTTGTCTTGAATCTGAATGTAGCCAGGGGATGCTTCTGGCAATGGGAAGTTTTAACATCACTAGTCTATCTAGAAAGTTGGCTCATGCCCTGCAGCCAAGGCATATTTTGCTTCCTAGGTCTTCTGAACTTTATAAGTTAATTAAAATCTATCATTATCACTTCGGCTGGAATACTGTACAAATGAATTTTCACAATACAGCAACGGAAAGGCAAGGAACTATTTTAGAAATCTTAAGAAGGAATGTACTTCTGGGACTATCAAAATGGTACTAAAATCAGTTCACATGGAGCAAGTCATTATAGATATTTGAAAATCTTTGTGTCTTAGAAAATTTGAGGTTCATTGTTCCTTAGGCCAGATTCCTATTGTGTTCACATCTTGGATATCAATCGTAGGAAAACCACTAACATGCATTTGTGTTTCGGCAACTATAGCAGAACCTTGGAAGGGCCCCCAGAGTAGAAGGATCAAAGGGTCAGCTCTCTCCAGTTTGCTTCCTTGCTCCTTCTACCCATCACTTGAGACTATAATGAGCTTTTGCTCTTAGGATCAGCAAGATTGTTATTTTTAAGACTTCTTTCATGCTCCCAGAATTTGAGAACCAGTTCTTATTGCTTGTTGGAGGAAGACTTGAATTCTCATCTTTTCCAAATTAAACTTAAGCTAAATGACTTCTGTTTTTGTTGACTTGAGATGACAGCCTTGATGATTATGTATTTTGTCACATAATTAAACTGATGTGAAGTTAAAGTGATACATTTCAAATTTCTGCTTAAATGCTTCATGCAATTTTTAGGAACTTATAGGATAGCACAGGATTATGAATGTTTGTTTTACAAGTATAAATTTCTGTTCCTGTATATTAAAGTGTTGGACCTGTTCCCTCCTCTAGTAGGTTCTCAGTCTCTGGTCTAACTTTCAGGTCTTTGATCCTTCTTGAGTTGACTCCTGTGCAGGGTGAGAGGTAAGGATTTAGTCCCATTTTTATACAATTGGATAACCAGTTTTCTTAGCACCATTTACTGAAAAGGCTGTCTTTTCTATAACTAATGTGTCTGGCACCTTTGTCAAAATCAATTGGCTATAAGTCTGTGGATCTGTTTCTGTATTCTCTATTCTGTTCCATTGGTCCATGTGTCTGTTTTTGTGATGTTTTTAATTACTAAAGCTCTGTATCATAATATGAAGTCAAAAATTAATTGTGATGCCTCCTGCATGGTTCTTATTTCTCAGAATTGCTTTGTCTATTCTGGGTCTTTTGTTTTTCTATAGGAAATTAATGATTGACTGCCGGAGCCTGCTGGCAAAAGTACGGGTTCTGAAGAGAGGAGTGAGGATGAAAAGAATTTTATTCAATGAATTTTATTCATAGAATACTTAATTCTCTCATGGAAGGATCGCCAGTACACTCCCGGGTCAATATCTCTACTGACCGATCCCGGTTTTATTGCTTTTGTCCTATTTATACCGCTCCCAGTCAACCAACCCTCGTGACGTCACCACCTATGCGCGTAATGGTCAAACCAATCAACCCTGTGCCGTCACCACCTGTGCGCTTAATGGTCAAACCAATCAATTCCACCTGAGCTTCTCTCAGACGTTGAACTTTCCATGACCCCAAACCTTATTGGCTCTGGGCAAAGGACAGTCAGAAGTGTTCTTAAAGGGGAAAACCTTAATGGCTCCCCACAATTGACTTCTCTAAGTCTGTGAGGAATGATATTGGTATTTTGATAGGGATTGCATTGACTCTGTAGATCACTTTTGGTAAATGGCCATTTTGATATTTATTCTGCCTATCCAAGATCAAAGGAGATCTTTCCATCTTCTAAGATCTTTAACTTCTTTCTTTTTAGTGTTTCATAATTTTCATTGTAGAAGTTTTTACCTCTTTGGTTAGGTTTATTCCTAGGTATTTTATTGGCTTTGAGGTTACTGTGAATGGAATTGTTTTCTGAATTTCTTTCTCAGTGGATTCATGGCTGACTTATAGAAAAGCTACTGATTTTGAGTTTGACTTTGTATCACGGTATCACAGTGGAATCTTTGGTGGAGTAAATTGAATGTGAAGAGGTTCTCATTGTTTCAAATCAATCAAATCTTTTCTGCAAACTCTTTTTTAATCCTCAAGATAGAAAAATTATGCCTGCCACTGTGCCCTAAGTCTGTCCCTGTGTACACATTGCAGCTATAATATTTACCACACTAAGCTGCAGTTATTTGTTATTATGCTTTGCCCTCTCATTAGACTTCTAATGGGTAGTATATATAATATTTATTTGTATTTTCAGAATGTATCATCCAGACAGGAAAAATAAGGGCTTATTGGATGGAGTAAAGAATGAATACTGAGACAGGAGGATCACTGTTTGAGGCCAGCCTGAGCTACTTAGTGAGGTTATTTGCAACTCAATGAGACCCTGTTTCAAAATAAAGACTAAAAAATTAGTCAGAGGTAGAATGACCCTGGGTTCCATCTCCAGTACTGAAAAAAAAAAAAAAAAAAAGAATAAACAATCTGTAATGAACTTTATGGGTTTTAGTTACTTAGAGCCAGGAGAACTTCGGAGTTATCAGGGTGCTATGAACATCCCCTCTGAAATTCCTGTTGAAATTTCATTGCCATTGTAGCAATAATAAGAGATGGAGCCTTTAAGAGATGACTACATTGTGATTGCTTTGTTCTCATGAATGGATTAATACTATTATCAGAGGAAGGCAGGTTCTGATTAAATGTATGAGTCTGGCTTAATTTTCTCCTTTCTGTCTTGTGTGTGAGTGTGTTTGTCCTTTTCACATGTAATGACAGAGCAAGGAGGCCCTCAGCAGATAGAGTCCCCTGATCTTAGGCTTTCTAGCCATTAGAACCATGAGCCAAATTAGGTTCTACTATTAATAATTTACCCAGACTGTGGCATTCTGTTATGGTCACAGAAAGTGGGCTAAGACACAGGCATGGAGCCTAAGAACATTCTTCTCTTGATGTATCAGTATTTTATTTAAGTAAATTTATATGCAAAAGAAGATATTAAATCCTAAAGATTTACTTTTCCCTCAACCTATTTGAAATGCTATGATTCTTAAGATAAAATATTTTGGTTGTTATATTTGTTTTAGAACCTTGAATGGTTCTCTGATATGCAAAGTGATGTGTAAATATACTATCATTATTGTAAGAAAAGATATAGAGTATGAATTTTGAGATTTGACAGATTATTCTTCTAATTTAAAATATTTTAAAAGCTGACTACTACTGTCTACTTTTATGTAATCTGATAAAGAAAATTTCCTTAAGGAGATATGGAAAAAAATGGACTTGAAGCTTTGATTTCTTTTTTTTTTTTGCGGTCTTAGGGATGGAACCCAGGGGCATTCTACCTCGAGCGACACCCCCAGCTCTAATTTTTATTTTTTATTTTGAAACAAGGTGTCACTGAATTGCAGTGTGTCTCACTAAGTAGCCAAGGCTGTCCGCAAACTACAATCCTCCTGTCTCAGCCTTCCAAATGCTGGGATTACCAGCATGCGCCAAATTGCCTGGCTGAAGCTTTAATTTTTAAAAGTTTATTCCGAGTTCTTTCTGGAAAAAATATGCCACAAGCTATAACACTTTTTAATAATTATAAGAAATGATTCAGTGTCTATATGAAAAAAGAAGGGAATAATTTGTTTTTCCCTTCCCCAACTCTGGTATTTTCTTTTAAGTAAGATCTCTGAGGCATTTCTAAATGGCTTTTTGAGGGGCTTGCCCAACAGTAGATCAACTGCCCTTTGTAGGTAAGCTGGAACCCAGAACCTTGTATTTCCGCAGGCAGACATTGTTCCTGAGGAAGTTCATACTTCCTTCTTGCTGGTATCTGCTTACTTATTTTCCATTTGGCTGAGATCCTATTAGTTGAATTATGTATTCAAATTGAACTAATAAGAGAAAACAAAAAGCATCTACAAGTACAGACAAGACAGTGAATAACCAACAAAAATGAGAAATCTTGACCTGCAAAGCGCTTTCAAGGAGAGATTTAAAAATAAGATCCTTCAGTTATACTGCAGAAAAAGTCACCTACCACTGTTGATACCCTTTATTTCATAACCTCAAATTATGACTATTTCTGGAAAGTCATTTTTGACTTTTTCTAATATTAAAATGAAATTTCTTTGGAAGATTTTGAAATCTCCTTTACTCATGATGATTTATTCTTAGGCTCCACATAGTAATAAGTTCCAGGTTTGTATCTCCCAAGGCTCAGGTTCTCCTGGAAAAAGCACACACTTTTCCTTCCGTATAAATAGCAAAATCCACAAACTATGATTCATTGGCTCTTGTAAGGTCTGTGTTATTTCTGAGCAAATACTCAAACCTGAAAAATAAGCTACTTCAATTAGCCCTACCTGAGTTACATTTATAAAACTGGCAGTTGTACGAGGAGAATATAGGTTCAGAAAAGAGCGTGCTTGATCACTTATAGAAGGATCAGAATTATAAATGTTTCTGAGATGGTCAAAAGGGGCAATAGACATTGTGTATAAAATACAATAAATTTCTACTACAAAAAGATTACAATAATTGTTGCAAGCATAGCACATAAACTCACAAATATATATAAAAATGAGGACATTAAATGTTCAAAGTCCAATGAGAGTATAGAAAATGCAGATTAGGGCCTGGGTGCAATGACAAATGACTATAATCCCAGCAACCCCAGAGGCTGTGGCAGAAGGATCCCAAGCATGAGGCTAGCCTGGGCAATGTTGTGAGAACCTAAAAACTTAAAAAGAGATAGGCATGAGACTTAGCCTTTGAATAAGAAGGAGACTTAATGTGTGTGTTAAGTGCTTTATTATTTTAATTTACTTTACCACTGAAAATGAAATAGTATAGTATACTTCTATATTATTACTATTTATTATTATTATTATTATTATTAGTAGTAGTAGTAGTAGTAGTAATAGTAGTAGTAGTAGTAGTAGTAGTAGTAAGAGTAGCAATATTGGGAATTGAACCCAGGGACACTTTATCACTGTGACTGAACCCAGAGATAGAATTACCTCTGAGCTATACTCTTAGTCCTGTTTCATTTGATTTTGAAGTAGTTTCCATAAATGACTGTACATTGGCCTCAAACCTGCAATCCTCTTGCCATCCCAACCTTTGGGATGACAGGTGTGTATCACTGTACCTCAAATATTATTTTTCTTTTATAGATGATAAGATTAAGTGCAGAGTAGTAAGGTAACTTAGTAAGAATGGTGGTTGGTATTTATGAATGTTTTTATATGTTAGAAATTATAATAATGATGTTATTTGAATATACTTACTATTATCAATCCTCAGCCCTGTAATAAAGAGATGGAGAGAGGGTGATTAAATAACTCAGTCAGGGTGACATTATAAGTAGTCACCCTGGAGAGAATGATTCACAAACTCATGATATCAGTCTACATACTAAACAGTTCCTTTACATGAATTATTCTGGGTTATATAGCTAGTAACTGATGTGTGTAGCTGGAATTCCTATCCTTGATTGTCTATCTGCCAAGTTTAGGGTCATTTTCTCATATTATTGTTGCTTATAAAATAATTTAAATAAGGGGTGGGATATTTAAGTGCTGTAATGATTAAACTAATGTTCCTAAAGCAAATGATCCTCAAATGAGGTCATGCAGCTGCAAGGCAGCAGTGTATTTTGTTCAGTGGTTTGGCTATTATTAATTTCCATTTCCATTTTGATAAGCAGCATTTTCCCTTCTACATTCATTTATTTGTACTAGACCTGCCACGGTTTGAAATAATTATAGCTTTTTATTTAACCAGTGTTAGTCACTGCTTTGTTCCTCCCAAAATAAATTCCACATTTCCAAAACTTTAGCCTTTGTTTTGAGCTGCCCTTACATTGTTTGGGTAACACTAGCTAATCCAATAAACCAACATATGATGGAGAATTAATGGAAAATATGCAGGCTAGAAGGTAGGTATTTTCTCCATGGTCTTAGTCATCATCTACTCAAAGAGAATAATTCTAAGGGTGAGAATTTCAAATGTGGTAGGAGAGGACAGTCCTGTGGCATAGGGTCTCCCTTGGTGAAGCTGATATTAGAAGCAAGGTTTCTTTGCTTCTACTCAAAAGAACTAAAAATAATGTGAGGATTTCAGAAAGTAAAAAGTTAAGTGAGTAGTTAAAAGGTAGTTTATTTCAGAAAAATACTGCTTTGTAAGCCTAAATTATCCCATGCTTAACTGTATTACAATTTCTTCAAAATTACTAATCCATATATGCTTTATATGTAACTCTAATTAACCAGAAGACTGAATAATTTACAGGTAGACCACTTTTTGCTACAAATTTAAATACTCATAATTTCATTGTACATTCTATTTTTTGTTCATTGATTTGTTATTTCAGTAGATAGTGCAAAAGAAATTTAGATGGGAATAAGTCATTTTTAAAATACAGTTTTTTGTGCTCGCTTCGGCAGCACATATACTAAAATTGGAATGATACAGAGGAGATTAGCATGGCCCCTGCGCAAGAATGAAATGAAAATTCGTGAAGTGTTCCATACTTTTATATCTCTACAAAGAAAATTATAAAACACTGAAAAAAGAAATCGAAGAAGATCTTAGAAGATGGAAGGATCTTCCATGTTCATGGATTGGCAGAATAAATATCATTAAAGTGGCCATCCTTCCAAAAGTGATCTATAGATTTAACGCAATGTCCATTAAACTACCAAGATCATTCCTCACACACATAGAAAAATCAGTTCTTAAATTTATCTGGAATAACAAAGAGCCCAGAATAGCCAAGGTAGTTCTCAGCAATAAAAACCATGCAGGAGGAATCACAATACCTGACTTTAAACAATACTACAAAGCCATTATAATAAAAACAGCATGGTATTGGCATAAAAACAGATACATAGATGAATGGAGCAGAATAGAAGACCCAGAAACAAGTCCACACACTTTCAGCCAATTGATTTTTGACAAAGGGGCCAAAAATATACACTGGAGAAAAGACAGCCTGTTCAACAAATGGTGTTGGCAAAACTAGTTAACCATATGCAGAAAATTGGAAATTAATCCCACTTTCTCACCCTGTACAAAAGTCAATTCAAGATGGATCAAAGACTTGGAAATCAAACCAGAGACCTTGAAGCTCCTTGAAGAGGGCATAGGTCCAACACTGCAACACATAGGCACAGAGAAACACTTTCTCAACAAGACCCCAAAGGCACAACAAATTAAAAGGTGAATCAATATGTGGGATTGCATGAAACTGAAGAGCTTCTGTTCAGCAAAGGAAACTATCAAGAAACTCAACCGAGAGCCAACAGAATGGGAGAAGATTTTTGCTACCTACACCACCGATAGAGGACTAATATCTAGAATATACAGAGAACTCAAGAAACTCAACACTAATAAAACAAAGCATCCAATAACAAAATGGGCAAACAAATTAAATAGACACTTCACAAAAGAAGAAATTCAAATGGCCAATAAATGCATGAAGAAATGCACAATGTCATTGTCAATCAGAGAGATGCAAATCAAAACTACTCTGAGATTTCACCTAACTCCAACTAGAATGGCCATCATTCAAAACACAAACAACAACAGATGCTGGCGAGGATGTGGAGAAATGGGAACTCTAAGACATTGTTGGTGGGATTGAAAATTAGTGCAACCACTTTGGAAAACAGTATGGAGAATCCTCAGAAGAATGGGAATGAATCTACCATTTGATCCAGCTATACCACTTCTGGGTATCTACCCAAAAGAAAAGAAACCAAACTACCAAACTAATGCATGTGTATCTCTGTTCATAGCTGCACAATTCACCATAGCCAAACTATGGAACCAGCCAAGATGTCCATCAACAGATGAATGGATTACAGAACTGTGGGATATGTACACAATGGAATTTTACTCAGCCATTAAAAAAAAAAAAACCTCAATTACAACATTTTCAGGGAAATGGATGGAACTGGAGGACATTATGCTAAGTGAGATTAGTCAGTCACAAAAAATAAGAAAGCAGATGCTTTCCCTAATATGTGAGAGTTAGGGAGAAATGGGTCATAGGAGGAACTCTAGATGAAAAAGGAAATCCTATAGAGGAGCAAACAAGGGAACCTAAAGGAGGAAAAAGGAGGGGGGAAGAGGAAAATCTCTAAAACACACAATGTACTTAAACATATCGAGGTCAACCACTAAGCTGAGCAAGGGAGGGAGGGACGGGGAGGGAATGGGGTGGGAATTGGGTAGGGGTTAATCAGTGATGTGGACATGTCTGTACACACAAGTTTTTTTACCCCAATATGATGTATGAATATAATGCCCCAATAAAAAATTAAAAAATACAGTTTTTAATATGAAAACCTTTATAATCCAGTTGAGGATATGATATATACATATGAAAAATTAAATTACCATAGAAGAGAACCATAAAATTTTAGTATTTGTAGTTTAGATACAGAGTAACCAGCAAGATCTTCAATCTACTCTTTTTCACTGTGGTTCCTCAGAGCCCTCTTAGAAACTGTTTTCAGAGGTGGGGAGCAGGGAGGTAGAGGCAATGGAATGAGCCGCTATGGCCCTCCTCTTCTTAACTTCAGCCATAGGGGCTCTACTTTGTCTTATGGCATAGAATGCAATTTGAGCAAAAAAAAAAAAAATGTAGGGTTAAAAAGGCATGGAAATGACTGGCCAAATAGAATTTCTAATGTTTTTACAGATGAGATAGTTACATGAAGAGTTTGGAATTAAAGGAAGGCTTGAAACTAGTCCTATTAACGTTCTAGGAAGACTCCACTATTATACTACTTGTGAATGCAAGCATTTTAATATAGCTGTGAAATTTTGACTTAATTTTTTAACATGATTCAATAAGCATGATGGGTATTAAATATTCAGCGGACTTTTCTTTAATTGAAACAATTAGCACGTAAGTTTTCACTTTCTTTTCTGGTCTCATATATACGTAATTGTTATGTAATTGTATTCTATTATAGATATAAATTTACATTCTGTGTTCAACCTATTCTATGATAAGTATTTTTCATACTGTCACAGCATTTATATTTATAAATTTAAACTACTATACAATGTTTTATTGTTTTTTTAAAATTTTTTATTGGTGCATCATATTCATACATCATATTGGGGTAAAAAACTTGTGTGTACAGATATGTACACATCGATTTTACCCCTACCCAATTCCCACCCCATTCCCTCCCCATCTCTCCTTCCCTTGCTTGGCTTAGTGGTTGACTTTAATATGTTTAAGTACATTGTGTGTTTTAGAGAATTTCCTTCTTCCCCCCTCCCATCCCCTCATTTAGGTTGTCTTGTTTGCTCCTCCGTAGGATTTCCTTTTTCACCTAGAGTTCCTCCTATGACCCATTTCTCCTTAGCTTTCACATATTAGGGAAAGCATCTTATTTATTTGTGACTGACTAATCTCACTTAGCATAATGTCCTCCAGTTCCATCCATTTCCCTGAAAATGATGTAATTGAGTTTTTTTTTTAATGGCTGAGTAAAATTCCATTGTGTACATATCCCACAGTTCTGTAATCCATTCATCTGTTGATGGACATCTTGGCTGGTTCCATAGTTTGGCTATGGTGAATTGTGCAGCTATGAACATAGATATACATGCATTTGTTTGGTAGTTTGGTTTCCTGTCCTTTGGGTAGATACCCAGAAGTGGTATTGCTGATCAAATGGTAGATTCGTTCCCATTCTTCTGAGGATTCTCCATACTGTTTTCCAAAGTGGTTGCACTAATTTTCAATCCCACCAACAATGTCTTAGAGTTCCCATTTCTCCACATCCTCGCCAGCATCTGTTGTTTGTGTTTTGAATGATTGCCATTCTAGTTGGAGTTAGGTGAAATCTCAGAGTAGTTTTGATTTGCATCTTTCTGATTGCCAATGATGTTGAGCATTTTTTTTCATGCATTTATTGGCCATTTGAATTTATTGGTTTGTATAACATACTTCAGCCTTTTACATTTTATAAATTTAGAATACTATACTTATTTTGCATTTTTATTTTATTCAAAGGCCTGTTTTCTCTTTTGGATATTTTAAAAAACAAATTGTGAAGAGTAGCATTAATATATTAAAAGGACATAAAAACCATGTCATTTACAGGAAAATGGATAGAACTTGAGAATATACTGAAACGAGCCAGTCCCCCCTCAAAACAACAACAACAAAGAAATAGATGTACATTTTCTCTTATTTGTGGAAGCTGGAAAGTAATTTGGAAATAAGGGAAACATCATGTAGAAGAGCAGAGACACCAATGTAGTGATTGGGGAGATTTAGGGAAGAATGAAGGGAGAAGGAAGATGGAACGGTGTAACAGTTGAAATCACACTACTATATATGTATACAAAACTACCACTTCCAATCTCGAAGACTGGGATTGTGTAGAGGAGATGGAGGGGAGAGGGACGACGGAGAGATTCAGAGGGAAGTGTTTCGAGAGTTGTATGCGTGCATGTGGGATGTTTCTATCACTCTGTACCTCAATATGATTTGTAACTATAATGCACCAAGTTATTAAGCTAAAAAAGTTGGTATATTACTTTTTGAAAGGTTGTATAGGTATTAGTATACCATCTACTCCACCTGCAGATATCGATCAGTATTTTGAAAATTTGTTAGTATTTTGGCAGTGCCACAATGATGTTTTGATACTGTGTTTTGATTATTAGTGAATATTGTTATTTTTATCATTATACTTGTGTGCAAATTATCATCCCCTTGGTGGGTTGTTTTATATCCTTTTAATTTGGGGTTCTCTTAAAATTTTTTTGTTTGTTTTTGGTACTGGGGATGCGACCAAGGGGCTTTTGTACCTCTGGGCTATATTCCCTGACCTATTTTATACTTTATTTGGAAACAGGGTCTCACTAAGTTGCTGAGAGCTTCACTCAGTAGCTGAGGCTGCCTTTGAACCTGCGTGATCCTCCTGTCTCAGCCTCCCAAACACTGGGATTACAAGTGTGTGCCGCCACGTCCGGCTTGTGGTTCTCTTAATTTTAAGAGCTTTTTATAAATATATTCTTTTTCTAATATAAATATATTCTTTTTCTAATAATGCATCCATAGTAGATATATACTAATACATGTATTGTAATACTTTTAACCAGTCACTTTCACTTTCACATATGTAGTTCCAATTTTTACTCATATTACTGTTTTAAGTAGGTTCTAAAATTTGACAATGAAATGTGTCTATTTTCTTATCAGAAACTGTTTTTTGATGACCAAGAGATTATAGCTTTAATAAAAGATTTAGTTTCATTATCTAATAAATATAGAGGATTCATTTTTTGGCTGGATAATTCAGGCAAATAAAAAATTTGTAAGACTCAAATCCTTTTAACTCTGTTCTACTATGTTTCAAATATAGTACATCATCTTCACAGCCAGCTTTATCCTATTTTGACTAGCAAATTTCCTTTTTTAAAGCAATTAAGATTGCTGACAATTCCAATCATACACTTTTATCACTTATAGTTTTGGTCATCAAATTTTCAAAATTAATTAAGAGTTCATTCTAATGTTCTTCCAAAGGATAATCTACTTAAATCAGAGAGAAAGCAGAAAATGTAAGAGTCCTATGTAGACTCTCTTTGTTAACCATTTGAATTGGTAAAGTTGAGAGGAATTCTTTTTTATTTTGAAATATTCCAAATAAAAAATAAACATGAATGCAAAACAAGCAAAAACCCTCCTCCCTTTTTTGTCTTAATTCTTCAAACAAAAAAGAGGATGCATTAGGAATTTGATTCTAGTGCACATATTCCTGCACTGGTGTTTCAGCGCTCCTAGAAGCATGAAATCTAATTGGAGGATGTTCAAAACCATATTTGCTTGCTACTGAGACGGGTACAGTGAACTAATTTTTCTGAGGTGATTGGCCCCTAACCTGAATTTCTCTTCAGCTGCTTCCATCAAATGGAGTTAGAGTCTTTTCCATTGCTGTGAGGTTAATAGCATTTTCAGATTCTAATCTAGTCTCTGGAAAATTGTCTTTTTAAAAAATTAATCAATAATACTCATTTTTACACCAGTATGTCAAACAAGGCAGAATCTACCACACCAGGCATTTCTGCCACTGACTGTACTATCAGTATACATTCCTACACAGTGAAAGTCAATAAACTTGCCATGCTTGCAGAGGCGCCATTTGTTCACGCTTTTAATTCACTCATGTATTAAACTTAGCCCGGAGACTCACCGGGCAAAGACATTAAATTCCCCTCAAGCAAATATTTTCAGGAAAAAGTCTTAAATACATTTTCATGCCTGTATCCTTAGGGATACAGGACAAATGCTTTCTGAAGACAATTTATGTTTACTGCCACAAAACAAATAAAACAATTAATGTAGTTATTTCCAAGGTTACCTGAAGGTCACAACAAAACAGATCTATTTAAATAAGAAACTGGGAAGAATTGTTTTGAGAATTGAGTTAGATAATTATGTAAATGCAAAAATTGCCAGTACATAAGAAGTAGTAGGTACTACCAATGATGAATTTTATTAGTTTTTGTTATCCCCATTATATCAAAGAACAATTATAAATTAGAGTTGAGATTCTGGATAGGGCAGGATGAAGCATAACCTTTTCCATAACTGATCCTACCATGCTGTATTAGCAGTACAAATGCAAACCAGGAATAGTTTGTTTCTTTTTGCAAAGAGATCCAAACTGGCCAGAAAGAATACATTTTTAATATAATCACAAAACTGTGGTATATATACCCAATGGGATTTTGCTCAGCCATAAAGAACAACAAAATTATGTCATTTGCAGGAAAATGGATGAAATTTGAGAATTTTTATGCTAAACAAGATTATCCAGCCTCAGAAAGCAAAGAGTTGTATGTTTTCTCTCATATGTGGAAGCTAGAAGGAAATATAGAGAGACCTCAGATAAAGGAGTAGAGACTCAAGTGTAGTGATGAAGGAAATTTAGGGGAGGGAGGTGAGGGGATAGAGATGTAATGAAGGTAACAGTTTAAATAAGGCCATGTAGCCGGGCGTGGTGGCGCACGCTTGTAATCCCCGCTCTTGGGAGGTGGAGACAGGAGGATCGCACAGGTTCGAAGCCAGTGTTGCTGCCTTAAGAGACCCTGTTTCCAAATAAAAATATAAAATAGGTCTGGGAGTGTAGCCCCGAGGTAGAAGGGTTCCATCCACAGTACCACCAAATAAATAAATAAATAAATAAATAAATAAGGCCATGTACATATATGAAATTATCAACACCAATCTCAATGACATGTATGGGGAAGGAAAGTGAGGGTTGGGTGGGATCCAGACGGAAATGCACCAGGTGTTGCATGACTGTATTCCTATCATTTTATATCTCAGCATAATGTATAATTATAGAGTGCCAATAAAATATTAAGACATTAATTCATATAGGTCTTAAAATTTCACTCATCAGAACCTATCCTATGGTAATGCACATATGCAAGAAGATATATACATATGCATATTTATATACTTAGTCATATGTGTTTGTGGAGGTTTATTTGGAGTAATGAAAAAGTTGGAAATAAGTACCAGGCATTGTGGCTCATATTTGTTTTTTGTTTTTTGTTTTTTTTTTTTTTTGGTGGTACTGGCATTCCCGGAAACCCTTCTATCTCTGGGCTACACTATCAGACTATTTTGTACTTTTTAATTTGAAAACAGGGTCTCTTAAGCCAGCTCAGCTGGCTTTGAACCTGCTGGATCCTCCCAAGCGCAGAGATTACAAGTGTGTGCTACCACTCCCGGCCTTCATATTTGTAATTCCAGTTAATTTGGAAGGCTGAGACAGGAGAATCTCAGTTTCACAGCCAGCCTCAGCAATTTAGGCCCTCAGCAACTTAGTGAGACTTTGTTTTAAAATAAAAAAAATAAATTAGGACCAGGGGTTTAGCTTAGAGGTAGATTCTCCTGGGTTTGATCCCCAGCATCAAAAAAAATTGTAAGTCAAATGATTAAATGAATCTTTCTATAGTCAATGCATAACACACACTCACTCCCAGAAGAGAATATTCATTGAAAAGGTTATAGAATATCTCTTTAGTTCAATTCGATTGAGCCCCTACTATGGGTCAGACATGATGATATAGATACTGTTATATCTCATAGTACTAAAAAGTACTGTAAATATTTAAATAAGAATTAAAGACTTAGCAGATCTGGAGAAGTATAGCAGCTTTATGCTGATGAATTGCATTTGGACATAGACTTCAATACTGTATTATGTTTAAGTAGACACTTTAATCAATATTTCTCTCAATGCTCTATTTTTCAAATACTCAAGAATTATCAGAGTGCATTAGTGCATTTTTATAAATATCTTTTGATAGCACTTTCATAAATAGCTTTAAATGTGTTGAAGCTTTTTTTTTTTTTTTTTTTCCTGGAGGTTTGCCATCACTTAAAACATGATAAAATTGAAGCTTGGTATATTTCTAGCCTTTTTTGAGCCTTTATGCTTAAGATATAACAGAAATGGAAGGGCCATTTTAGTAATGTGAGATATTAAATATGATGGATGAACAAAAGGAAGGAAAAGGGTATGGAGGATAAGAGAGGAAAGAAAACCTGAATTAGGCTTTGGAGAATGAATAGAAGTTTGCAAAAAGGCCAAAGACTGCAGGGTCAGAAGCATTCTGTGCAAGTGTAAATTTAATGCAAAGATTCAGAGATGTGAAAGGATGAATGTGGGAGAGAAGGTGGGTTAATTAGGAATTCCTGTAGTTTAAAATGCAAAGGGGAACTATTATTCCAATGAAAGAGATCAGAAAACAAACTTAGATCTTCCAAGGAATCTCTGTTTTGTTTCTTACTGATATAAAATCTTAAGATTTGGGGGTGATTGGCTCAGATTTCTATAAACTAAGGTCAGCTTTCTGGGATGACATGCTGAAAAGGGAGAAGGAGGCCATTAAATGTCTGGGGCAGTGGGCTGAGGATGTAGCTCAGTGACAGGTTCACTTGCTCAGTATGCGGGAGCTCTTGGGGTCAATTCCCAGCAATAAATAAATGAATAAATAAATAATGCACAAATACATATACCTAATTAATTAAAATAATCTAGGGCGTAGGTTCAAAAAGGGCAGAGGGATTGAGGAGAGGGAACAGAAATTTGAGGCTTAGGTGACAAGAGGGATATGGACAGAGGAAAAAGAGATGGGGAGGAGCATTAGTGGATTGGGGAGGTCAGTCCTGAGAGCTTATCATCAACTCATACACATCTTTAAGTTATGTTCTATTATAAAAATTTGTTGTACAAAATAATCTGAATTTCTTCAATATGTAGATGTTAATTTTTAAATACTCATCACATAAGTGGAACACCCAAAGGCCTAAGGGTGAGTGGGTTATTTTCAAAAGGAAACATATCAATAGGGAAAAGAAGATTGTTAAACATATTAATTGAAAAAAGGTATATTTGCCTAGTATCTCTTATGACTTTCTTGGTCTATTTAATATTTTAAAGTTCAGATAACATGAGATGTGATAAGATTTTTGCCACTTTCTGATTTCTGTTATCCATTCTGTTTAAAAGTGTTAAATATATTTGTCTAGTTAAAAAGTGACCTCTTACAAAGAGGTCAAGATTCTAATATATTAACTGACAAATAATTATATTTAACTGAAAAATTTTTGTTAGGACCCAATGTTATAAGGAAAATTAAACTGTATGAAAATTAAGTAAATGGCTCTTTTTAACTGGAGCAAAAGGAACTGTTTGAGAAAAAGAAGGGTCACTTTTTTTCAAATGGTCTTGCCCATGAATGTTTTTTTATGCTTTTGGTGTCTTGTTGTCTGAAACAAGATTTGAGGGCTGTGAGGTTAAAAGCGTTAGTGGAGCCGAGTGTGGTGGCACACGCCTGTAATCCCAGTACTTGGGAGACTGAAACAAGAGGATTGCAGGTTTGCGGCCAGACTCAGCTACTTAGTGGGCCGTCCATAAAATAGTAAGACCCTGTTTCAAACTAAAGAATTAAAAATAGAACTGAAGGTGTAGCTCAGAGGTATAATGACCTCGGTTCAATCTCTAGTACTATAAAAACAAACAAACAAAAAACACAAAAAAAGCATTAGTGGAACCAATAGGTGTGGACCCCACCTCTTTTGCTTTGAACCTATTTCTTAAAATGGGAGAATACAGAGAGATGACCAATTTAACATGGAGGAAATTGATTTGGGGCTAAAGAGTCCACAGTAAAATACGATACATTTTATTTGGGGAGCCATAGATTATATTAAGATGCTAATTGGACATGTAATTATAGTGAGGTAAGATATTAATATCATACAATTCTCATTTGTTAAAATATATTTGGTATTAGAGGAAATATATGTCCCTTCTCTTACTATGCTTGGCTAATCTCACTTAACATAATATTCTCCAGGTCTTCCCATCTTTTTGTGAATGACATGATTTTGTTCTTCCTTATTGCTGAGTAGAATTCTATTGTGTATATTTCCCATAATTTTGTAATCCATTCATCTGGGAACGCCAGAGGGACTCCAGATAATGGAGGAGAAACCTCAGCAAGCAAAGCCAGAAAGGAGAAATAGGGGAGGAAGAAAGATGAGGTTAATTAATGAAAAAACTATATTCAAATATGTATATACATGTGAATATAACATTGATGACCTGAACACTCAGTATTGAGAGGGAGGAAAAAGCGGACGTTGGGTGGGGGTGGGGCACCGGGTACTGTGCCCCATTGTCAACATGATCCCCGTTATGATGTGAGATTATAGTGTACCAATAAAATAAAATTTAAAAATATATTGGGTATTTATTAAAATAATTCTGTCACTTTTGAAATCTCTTTCAAAAAAGATCCAAGGACTGATAATACATAACTTTAAAGCTATGAGGGGGTAAGTGCAAAGAACCAGCAGCCTAGCACAGTACCTGGAGAGAAGATGGTCACGTTCCCTGAATGATTGAATGGACTGTAAGCAAATTGTCCTCTTGCTTAAAGTAACTGAACACTACTTCCACCTAGTGGCAGTCTACCTGTGGTGCATAAGTAATTAAAAAAGTCGATGAAAACTGGAGTGCTTCTGGAAAGAATTATGTAGTTTGACTTCTGCTAGGGTGATGTCTTATCTACCTTAAGTAATACCTTCAACATTATTAAATTTACAGAGGAACTCAGCCCTATGAAGTCCAATTTTGAACTTTCTCTGGAAACACAGTTGAAGATTTTGTTTATGACACATATTTTTCAGTATAGCTTATTTGAAGTTATAGTTTTTTTGTGTGTGTGTGTGTGTGGCACTGGGAATAACACCCAGGGTCATTCTACCTCTGAGATACACCCCAAATCCTATATTTTAGTCTTTCTTATTTCTAAAAAAGGGTCTCACTGAGTTGCAAAGGGCCTCACTAAGTAGCTGAGGCTGTCCACAAACCGCGATCCTCCTGTCTCAGCCTCCAGAATGCTGAGATTACAAGCGTGGGCCACCACGCCCGGCTAAAGTTATGGTTTTAAGAAAATAACTCCTGGAAATGAAAAATACAATTTGCAGATAAGAAAAGTACAAATTGATAATAAATAAATGTCCACATTTCAACTTCATTAAGCAGCAAATCAGTGTATATGAAGATACTGTTTTCTCTAACAAAATAACAGGAAAAACAAAATTACAAGATCAGTAATACTCTGATGTAAGAATAAAAAGGGGTACCTTCAAAAATTGTTGGTGGAAAGGTAAATTGGAAAATTATTTTTGTTTAACTTTTAACAAAGAAGTCCGTAGACAAAGAATTTCAAGCCTATGGACAAATTACAAAGTATGATTAGTACAAAGAACATTTGCATAACTTTTACCTAGTTTCGTTAATTGTTAATATTCTACCTTATTTGCTTTATAATTGTCTTGTGGAACCATTTGAGGCTAAAGTACTTTGATCATGACCCTTTGGACCTGAAAACTTCAGTATGTTAAGGACAGGAGTACTTTCTTACCTATTCACACTATAATTTTTGGCTTTGGTGAATTTTCATTCATGTAATAATTTTATCTATCATTAATTCTATATTTCTTCAATTGACTGAGTAGTTTTTATATTAATTTTTCCCTTTTAGTATAAGATTCAGTCCAAGATAAGCTATAACATTTACTTGTCATCTTTTTTGCTTCTTTTAATCTGGAACAATTCCATAGCCCTGGTTTGTCTTTAATAATTTCGTCATCTCCTAACTTTTGATAGTAAAATGTTCCACATTTTGTGCTTTGCCACTGATCCTCATTGTTAGACTCTGTACATTTTCTTTGAAGTGCTTTCATTTGTGGTGCTGCTTCCTTCTCAGACTATCATATTTGGAGATGCATGGTGTGCATCTTACCTTTTCGGGCAGTTAATTTTATCTGGTAAAAGGAAGTCTGATTTCTTCATTGGTTAATTATTTTTCTGTGAAAAAAAATGTTAAGACCATACAATGTTTTTATTTTTTGATAGAACTCCTGAGATTTAGTACCCCTTAATTATTCTTATTGTTCCAGTCTTTTCTGTGATAGCTGTAAAAGGCTGATTTTCAAGTCCAGTAGTCCCTCCACATGTATCAGTTGGTCCTCAACATTGTACTGGGAGAAAAGCGGGGCTTAAGAGCCCCGCTAACAACCAATCTCCATTACCACAAAATCAGCGCCTTTCATAGCCAGAAAACACCATCACCAGAGAAACAAAAAAATCACCAGGCTCCAGAGAGAAAGCCGACTGAGAATAGAGCTCAGAGCCACAGAGGAGATACACCAGCCTCATGCCCGAGGACGCGGCAGCAATGCCATACTGCCGGCGAAGCGGCAATTTCACCGGATTGCTACAGCAAGCCGAGGTGAGCCGCTGCAGAACAGCCAGGTGGGATTTCTCACCGCAGGTAAAATCTAAAGCTCCCAGTGGCTGAGCTCAGCACACGCCGCAGGGATTCAGAGTGGAAATCAAAACCAAGAAGAAATACGCCAGCCTCACGGCTGAGGGCGTAGCAGCGGCGCCATATTGCCACCGGTGGCAGCAGCAGAGAATTCACCGAATCCAGTACAGCTACATCTGCGTACTCAAGAACAGTGAGTCAAATTGCGGGCCACAGAGGAGAAATCCCAGTACTGTACTCCCTGGGACTTGACCCAATGGGGGAGTGGCGGTGACAGAGATATCACACCATAGGAGAATGTGCAACCTGGCACCCCCCACAGTCTAAAGCAGCCTCTATCGACTCTCTGGGTCGGAGACTCTGTGATACAACTCAGTAAAGGAGTACTGGGGTCTGAGATACTACTGACTCGAGATCCAGAGCACCTTAAGTGAAGTCATAGTGACCCAAGGGAAGAACCCAGAGAAGGCACAAACTTCCAAAATCATGGGAAAGAGGAATAACACTGGAGCAATGAATGCCCACAACCCCACAACATCAGAACCCGATAAAACAGAAAATCAGAGATTTCTAGAAGATCAAATTAGGAAAATAACTGTAGAAATAATAGAGGTGCTTCGAAAAGAACTCAGAGAGAGCCAAAAAGACATAAAGGATGCAATTAATGAAGTAAAGGCCTCAATTCAAAGTACAAACAACCGATTAGACCACATGGAGAATAGAATCTCGCTCCTAGAAGATGATCATTCCAAAAATGAACGCATAGCTTCTAATCTAGGAAAAAATACCCGACAGCAGGAATCTGATATTGAAGAAATATGGGCCCATTTTAAGAGAGCTAACCTAAGAATAATTGGAATAGAGGAGGGAAAAGAAAGTGAAACCAAAGGGATCAACAATCTTTTCAAGGAAGTAATAGCAGAAAATTTTCCAACATAGAGCAAGAGGTTGATACACAGGTCCAGGAAACTTATAGAACTCCCTTTAGACAGGATCGGAGAAGAGGATCCCCACGCCACATAATTGTCAAAATGACCAATGTGGAAGCCAAGCAGAGAATCTTAAAGGCAGCAAAAACAAAAGGCCAAGTGACATTCAGAGGCAAACTGATTAGAATCACTCCAGACTTCCCAAACCAAGTCATGAGAGCCAGAAGGGCTTGGAGTAACATATTCCAAACTCTGAAAGAAAACAACTTCCAGCCAAAAATTTTCTACCCAGAAAAACTTTCTATCAAATTAGATGGAGAAATAAGAAGCTTCCATGACAAACAGAAACTGAAGGAATTTATGTCTTCAAAACCAGCACTAGAGAAAATACTCAAAGAGATTAACTACAAAGAAGAAATAGGTAACACACACCAGAACCAGAGAAACAAGAGTTTCCATCCAACAGACAACTAAGATTGGTTATCTGTGGAGATTCATTACTTATGTTAGTCTTTTACCTATCTCTAAATTGTATTGTTTGCCTTTATTGTTGTTAATTTTTAGGATTTCTAGTTGGAATATTAATATACCTTCAGATATAGCATTTGGAAATATTTTATCCCATTCTATTAGTAACTGTTAACTCTGTTTACATTGTCTTTGGATATACAATATTTATTTTTTATTTTTTAGGGAGTTTGTATACTCTTCTGTTGCCTGTGCCATTGAAATCATAACCAAGAAATCACTGCCAATTTCAACGTTGTGAGGTTTTATGACCCAGATTTTCTTCTAAAAGTTTATAGTCTTAAGATTTATATTTAGGTCTTTTATCTATTTTGAGTTAATATTTGTATATAGGATTAGGTAAGGGTCCAACTTTATTCTTTTCCATGTAATTATTATTTTTCAACAATATTTAGTTAAAAGATTATTATTTCCACCACCAAATGTTCGTGGAAACCTTGTCAAAAATAACTTGACAATATAGGGAATAATTTAGCTCTAGGCTTTTATTTAACTCCAATGGTTTATATATCTGCCTTTAGAATAGTACTACACTGTTTCAATTATTGTAGCTTTATATGGTTTGAAATCAGAAAATATATATCTTCTAGCTTTGTTCTTTTTCAAGATCATTTTGGGTATCTAGAGTCCATATTCCATATTAGGATAGATTTTTTTTTCTGAAAAATAAATATATAAATATAAGATAGTTTCACCTAAAAAAATAGAAAAAAAATTCTCTGGTAAGAAAGAAAGTAAAAAGAAATATTGAAATGTTATCTTTAAGTCATCAAAAGCTTGGTATCAGACAAATGAAACTGTTATGTGAGATTATCATTTTTAATTTAGGATAAATTGCTATAATACTAGATGTCAACCACTAAGCCAAGCATGGGAGGGAGGGATTGGGAGAGAATGGGGTGGGGATCGTGTGGGGGCTAACTGGGCGATGTGTGCATGTATGTCTACAAAAGTTTGTATCCCACTATGATGTATGAATACAGTGCACCAATAAAAACAAAACAAAACAAAACAAAAAAAAAACATTGTACTGAAAGCAAAAGCACACAGTCCTTCTATACCCATCAGTCTCTATAGATTCATTAATCCTATATTTTAACTCATTTGTTCCCATTGTTCTAGAGTTGGCCAGTAGAAACCTCTGTAAGAAGCAAAATGCATGGTTATTATATTTTTCATTTTTTAAAAATTTATCAATATTTTCTGGAAATTATTCTGTATTGAAAGTGATCTTCCTCATTCTTTTGCACATGCATATAATTATCCAATGACTATTTCTTATAGAAAAGCATATGAAACATCTTTAAAATGCTTATACTCATTGACCAAGTAACTTCAATTTTAGAAATATGTCTTAAAGAAAATTCTCACAGCTACAAATGTTTATGTGCAAAGA
Source organism: Muscardinus avellanarius (assembly GCF_963383645.1). NCBI lineage: Eukaryota > Metazoa > Chordata > Mammalia > Rodentia > Gliridae > Muscardinus > Muscardinus avellanarius. The sequence continues at coordinate 51,850,571 of NC_137794.1, forward strand.
TGTTCAATAATGTGTTATTTTGATGCAAAATTTGGAAATAATCTGCATACCTCACATTAAAGTAATGGCTCTATTTTCATGTCATGAAGCATTATGCAGTCATCAATAACATTTATGTTAAGTAAAACAAACATCTCAAAATTGTATACTTATATCTCCTGCATGTAATATGCACAGAAAGGATTGGAAGGAAATGTACTGAAGTGATGTAAATGGCTGCTTCTGAGGCTGGGATTTCTGCTGTTTTTTCTCCTTCCTTTTTTGTATCTTTTGTATTCTCCAAATTATTTTCAGTGAACATATACCCACTTATATAATTTTAAAAGAATGTGAACATGTATTCATATTATTTTTAGAAAAAATAAATCGGTGATCTATTACTATAAGAAGCCGTTTCCCTTTAGGGATTGGAATCCTTCCTCCCATCATATCCCACAGGTCTTTGTTACTTTGCATTTCTCTTTTTGCCCTGGGTGCCAGTAACCAAGCCTAAGGTATTTCACAGCAATTTATAAAGCAAATCTCTACAATTATACTTGCATCCTCTTCATATTTTTAAAATTGTCTTCTTAACCTTATTATGATGGCTTTTATTCCAATTTACCTTCAATTATTTTATTTTGAACAAGGTGGAGTATAAATAAATAGAATTCTTATATATAATTTCCTTCCAAACTGAACTGCTGAAGTAGACATTATAGGTTTTGTTTGAATATTTAAAACATTTTTGTGTACTATAGCAATGAGGTGCTAGCTTTCTCTGCTTATCAGTGGGTAGGGTGAAAATGAAGAATTTGTCCATATATATAATTTGTCTTTATTATATATAATGTATAAAATATATTTTGTATAATATTATATATTACATATGAATGTATGTATAATATCCAGATGAATAAAAAAAGGAAGGAAGGAAATTCATGACATTGAGATGATACTATGGAAAATGTACTGAAAAGCAGATTAATATTTTACCTTCAAAAGTCCTGTAGTGTTTCTAGGCTAGTAGATGTCCCCGTGGGGTCAGAGCGCACTGTTACTTCTGTTCCCAGTAGCCCGACACTGCTGCTGTGGAGCGTGCACTTGCCGACCTCCTCTGTCCAGTGTTTCAGACTTGTCTAACTCAGGCCTTCCATGTCCTTGTTTAAGCCAGTTCCTCATGGCAATGGCCTCTGAGGACATGTAGAACAATTGTCTAATTTCCATGTGGCGTTCTTTCAGAAAAATGAAGATGGTTAAAATGAGCTTCTCTTTCTCTGTCCCACTCTCTTTCAGAATAAATTTAAGTGAAAGATAATGGGTCCATTCACTAAACTATATGGAAATAAGCACCAACTAAAATTGTGGGACCTTGAGAAATGGCGAGTTTATTTTTTCATATTCAGACAATTTGGGACATCAAAGAATCTCACCTATCATTAAAAATAATATAGGAAAAATAGCATATTCTTTAATTTTTGAGTAATCAGTTATTCAAGACTACTTGGAATAAGACTTTCCCCTCACAAATCTAAAAGAAGCAGGATTTACATAATTCAGTTTACCTGAAAGCTCTTATTAAGCTTCTTTTAATTTTTCTGTTTTTTTTTTTAGTGTTAAAAAGTTTGGTCCTTTAAACTTTTTCTACAGATATTATTTTCCAACCAATTAACCAAGTCTGTACCTTGTCTCTGAATTGTTTCTAAATTGTTTATATATTTCTTTGGCTATGCATCTCAAACAAGACACAGTAGTATAATTATCAAGCCAGTGTGGTATATAGATGAATATATTTTTCAATTCATTTTATGTCCTTGCGTTACTTAATTTTCTTCTGGACTTGCCTTTATGAAAATGTTACTTTATTATTGATTTCCATTTACGTGTACCAATCAACTTAAGCTCACCAATAAAATCATTTAGATGGCCACTCTCACCCAGCATTGGGAGGGGAGAAACCATGCCTGTTCTGTTCATCATTATATCTACAGTTCCTGACACAAAAAGGCACTTCAATATTTGTATCTGACCTACTAAAATTATATGCAGCATTTCTTGATTTGCAATACCGTTTTTAAACAGTATTTCATTTAATCTTCATTGCTTTTTGTAAGTGGCTAGTATAAGTTGTGGGAACTGGAATTCAAGATACTCTTCCAGAGATTGTACCTAAAAGTAGCAGAGACATTTTTTTCCCACCTCACTGTGCTGTATAGAGGCAGTACTGCTGTGGAAGGTGGTACAGTCTCAAGGTGCAGAATAGCCAGGTCTCACACACTGAGTGTCCGAGTGAAGCCGGCCAAGTCAAAGCAACAGGAATTCAGATATAAGCATATATCTTTTCCTATGTATTGTTTTTTTTAGAATAAATGGTGTCTTTGAGCTTTGCTCTTCTTGTCTGCACAATAAGAAAAGTGGTGATATCTATGAAACTTTTCAGAGAAGGTATCATGAGCACATGGATAAAGAGCGTGTGTGAGTTATAAAGTGTTCTATGTATAGTGTGGAGCCTGTGTGGGATGGTGGCTCTGGTATTATTATGCTACTTAGCTTTTTTCAGCCCTCTCTTTCTCTTTCTCTCCTTTCCTTCTTTCCTTCCTTCCTGTGCTGGATATTGAACCCAGGGTGATTCTATCTCTGAGCTATACCTCTAGTCCTTTTAAAATGTTTTATTTTGAAACAGAGTGTTGCTAAATTGCTAAAGCTGGCTAAAACTTGCAATCCAGCGGTCTCAATCTCCCAGGCACTGGGATTAAAGTACCCAGCTCTCTTTCTTAATTAGAAGAGTAAGTGTGGCTAACACACAGAAATGCTCCCTTCATTGAGAAGAAGTACTCACATACTTGAACAAATAAGATATAAATTTTAGTTCCAGAATCCATCCTTCCTTCCTTCCTTCCTTCCTTCCTTCCTTCCTTCCTTCCTTCCTTCCTTCCTTCCTTCCTTCCTTGTGTGTGTACTTAGGACTGAAGCTAGTGGCATTCTATCTATGAGAAACACTCCCAGCCCTATTTTATTTTGAAACAGGGTTTTGATAAGTTGCTAGAAGACTAGCCTTGAACCTGTGATCCGTCTGTCTTAGTCTTCTGGTACTATTATTACAGGCACGGGCCACATAAGTAGCTTATAAGTTTAAAAATCTCCCTGTTTTGGGGCCTTCTACTGTACAGGCTGTAACTTTCATCACCAAAACATAGACCCCCCTCCCCACCTTTTCATTAAAGTGGGAAAACAGAAGATGACTGAAATGTTTTACATGAAGTACATGTGAGGCCATGGAATATTAAGTATAAATGTCACATTTAATAGATATTTGATAATACTAATGTATTCAAAGTTTGTTTCTAAATGTCTTTCAAGATATCAATTATCTATAAATTTCTCAATAGTTTATGTCTTTTTCTATATGGACTATTCAGCACTGAAGAAACTAATCACTACCTGGTGACAAAAAGACTTGTGAAATTTAGTGGTGGTTGTAATTACTTTTGTCAGGAAAATCCAATCTATTGAGTTTGGGGGCATCTTTAGAATTAGAACAGCTAGTTGGCATTGTAATATATGCAGATGGCTGCTGCTATGCTTTATGTTTAAAGCATAATTTAGCTAATTTTTTATGTTTGCATTTGTACTTTGAGGAAATTTAATGCTGGAATATGTAAATTAATAAGTAAAAAGAAAAAAATAAGAAAAGTAAAAATAAACACACCCTCTCCCTAGTAAACTCAAATAATAAACAATCATTTTTTAAAAAGGTTTTTATAGATAAGTCTGAAGAATTTTCTTTTCACTTAGGTTATTTATTTATAACACTAGGTGACTGATTTTTTTCTGAAAGTGTGTACTACCCTCTGTACTTGGGAGGCTGAGGCCAGAGGATTCCAGATTAGAGACCAGCCTCAGCAACTTAGCGAGACTCATATCACCTTAGCAAGACCCTGTTTTCAAAATAAAAAATAAAAAGGGATAGGGCGTAGGTCAGAGGTAAAATGGGTTCAATATCCACTACCACAAAAAACTATGTACTTTTTATACTTCCCATAATCCTGCAATCACTACATAACAAGCCACCATTCCTTAATGAGTTATGTCTCTCAGTTTTGTCAAGGTAGAAAAGACATTAAATCAAATACAGTCTATTCTCCCAGATTCTAAAGGGAAAGAGAGAAAATATATAGGAAATATGAATAGAAAAGGAGCCTTAGACAGAATATAGCACATTAAAAGAAATGCAACTAAAAAATTTTACATTTTAATGAAAATAATTTTTTTTAGTAAAAAGTAATATTAAAGCTTTTACATGTTTAAATATTTTCAGTATCTTAGTTAGATATGGGTAAAGTTTTTATCTACATTTTCTAAAGAGAGAATTTGTTTAAGCAAATCAGTGGTTGAAGTGTTATAAAGAAATATTTACTTAGAAGAAATTATAAATCATTGGAAATATTTAATTATGGAAAAATAAGAAAATTGCCTTGTGTGTGAAGTTAGCATTATTTAGACTAATAAATAGTAAGATAGTACATTTATTTATTTATTTATTTATTTATTTATTTATTTATTTATTTATTTATTTGTGGTACTGGAGTTCCTGGAAACCCTTCTACCTCTGGGCTGCACTCCCAGACCTATTTTTATACTTTTTAAATTTAGAAACAGGGTCTCTTAAGCCAGCGCGGCTGGCTTCGAACCTGTGCGATCCTCCTCTCTCCGCCTCCCAAGCGGGGGGGATTACAAGCATGCGCCACCACGCCTGGCAAGATAGTACTTTTATATCTTCATATCTAAGGTACAAATATGATACATTAAAGCAAATATTTTATATGTATGTTACAAATTCTAAATGTATATATTTACTTCATGTATATTCTAATGGAATATATTCAAGCCTGAAAAATAAGTTCCCAGCGATTCTACAAATAAAGGAATTAAGGACTTATTAAACCCCCAAAATTATTGTCTTCCATTTAATTAAACAGCACAGCCACAACTTAAATGTGAGAAACACAGATACTGTGGCCAGCCTTGTGCAGTGTCTTCGATGAGCAAAATGTTTAATTGATATTCAGTAAAGCAAAATTTTATTCCACATTTGGCTCATAGCACTTATGAAATCAGTCTGAAAAAGTGTTGTGGTATGACCCAAGACTTTTTTTTTTATTGAACTGCCAGTTCTCATTTGAGAGGTCCTTCTGTTTGCCCTTTAATGCCCTAGGGTTTAAAGCAGGACACCGAAAGCCTGACTTAATCACCAGGCCTGCAGCACGGCCACCAAGCAGAAGAGCTGATTTTTCTCAGCTGCTCTAATGTTTCCAGTTCCTTTAGAGATGTGTAGGTTCCCAGAGGTGATTTCTGCAGTAGAGCCTGGCCTGAGTCTTTTTGAGCAATGATTGTCTTTTTCCTCCAGGATCTTCAGCTCTGAAGAAAATGCTTTTGCTCAGCAGATAATCTGCTCCCCCTCATTACCTTCACATAATGCAAGAAGAAAAAAAAAAATACTTCTTAAAATTCTTTTACCAAACTTTGCTCCTGACAATGGAGTCTTCAGTAGCTCTTCACAGAGTGAGTTCAGACTTTCCCTTGAATCGCCTTCTTCTGAATGTTGCGATTCCCACAAACAGTCGCATACAGGTTAACCGTGTTTTCAATCTTCACCGAGGTTTGATTATTTCCTGTTAAGTAAGCTTTTCACCTTTTCACTGTAGGAACGCTCACTTATGCGGATTTGCCAATGGCCAACCTTTGACTCCATGTTGAGTTATGGAGTTCTACATGTTGCCCTTTAATTTATTCTAAATTTTTATTTTTGGGTAACAGTCACCTAAGAATTTGCATTTTCATTTTATTATATTTTCTAGCAGTTAGACTTTATTAATGGCCACTTTGCACAAAGAGGCAACATTTTTTAAAAAAAGTAAATGAAATCAATCATACACAAGCATCACTGTGCTTGAGAGCAACAAATAGGATGCTGAGTGTGATGGAGACCTAGACTTACCTGCTGTCCAAATGGCTGGCTTTTGTTTGATCAAGTGAGATCACACCCATCTTCTAAACCTTGAATGACTCCACATACTCAGTCTGTAGGGTTGTTGGTAAATTGTTTAAAACACCATAAAAGATGAATTTTGTCCAAATCACTGACATTTAAAGTTTTGCAGAATGATGATATTATTACAAACTTCTTATAAATTTTCTTTAATCATTGGGTTAAAGTCATAAAGTTTTCCAATGTGTGATGAAGAAAATGCATTGATCATAGGTGCATGTAGTTTCTTAAAAATTAAGCAAATTAAATTTAACAGAATTTATTTGAATGAAGAACAATTCATGAATTGGGCATCACTTGGAACCAGAAGTGGTTCAGAGGTCTGCCCTGCAGTATGAGCAGTGAGTTTTTATAAGCTCCACACAGCATGGAGGTAAGGGAAAGAAATCACCTGGGGCATCTGTGTTATGGTGGCAACTGGAAATATTTGGCTTTCTGATAATCATTTGGATGGTCATCATTTAACTCATTAATTTACTGTTTTCCAAATTTCTTACACCAGCATTACCATAACATACCTAAGTCATTAAAGTTTTTGGAACAAATATAGAATTCAATTTTGCTTGAGCCTTAAATGATTTTATTTCCAAATCTTAAACTTTCTAGTGAAGATATATCTAAAAAAACTACTTTCTCATTTGGGTTTAGTGCTCATTATCTTTTAAGGGTGAGTTTCCGGTTATATTTTAAAAGGTGGTATAAAAATCATGATACATTATGTAATATAGTAGTGCATTTGCTTAATTTTACAAAAATTTAAATGTCTACGCACACTTAGTGACTAATTTAATGGATGAGTTTCAAGTGGAACTTGAATGAATAGTTTTTGCTAAATATTCATCCCAAACTTTTCTTTTTTGTGATTTTTTAGATGATGTATACTTTTAAAGTGAAATATCTAATATAGATATAAATTTTGTCTAACAGCTACATTAAATAATTCATTACAGCTTAATAAATCCTAAAATATGAAGAATAATTCGTTACATAATGGCTATTTTTTCTTTTTCTTTTTAAGGCTAAAAGACGTACACTTAATTTCTGTCCACAATAGTGCTTTTTTAATATGTCTCATACACTCTTCTGCAACTCACATCCTTTTAATGTCTACTGAAAATATACTGACACTACCAAATATTGAATCTTGAGTTACTTGTGAAGTTTACCCTATTGATAGTTTATAAAAACCACTTATATTCTGCTTAAAATCAGATGATATGCATGTTTTTCTACCTAAATACCTAATATATAGAAAAGCATGGCAATTTAATTTCAGTAGTGATTATTTAGGGCTATAGCCTCTGAATATAAATCAGAAAACATGATTAAGTCTTCTGAAATGATAGCTTTATCATTCATTTGAGAATTAGAAAATTTGGGAAATGTTGTCTCCTTCATAGTCTTTAACATTTTCTCTGTATTGTTTTCTTTATTATATATTTGTTTGTGTGCTATATATTGAGAGAACAAAATTCTCAAGGCCAAACCAAATAAAGCATTCGTATTAGAATTCTCCAGAGAAACAAAATCAATAGCAGAGAATATCTACCTATCTCTAGATATTTAGTAGGAAGTGCCTCATGAGATGATGAAAGTCAGGAAGCCCCATGAGCTGACATCTGAAGGCTGGACAATCACTGAGGTTGGTTGGTGTGTTATAGTCTCATTCTGAAGGGGTGACAAACAGGGGAACTGATGATATAAGTTCTGGTTCAAATCTGAAAGCCCCCACATACGGAGTGCTGATATCTAAAGACAGGAGAAGATAGATGTCCCAGCTTCAACACAAAGAGAAAATTGGCCTCTCCTTTACCTTTTTGTTCTTTTGAGCCCTCAATAGATTGATGTCTCCCCACGTTGGTGAGGGGAATCTTTCTCACTTTTCCCCACCAATCCAAATACTAATCTCATCTGCAGTCATTCTCACAGGTACACCCAGAAATAATTGTTATAGCTATCTTTAGTTCCTTAGTCATGTTAAACTGACATGTAAAATTAACTATCACAAGTCTACCCTATCTCAATTTAGATCTGCTTTTCCTCAGATCATACTTGATCCCCAAATAAAGATACTAAAAGGGTAATAATTCTACTTAACATGATATAAATGTTCTTTGTATGATCCCAAATATGATTTGATTCTAGTTCTTTCTGGGGAACAATAGGTAATGTCTCTGAGTTATTTTTTTCTCCTGATTTAAGCTCATAACTTAAATGTTATGAATAAATTAATACTATTTTAAAACAAAATCAATATACTTTGTGTTATGAAAGGAAATAAAATGAAATAAGATGAAGTTATTTGCCTAACATATATACACTCACAAATATATTAACAACAAAATAAGGAGGAAATTCTCAGAAAATTTACATTTCTCATTTCTATAACTGGTTACATGGTTGTAGCTGGCCATTCCATATTCTCTTTGTTTTCAGCAAGAACCTCACTTGTTTATGTCTCTTTAACTGGTAGAGTAACCTAAACCTTTACTCTTGAAGGGTCTAGACCATTCATAGTCCTGCCTGGTTTGGGTTGTCATTTTCTACTGACCATAATCACAAGGCATAGTAATACTGAAAGATGCACTAAGTCCCTAAGGACTTTCCTGTATTTTAGATATACTCTTCCTTTTCACCATTGTAAAATATTAGTCCAGTTTTTCCTTGGTAGCAGAATCAATCACTTCAGATAACAGCACTAACTTTCTTTGTCTATTGACCTACAGGCAATAAAATCCCCAAATAGCCAGTTGACAGCCTTAACCTCCAATTCAGTGGAATCATTCTGTTTCCAGGTAGGAGCATTCTTCTCTGAAGCCAAGATCCCTAGGCCAGCAGAGCCTTTGATGGAACAGGAAGCAAAAATTTTGCTGATGATTCACTAGAATAATAGTGAATGGTGCCACTACTAATTCCACCATTGTTTCCTGGACCTGTAATCTTGGCTGGTAGGTAAACAGCACTATGTATTGAGCACTGATTCAGCACTGATTTTAGAGCCTCTTGAGACCCTTGCTCTGGCTATGGAAAGCACTGCTACCCTCTTAGCTGGTGGTCTGTCCATCAGATGGTCATTCCACTGTACTCTTAGGCTAACTGCTTCAGAATGGTAGTGAACAAGTAGAAATCAGTGAATTTCACAAGCATGGTCTTGTTTTTGTACTTTTTGCTTTGAATGAGTTCCTTGATCAGAAGCAATGGTGTGTGGAATATGGAATTCTGTAAATTTATAAATGGTAATTTTGGCAGAAGAATTTTGTGCAATAAAGGCAAATCCATATCTAGATTAAGAGTCTAATCCACTAAGTACAAAATACTACTCCTTCTACAGTGGAAGCTGTCCGATTTAATCAGCATGCCACCGGGTAGCTTGTTGATCACCCTGGAGAATGGTGCTGTATGTGGGCTCTTAATGTTGATCTCTGCTGCTGGCAGATTAGACACATGGTAGTGGCCATGCCAGGTTGGCATCAGTGAGTAGAAGTCCACTTTGCTGGTCTTATGCATGACCTCTACCTCTACCACAATGTTCACTTTATTCAAGAACCCATTGGGCAAGTGTAGGTGTGGCTGGGGAAAGAGGATAACTGGTGTCCATGAGATGGGTCATCCTGTTCATTTGATTATTACAATCTACTTCTACTTAGGAGACCTCTCTTTGAGTATTCAAATGAGACACAAATATCTTCTTGTGTTTTTGCATAAAGATGTTAATACATATACTTCCTTGTATTTTTTTAAGTGCTTGAATATATATTCTAAAATGACATGGGAGTGATTTTTTTTTTTTTTTTTTTTTTTTTTTGGTGGTACTGGGGTTCCTGGAAGCCCTTATACCTCCAGGATATACTCCCATGGGCTACACTCCCAGACCTATTTTTTACTTTTTTATGTGAAAACAGGGTCTCTTAAGCCAGCAAGGCTGGCTCCAAACCAGCGCGATCCTCCTGTCTCTGCCTCCCGAGTTCGGAGATTACAAGCATGCACCACCACGCCCGGCATGGGAGTGATTTAAATTGGGGAATATTGTAGATATTTCGTCCACAGTCATGTTATTTCTTTCTGCTGTTGCTTTAACAGTGGATATACTGAGTTGGACTTGAGGCCCCCTTTCTATAGCCATTTCTACATTTCTACATGGGGCCCAGTCAACAGTTAGGGTTTCTTTTTTGTCTTGCCTGTTCTTTGTGTTAAGGATTTATTTCTTATCTTTCTTCATTTGCTAGTCAGCTCTGCATTAATGTAGCAAAAATACCCAAGATAATCAATGATGTTTTGTTTTATTGTTTTGTTTGTGGTACTGGGGATTGAATCCAGGGGTATTCTACCTCCAAGCTAAACCTCCAACCCTATTTCATTTTTTATATTGAAAACAGGGTTGCTAAGTTGCTAAGGGTCTTTCTAAGTTACTGAGTTGGCTGCAGCCAGAGATTCTCCTTGTCCCTGCCTCCCAAGTAGTGATATTACAGGTGTGTGCTATCATGCTGAACTAAAGAAGAAAGGTTTCTTTTGGTTAGAGTTTTGGATGCTTTAGTCCATGGTCAGTTGGCCCTGTTGTTTGGGCCTGTGCAGAGGCAGTATATTTGGCAGTAGTGCATGGCAGAGGAACCTTATTCACTTAATTTTGGGGAAACAAAAGAAAAAGGAAGAGAGTAGCATCTCATAATCTTCTTTGAGAGCATGATCCCAGAAACCTAAAATCTTCCACCAGGTCTCACCTCTCAAAGGTTCCTACTTCTTTCCAGCCACATCAAACTGAGGACAAAGTACTTAACACATGGGCCTTTGTGGGACATTCCAAAACTAAACTACAGCACTTAGGATGTTGGTATACATTATTAATTGACACTGATTATACCCACATATAATTTTCGGAGCTATCTATATACTTCCATATATGTTTATTGCACATGACATGATGAGGCATTTGGTGACTCAAAATAAATGTAGTTAAATGTTTAATTATTAAAATGTGGAGATAGGTATTTTGTAACTGTTGGAACAGTGGTTTCAAAACACTTTCATGGAGAATTGTGAACTTGAATTTATAAATTATCTACCTCTTCCTCTGAATTAGACTTTAAAAATGAATACAAAATTAGAAAAAATGCTGCCTGACTAGCAAAATTCAGAGAGAACTATGGTCTGTCTTTCTTTCTTTCTTTCTTTCTTTCTTTCTTTCTTTCTTTCTTTCTTTCTTTCAAAATTTTTATTGGTTCATTGTAGTCATACATCTTAATGGGATAAAAAACTTGTGGAGATAAACATGCACACATCACTCAATCAGCCCTTACCCAATCCCTAACCCCTTCCCTCCCCCTCCCTCCTTCCCATGCTTGGTTTCCTGATTGACTTTGATATGTTTAAGTACATCATGTGCTTTAAAGAGTTTCCTCTTCCCCCCTCCCATCCCCTCAGATAGGTCACCTTAATTGCTCCTCTATAGGATCCCTTCTTCATCTAGAGTTCCTCCTGTTACCCATTTCTCCCTACTTTTCACACATTAGGGAAAGCATCTGATTTCTTATTTTTTTGCGACATTTCACTGTAAATGCCATAATTTTGCTCTTCTTTATGGTTGGGCAAAATTCCATTGAGTACATATTCCATTGTTTTGTAATCCACTCATCTGTTGAAGGACATCTTGGCTGGTTCCATAGTTTGGTAATGGTGAATTATGCAGCTATGAACATGGTTGCTCATGCATTAGTTTGATATTTTGGTTTTCATTCTTTTTGGTAGACACCCAGAGGTGTTATTGCTGGATCATATAATAAGTTCGTTTTCCTTCTCTGAGAATCTTCCGTACTGTTTTCCAAAGTGGTTGCATTAATTTGCAATCCCACCAATAATGTATTAGAGCTTCTATTTCTCCACATCTAATCAATTACAGTTTCTTTCTTCCTTAGAAGTCCTTCTTTTAATTTCCACACTGATTCCCACTTACTGAAATTCTGAAAGCCAGAAGGCGAGTAACTTTAAAAAGATGATCTACTGACAACCAATTTTTTTTTTTTTAATAGAGGTCACTTGGATTTGGGTATCTGCTGAGAAATGAGGTGAGGCAGCGGCAGCTTCTAGTGCTTCCTGGCCACACAGTTGCAGAGACCCGCTGGCCCTTTGCTGTGGAGCAGGCTCTGGTCCCATCCCAGCCGCTGCAGGACAGGCCCCTGGCCTGGCCTTGCCAAGCAGCAGGCTCTGGTCCCGGCCTCACTGGCTCCAGTATGGTCTGTATTTAGTAATAATTTGAGTAAGCTGCTAATTTATTATAGAACATACAATTTGGATTTTAAATTCTGAAATGCAAAAGCTGATTCAACAAAAGCCCAAAACTCTGAAGAGTAGTAACCATACAATATGGCTCTTTTGCTATGATCACATGAAGTAGGCTTACTATAGACTCAAAATCTACTTTATTTTCTCTCCTATAGGAAAGAAATACTAAGCAGTTTAGTCTAAAAAGAAGTAAAAAATAGTTTAACAACATAACCATAAGGATAGTGTAGTTTTATTCATGGTAGTCTGTGAGAACAAATGACAGCCCATCAAAATTTAGTCTAAAATCTCTTTTGGCATCTGAACCACATTTATCCCAACAATATGAGCTTTTTGTGTGTATCAGTTGTGAAACTAGATTTTTAGAGGGGTTAAAAAAATTACATCAGAGCTGCCATGAAGGTTTTGTCTAAAAAACAATCTTAGTATGGGACAGTTATATGTTTTAGTGGAGGGATAATGTAATTTCACTCATTCTTTCTGTTTTGCCTAGTCTTTTCCTTAAAGTTAAACATTCCAGAAGATGAAAGGGACAGATTATTTTTAAACAAATCTATAGATTAAACTGCTGAAAATTTGTTTTTTAGAGTTCTGTTACTATAAAGCTTTTTATTATTTATTTATTTATTTATTGGCACTAGGGATTGAACCCAGGGACATTCTATCTTTGATCTACATCCCCAGCCCTATTTAATTTTTATTTTGAAACAGTGTCTTGCTAAGTTGATGAGAGTTTCACTATTTGCTGAGGCTGTCCTCGAACTTGCGATCCTCCTGTCTTAGCCTCTCAAGTACTGGGATTAAAAGTACGCTACTACACTGGCTATATAAAGCTTTTTTAAAAATACTTTTATTGTTGCATTATAGTCTCACATCATAATGCAGTTTATAGTAATGGAGACATACATGCACATAGCACTTGGTGGGCTTTCCCCTGGCTTCATCCTTGCTCCCCACTTCCTCATACAGGATATTGAGATTGGCATTGATATTCTTACATATGTACATGATGTCTATGAAAATGATTTATCCATTGGTCCTCCCTCTCACCTTCCCCCTTCCCCTAGACCACCTCCCTGGCTCCACTGGAGTCTCTGTTGCTTTTCTCTTCCATTTTGTTATTCTGCATAATGATATAATTTGTCTAGTAATTTTTAGTTCTTGGAGTTATTTCATTAAGTTATTCCTGCTTTTCTTTTCTTTTCTTTTCTTTTCTTTTCTTTTCTTTTCTTTTCTTTTTTTTCTTTTTTCTTTTCCTTTGTGATACAAGGATGGAACTCAGGGGCATTCTACCGCCAAGCTACACCCCCGTCCCATTTTTTATTTTTTATTTTAAAACAGGGTTTCACTGAGTTGCAAAGGTCCTCACTAAGTAGCTGAGGCTGTCTGTGAACCGTGATTCTCCTGTCTCAGCCACCAGAATGCTGGGATTACAAGCGTGCGCCACTATGCCCGGCTTCTGTTTTCTCCTATGTTCATATCCTATAGTTTTTGGCTCATGAGAAGCTTATTATCCTAGTGAAACTTGCAAACACTCAGTAACTTGTAGGCTGTGCTACTGTTTTTATATTCTCGGGACTTAGTACAGTGACTGGCACATAATGTGCCTGCATCCATATTTAGGTTAAAAATTTGAGATAGGATGATTTGACTTGAAGGAAAAGAGTGACTTGCAGTTATTGGGGGTGGGTGTGAAGGATGGAAAGTATAATGGAAAATGGAAGAGAGGGAAGTTAGAAAGTTCAGAAATAGAGTTACCTGGGAAGAAATACCACAATGCTTGAAAAACCTGAACAAAATCAATATCTCCATGTACAAATTTTGGTTTTCAATAATCCTTCCCCTTTCTTCAAACAACATACATAAAATGCCTTAAAATAACAACTGTTTTCAATTAATATCTGACTTCCAGTTGTAGTTTTTATGTCAGCTAGAAACTTTATTTGAAAATATAATGGCTCTAAGTGTAGGTGAGATGTGAGTTAGTCAACCTCGTAGAGTCTTACCCTACAAGGTCAACGCCAGGGTTCCTCTAAGGTGCCCCTCTTTTTTCTTGCTATGATTTTTGCTCTTGCTATCTCCTTTTTTCTGAGCAGGAGCTCTATGGATTCCTTTTTCCTACCCTGCCCTTCTGTCACAGCATCTTGAATATGGCAAAATGAAGAGTCAGTGCCTACAGCTATTTAAGTATTAGCCAATTCTGTTTTTCACTGATGAAGCAAGTTTACTGATATACTTAATAAGAGAAGACAGACAATTCTTCTTTAACCTCTGTAATGAATAGATAAGGCCTTTGCCTTTAATCTTTTGTATTCTTGATTCTTCTATACGATCTCTAGTGGAACAAAACCTACTATGCTTTTGTCGAACTTTAAAATTAAGCTGAAAGAAAAAAAATATGGTGTGGAAAGTTATTCATCTTTTCTTTTAGAAGTCTCAGATAATTTGGCTGTCTCAACAGGATTTGAAGAATCCTTATCTTAGAAGAATCTTTTTTAGTATTCCAAATTGATTGACCCATGTGTAAGCAATGAGCAGCTATATGTTATGGCAAGGATTTCATGAGTACCAACAGGTGCCAGATATGGTTCTTGGTGCACTAGTGAAGCAAATATGTCTCATGCTCATATCCTAAAAGATCTTAGAGCATAGTTCAGAAAAAAGGTATAAAAATAGAAGTGCCAAAATAATGTAAAGGAAGTAATGGGAAGCTGTTAACAGGAGGAGCTAAAGCTTTTATTTTTCTGTACTGGGGATGGAATTTAAGGACATTTGACCTCTGAGCTATACCCCTCTGCCCTATTTTTTATTCTTTATTTTGAAACAGGGTCTCACCAAATTGCAGAGGGCCTCACTAAGTAGCTGAGGCTGTCCGCGAACCACAATCCTCCGGTCTCAGCCTTCCGAATGCTGGGATTACAAGTGTATGCCACCACGACTGGCTTTATTCTTTATTTTGAAATAAGGTCTCACTGAGTTGCAGAGGGCTTCATTAAGTAGCTGAGGCTATTCAAAAACCACGATCCTCCTGTCTCAGCCTCCCAAATGCTGGGATTACAAGTGTGCACCACCATGCCTGGTTGGAGGAGCTATAGCTTTTTAATTGTACAGAATGCAGGCATATTTCACAGTGAACATCACATTAAAATGGGATGCTAAAGAGCTGAGAAGACAGTGATTCCACAAAAAGCATTCCAGAGGCCTAGAGTGGGCAGTAGTTGATGGCATAGCTCAAATGATGTAATGAATATTTTCTCAGGGATCTTCCTGTACCCCAGAACTGATGTTTCACCCCCCACTATAGCTCTAGGGGCTGTTTTGATGTCCAAAAATGAACCTCCTATTGTAGTTGGAGGCCTTCTTGAACTAAAGATACTTCCAATGAAATTTTTCTCTCTACCTGGGATTGTTTGTCTGTGACTATACCCCATAAGGGGTAGGCGATGGGCATTAAAGAATAAGTTGAAGCGTTTTTTCTCTTCCTATTTCTGGTTCTGGACAGTTTTGAGCTGACCTGGGAGAGCAAGAAGATAAAAACTACCATGAATGGATTGATAAAATGTAAATATAGAAGTGATCTGAGGGTGTGTATGTTACCTTGTTAACAAACTGCTTTCAGATTTCATCAAAAAGGTCAATGTAAACAATACTATTTATAAATTATAAATGATGAATTTTTTTCTTTTTTCTTCCTTAGGAGTATGCCTAGCATATGCTTAGTACATACATACGTAAGAAGTAATACTGACTGAATATCCTAGCTACTCTGCCTTTGCCTGGTAGTGCAGATGCTCTTATTGTTAAGTAAATCTAAAGTCTTTGTATTTTGATATGAAATAAAACGAATTAAGTTTCTGGATTTAAAAAACTCAGAGATCTGAACCTGCCAAATTATCAAGGTTAACATAACTCGTTATGTAATACCAGTCCCTGACCCCACCAAAGACCACCAGGAGCTGGTTCAGATGCAAAGCACAAGAGGGTCTTTTTTCAAGCTTGAGCTTGGGCTTCTGTCATGTACCAATGCAGTGGTCAGAAAGAGAGAGCCCCGTGCTCCCCAAGAACAAAGCATTTATCCTTTAGAAAGGCAGCCCAACCCATCTTTACACTGATTGGTTAATTTGAAACAAAAGCTTGTTGTTGCCCCCTCCCCCATTGATTTAGCTTTCATGCCTCAGGTAAGGGTCATCACCAGGGAAGTATTGACCATTTAAGGTGACCTTTAAGCTAGTTGGCCTGGCCCGCAGTGCTTATCTTAAGAATGTTCTGAATGAGTGGGGGTCTGGTCAGAGTGACCTTGCCTGGATATCTATGAATTAAGACCCAAATGTACTTGACACCAATTGGATATTGCTAGAAGACCAGTTTAGCACAGTTAATGGTTTTTCCAGGAAATGGAGCAATGAGTCATGGGGAAACAGAAACTTAACTTTTAAGAAAACAGAAACTTAGGATTCTTCTACTTAAAGCTTTAACTGGAGCCCGTCACGGTGTCACTTTGGTCCTTCATTCCCCCCTCAGACTAGTAACTTGGGGAGCCAATCATGGCTCATGCGTTGTCAGCTCCACTGTATTTAGGGGTTGATATTGGGACTGCATAACCATGAGTTGGACCATATTTACATGGTCCTTTACCAATCTAACAAGCCTGTTTAGGACACATGGGCCAGTGGTTAAAATCAGCAGCAAGATAAACAGAGGTCCTATCAGGTAGATATCAAGGTAGTAAGCCAGGGGGAGCTACTAAAGAGGGATTCAAACCATCCTTGGGCTTCTTCTCTCTTTCTCAAACTTTTGCTACAGTTTCTTTAACTACCCCAGAATGATCTACATAACAACAGCATTCTTCTCTCAGGGTGGCACAGAGTCCTCCCAGTTGAAGGAATATCAAATTGAGACCTTGGAGATTTTGTAGGACAACCTCAGCTCAAGATGACAAAGATTCCTGGAGGTGCAAGACTTAACTTTAGCTGCTTGAAACAGGAAGGGGGGGGGGGCTCAGGGGGGGTTAGTTACACAATGTCGGGTGAGACCAAATGGAGTCTCTTCTGCTTCTACAGTTATAACACATATTTCCAACCTGAACTTTTTGAAATGGTAAATTGAACAGAATATGATATTTCTTCTATGAGTATCCCTGCCAAAACTCACAACTTCAAATGTGTCTTAGTTATATAAAATAAGGAAAGACTGAGAAATAGTTACAGTTTGAAGAAATCTAATAAAATATAATAACTAAATGCAATGTGAGATTTTGGATAGAATCCTAGAACACAAAATGGACATTAGTGGAAAGACTAGGGAAATTTAAATAATGCATTTAGCTTAGTTAAATTATTGCACAGATGTTGATGTCTGAACCTGCCAAGTTATCAAGGTTAACGTAACTAGTTATAATACATATTTTCCAACCTGAACTTATTGAAATGGTAACTTTGCACTTAATAATTCAACTATGACTTAGCAGAAAATGCTGACATTAGAGGGAGCTGGCCAGGATACATGGAACTCCATTGTTTTGCAACTTTTTAAAAAGTCTAAAATTACTGAAAGAGTTAAAAAATACTAACCACGTACATGTGTAAATGCCATCCAAATACATAACTGGAAATAAAGGCAAATTTATTGTTTGTATTCTGAAGTGCCAGTGATTATCAGTAATTGTAATACATTTAAAGGGGTTTGTATAAATATGGACACTGCCACTATGAATTTTTAAATAAAATTTAAAAAGCAGTGTTATAATGTTAACTCAAGTTATTTATTTTTGTTTTGAAATGATTTTTGGTTTGAATGGTCTCTCTTTAATCTATACTTTCTGGATATTGTTTGAACTTATCATTAACTGTGTTTGTAGAAGATTGTGGTAGAAATAATGTAAAATTTTTGGTTTATAAAGAAACCAAGTACTTTTTTGAGAATTTTCCCATAAATGTGGCCATAAAAATCTTAGAAATGCCTTATTAGTAAATTTGCTTACCTTTTTAAATTAATTCTACCTGCCCCCTACCCCTTTAGCCTGTGATGTTCGTGCCTTCTCTACTGCCCTCTAGGGGGAGACTAGAGAAAACTGGAGTCACTGTGAACCTCTGAATACCAAGTTCTGAGGGGAAAAATAAAAA
The DNA here is from genome assembly GCF_963383645.1 of Muscardinus avellanarius. NCBI lineage: Eukaryota > Metazoa > Chordata > Mammalia > Rodentia > Gliridae > Muscardinus > Muscardinus avellanarius. The sequence goes on from NC_137794.1 coordinate 51,868,997, forward strand.
AAGTACTTGGAAGTTTCTGAATTTTGTGAAGATAAATAAAGATTGCTCACACACACACACACACACACACACACACACACACACACACACACACATATATATATATATATATATATATATATATATATATTGAATCAATTATCACAGTCTGAATTTTTGCTTTTTTTGGGTTGGATATGCAAGTCACATTAGCCTTGTGCTGAGTGGAATTTGTGGAGCATAGTTGACACTCAGTTCACCAAGGAATCTCACGAACAGCTTCCTTCAGCATCCATTTCTCTTCTGTGATCTTCTCTCCATCATACACACTCCCTTTCCCTAAGTCAATGGGGACTCTTTGTTCCCTTTTATTATTAAAACCTGACCTCTTAGTTTATTTCCAGAAGTAAATGATAATGAACAAGTAAAATGTTATTTTATCTGTTTTCACTTAAAAAAAAAAAAAACCTAAACACACAAGTCCTATTAACAGTGGATTATTTTTAATTTTCTTTCATCTCTCATCTTTCTTTTGGAGTTTAGGTTTTAAAGTTATAACACCCTATTTGTAAGGAATGTTTTCCTTTGTTAAGTTAAAAAATCTCAGAAGTATATCTTTACTTTTTCTTTTAACATTAAATTTTTATTAAAATTACTGAGAATTTATCCTCTAGGAATATAGGCTAAAATGAAATTTAACTCATATGTCAACAAGATACATATTTTAATTTGTGACAGAAATAAAGCTTTTCTGAAATATACTTATGAACATATAAAAAGAGTATACATGGAATAATAAGAGTTTGGAATTGACTTTTTTAGACTGTTGAGGCTAACTAGACTTGTTAATTACTTGACTATGCTATTTTAAAAAGAGAGGTGCAATATGATTTAAAAATTCTTATTAATATTATTGTTTTCCTATGAGCAGTATAACACCCATCACAATGGGAGAGCTGAATGGTTTCAATCGCTAATGACTGAACTTTTCACCTCAGGCTGTGGTTCACATTAGGCTATGGTTTAAAGTGATTGACAGCCATTTTATAGTATCCTGCAATGAATTGGGGGTCAAAATCATCCAAATTATGGAGAGAAAATACCCCCACTGGAAAAATAAAGGCAGAAGTAAAATAACCAGTGTAGTTGAAACTAATTGGCCTCCTTATTGGCAAAGGAGTGAACGGGCACAGGGACTGAATTAATCTCTTGAATTGGGTGGCAGATCCTTGCAGGTTGAAACTGTGAATTGGCAGGTTAGCATAAGGGAAGGCTATATCCCCCTAGCATGTGATACTTCTGTTCTGTGAATTTCCATTTTGTAGAGCTGTCAATCTGAGGCTTTTGTGAGCATTAAACTTTCTTTAGAAGCAACACCACTAAAAAAGAATGACCCTACCTCCCAAACTACCACATAAATCAGCTTGATTAGTAATCTCTATTAAGAGACATTGAGTCTTGAATAGGCTGGGTATTGTAGGGACAGAATGAAGGACTTGGCAGGGCCAAATAGGGAAGTTTGAACAACATCTGCCCTGCCCCTTCCTAGCACTTCTGTGAGTTTTAAGCCTATTCACAAATGGCCTAAATTATAAAAGCTCAAATTGTTGTTCCCCACCAGCAGCTTTCAAATAACTTTGAGGAGGGGCACATATATAGTCCCAGCATTTATTAAATGCATAGAAACCCCACAAAATATATTAAGAAAGCCCAAAGTGACAGACCTTTATATATGAGCCCATTAATGCTAGAGTTCTTTTTGCATCCATCTTCTTTTCTTTAACAAGTGAAATTTGATCTGGAATTTTTATTCGAAGCTCTGTAAACCAAAGCCGCAGATGGGGTGTTGCTGTGTCATTTCCATGGCCTTGTACAGATTACTGAATGTATGCAGCTGTCCCATACTCCCTTAATAGACCTCCAGCTTTTCAATACATCTTCCACTGATGGCATTTCTGTGGATAAACATCATTTCAGAATGAAACGTGCCATATGTCCTACAGCACATTTAGGTACAACAAGGCACTTTTTGAAAAAGTCGTGCCTATATTATTTACTCATTTAGAGGATGTGACTTCTGGGATATACATTGAAAATCCAAAATTTGCTGAATGAGAGAGGAGACATTATAAATACTTTCCAGCTCACTTGTACCTCAGAGTCCCCCAAACACATTTTTTTTCAGGCCATAAAGAAATCAGTATTTTATATCCAGGTTTCTCATAATTTCTCCCTCTAGGAGGCATAACTCAATCAAAATCTCTGGTTACCACTGAATGGAAATAGTTCTTTTTATTGAGGTTAAAAATTGCTAGATCAGGGATTTGGAATATATATAGATACACACACACACACACACACACACACACACACATACACATATATATTTCTTTTAGTATAGCTAATTTTAAGAATCATTTTTCCCAATGCATTTGAGTTTATATTCCCACAATAAAACTATTTTTTCAACTTCTGTATATATTTTCCTGTTACAGGATTGGAGTGGTTGATTCAAATGAAAATAAAATACCAGTGAGGAATGGTTATCCACAATCATTCTGATATCAGCATTTGATTTTGTTGGACCAAATGCCACTATACCATATGCTCAAATTCAAATGCTTGATTGACTGTTGACTTGTTTCGTTCTAATTTTTTGCATACATACCACTCATTCTATTTTTAAAATCTTTGACTGTAAGATTCATGTCTCTTACTAATTTTAATATGCCTTGTTTTTGAGCACAATTTGAGATCTTTGTGCTTATTTGGTTCATGACCACATGTATGCCAAACTGGAACAAAGAGATATATGTTAATATTTTTCTAGAAAATATTTCATTTTCACCTAAAAGTGCTTACCGATGATACAAAAGAGAGGATAGATTTCCCTTAGGTATGATATTGCAAATTGTGGTACCTTTATTGTTTCTCAAAGTGTTCTGTGTATATTTATTTATTGTTTTAAAAAACTGGGGTTTCTAGAGGCCACCCAAATAATAGCTGGTAAAGCTGACCCCTAGATGGTCCACTGCTAAAGGCAGTGAATTAGGAGTATTTTGAAGTTTCTTAGAATCACAATGAATTGTTTAAAATGGACATGTCCTTCAATATTGCAAAACCAAACAAAAAATAATAAAAGAAGAACACGTCACCCCAGGAACATTGACAATTTTTAAAAATTTCACTATATTTCATTCAAAAGGTGTGATTTTTGAGGCCATACCCTTTCTTTTCTTTGTGTGTGCTCTCTGAGAACAGAGACTTTTAATGCTACTTAAAATCACTTAATTTTGTATATTGCCAATTCCCATCCTTCTATTTGCAATGCTCTTCATAACATAAAATATACTGCTTTTTAGAAAATGGAGGCATGTTTATAGTTTGTTTTCCTATCGAGATGCTAAGGAGTATAGATCAGTGCTTGTAGTTCTGTCTCTGACAGCTGTGTGGTTGGTTTTCCTGATCCGTGGTGTGTAGCTGTCTCTCTTGGAGCTGCTGTGTTTGCAGCCATGCTGTCAACATCCACCAGAGAGCAGAGCAGCTCCAACACCAACATCCTTCATGCTAGAAATAGATGGAGACAGTAACACAGCCAGATCCTTGGCCAAACAACGTGGATTGCAGTTCATTTCAAAGGTCAGCGCATATTTAAGCTTGCTTCATTACTGCCACCTTTATGCCTGAGATTTTCATTTTTAAAAAAAAAAATCAGTTTACCCAGGTTCCTTTAGCGACAGAAAAATGAAAGTGCTGAGTCCTATTTTCATTTGGAGATATCAAGCTTTTTATCAAATTATAGAGGTGGCGTTTCAGAATATTTCATATCTGATCAAGAGAAAATCCAAAAATAATTTTCTCTTTATTCAGGAGTCTTTCAGGCAGGAGGGCTGCTTTATTTTTTACTTAATATTGTGCTCGAGTCAATCATTTTGAATTCAGAGAGAAAAAAGACATTTAAAAACAACCTCTAATAAAAATTTTGGAGTTCAGTATTTTTATTTACATTTTCTAATGAAAACCCCACAATTCATACTCTTTTGGCCTATTTTACCCATCACCTGGTAAAATAATTTATATGCTTTTTATATTAAGAATGGCAAACAAGTGAATAAGTATAAAATATTTACTTCCTAATTGGCTTGTAAGAATTAAACAAGGATGGTTAATCTATTTTAAATCAAAGCTATACTTTTCTTATTTACTTTCAAGATCCAGTATACATAGGATGAACATGATATGGTATATAGATGTGATAGGAACACTCATATGGTCAGCATATATTAAGGATTATAAATATTTTGTCATAAATATCTTTTTGTAGACTATCTTAATTAGAACAATTAATTTTGAAATAAGTTTTATATGTTCTCTGAAAAAATAGGGCTCTGGAAAATGAAAGAAAATCATTGTGAGATATGACATAATATACAGAAGATAAACTTTCAAAATAATGTTTTTATAAAGGCTTTTGATAATAAAAATGAGAAAAATATTGTATAAGTAGTTTTGGTAATTGTTTGGAATTAAACTGCCTATACTTCTTAAAAAAAGATTAGCATCATGTGTCGTAAAAAAGTTTTTAAAACTTAGAGATACTCTGACTATTTTAGATAATGGAAATTCACATTCCTTTTGTAGTATATTATTGGAACTTAATTATGGAAATATCTTAAAACGAGTTTAAAAAGAATGCCTTAAGCTTGAAGTCTTTCTAACAGAAATAGTCACATACTCAAATTGTATTCTAAAATGTATATATGTGTGTGTAAATAGTTTTGTGATAATTTTAACTAGATTATTTTAATTTTTGACATTTATGTATTTCTTAAATGAATATTTAAATATATTATAATTGAAGTAAAAGTGGGAAATATACCTATACTTTAATAATTTTGGATTTATAAATGTATTATAGATCTTATAAGATATTTTGGATTAATAGCTTATAGCTTATTTAAAAATAATTAAATACATATAGCTTAATGTCTAATCATCTGGTCTATTTAAATTTGTACTACTGCCATTCCCTTAATTTTGTAGGCTGATTGTAATTGTTGTATTTTCAATTGTTTTTAGGCAAAATAGCCCATAGAAAATATGTGAATGGTATCCAGAAAAATATAATAATAGGGTCTTAGGATAAAAATAAGAAATGTAAAAGATAAAAAAATTGGGAGAAATAAGTCCTCAAGTCTCCTGGGCCTTCCAGGTACATCTTCCAATCTATAAAATAGGATGAACCTGTTTTCCATTTCCTTCTCAATTTTAGAAGTAAGGTCGTGTTGATTTTACTTGTAATAAACAAAATGTGACTTACATATAGATTATTTTTACTTCTTTATTAGGTGCTATTTAAAACAATAACAAAAGGAAAATTAGGCCTCTATTAGAAGATTATATGCATGTTTTAAACAAAGTAAAATAGTGATTACCTATGATTTGCCCAGGAGTACACTGTCTGATTTATCCTCCCTGGTCATAGGGAGAGCTAGGTTGTACAGAGCCCATTTTATAGATAAAAGACTTAAAAAATTTAGCCATTATTTCAATTACCTAGCCAAGGTTTAGTTCCAGGCCATCTGACTTCAAATCCTATTTTTCTTGCTGTGTTATAAATTCCTTTTTTTTAAATCAGTTTGTGGATTACTTTTGTAGTCAATTATGTACATTAAAAAGCAAACAAGCAAAAATTTTGATTGATTTGTTAGTCATCAAGTGTTTATCCCCAAACCATCATTACTTGTAACAGAATACTTAGACCCATTTTAGCATATATTGCTGGTAAATTGGTTGTAATAACAGATTTTATATATAAGAAAATAGTGGGTGTCATTTTTGTATAATTATGGGTAGTCAAGTACAGTAGATATTTAAGGCTGATGGCTTTAAATATATCATGACAATTTTAAGGTATCAATTATAATTTAAATTAACATTTTTAAAGAAAAAACAGTGTTAAAGAAAGTTTAGTGTACACAAATACCACTGAATCCCCTGATTGTTATTTTTTTCAAAATCTTTTTTTTGAAAGACTTAAATACCAGGGGCTAAGAAAGTCGTATTATTATTATTATTATTATTATTATTATTATTATTATTATTCATGGTCTCTGCTTTTCTGCTACCCAAACGTACTATGACCCTGTTTTGAAATAATGCATTCAAAAACAATATTTCAAAATGTATTTTTTTTTGCTCAAACAAGAAATCAGGTTTAAACAAAGCTTTATAGGTAGCTTTTTCTTATAGGTTTATACATAGAGGTAGGTGATCTTTGGACTAACTTTGGAATTCAAGTTTTTTGAAAGTCTAATAGCCCTTTTTATTCACTGTACACTTGCTACAGTGCAGCAGCTAAAAGATACTTTAACTGCTACTTGTGGACACTTTCTTTTTATAATGTGTATTTGCTTATTAATAAGAAGGTGCTTAGAAGCACAATAGGAAAATTTAAATGAAATCTCCACAAGTCTATTTATGTGGATTATGTTAAAATATCACCCTCCTTAATGATCTGAAATCCTACCTTCAGATGTTTAAAAATAAATTTTATGGGCTTCAATCAGAATACAATTATTTAATACAAAAATAAAGACAAATAGATTATTTTTTTTAAAGAACAAGGTATTACCTTTCACTGAGTTCTAAGGATATTAGTGTTAGTTGCTGCCATTAAAATGTTCTTCAAACTCAATAATGGGAACCCGAAGCCGTCCGTGGAAGACTGTCAAGAAAGCTGACACACCAAGGTAGTTTCCAAAACTTGTATATATTGTTGAGTGCTGTGCATACTAAAGAGGTTGCTGTGCTTAACAGGGCAAGTATTAGAAGACATATGTAAAAGTGCTAGTATATTTTATAAACTCGTTTATACTTTATGAATTGATTCCATATCAACTTTTAAATAGATATAGAAGTAGGAGCTGCATTATCAGCACCGGGTCATAGAATAATAGCTCTATGCAGATATAGATGGAACAAAAATGGTAACATCCATTTTTTTCTCACAGTTTTAAAATGTAAGATAAAAACTAAGGGCCACTCTGTAGAACTTAATGAATTTGATTCATTAAGAAAGGAAAAGAATACGTTTTTAAATATGAAGTTATAATACATTTTTAAACATGAGAAAATACTGGTTGCATTTTAGATAATTTATTTAAGTGGCTTAGGTCCCAATTATATTTCTGTAGAGTTGGTATTGACTATTTCTATGCTTTTCCCCAAGTGTTCTTATTTTTCTTTAAATAAAATGCATATGCTATGTTAAAAATCAGATACGTGAAGTCTTTTAAACTTCAGGCATCCTGTCTTTTAGTATTCACTTGGATATGACATTGTTTTTAGCTTAACATTTCCATGTTGTTTTTATATGTTTAGAATTATAAATGATATGATTTATTTTCTTAACATAGCCCAAGATATTTTAACATAGGAGTGTACATATAAAGTTCCTAATTTATTTTATGATGGTAGCCTCAACTTTTATGGCTAAAAACCTAAGCTACTCGATGAATTTTCAAATAAATTCTAGAAAACGAAATGCTGTTAGCCAGAAGCATGATTTTAGTAGGATAATTTTTTGAATTGTTTGTGGTTCATATAAATATATTTTGAGCGAAGTTCTTGTACCAAAGTTCAAGGTCCTGATATTTACATAGTTCCTTTACATAGTGCACCAAGTTGATTTGTGAGGAAATGAAGGGAATTTAAATTAAAATTTTAGGCTGTGAATGTAAAAATTGCTGGATATTTGCACATAGTACAGGGTTGGGGAGGTTTTTTTTAAGTTATCCATATGGCAGTAGAACTTTTAATAAACAATAGTTCTAACACAGATTCTTTATGGAAACAGAAAATAGGATTTATGAGGTGACATTTTGAGTATGTTAAGTAAAATGAAATAAGATTAGCTTTATTTTCCTATTTTCCCCCAGCTCTGCAAAGGTTTAGTGGTGAATTACCACTTATAATTTGTTTTTTTCATTCCATGCATGCATTTCATTAACCTATTCCTGGCTCTCCAGCCAGCCTGCAGAGAAATTCAGCAGGATTTCTGAACACATTAACTATATAACACACACTATAGGACAAATTTTACAATCCAAGGACAATTGATAATTTTTACTATGCTTTCCATTAATAATCTGAAAAGTTTTAGTTTAGAGAATTAATGTTACTTAAAATATTTTAAAAAGCTTTGAGTATTATTGCTATATACTTAAAATTTAACCAATAGCTCATTGAAATTACTCTGACTGCTTTAGATTCAGGACTAAACAGATTAATATTGAAGCTCAGTTCAAGGACTTTGCCACTTACTCATTGAACTATTGGAATAGTAACAAAAGTGTTTTGTAATAATACTTGATTTGTCTCCGAAACAGTTATGACTCATGTAATAAAAGCTGAAAGATATTGCAGAGAGATGCAGTCACACAGTTCTCTGAATATAATCAAATGCCTCCTTTCTTCTTTTTAAAAGAGAATTCTTAATTATATGTTATTGCAATGACAAATTCCACAAGTAAAGATGGTGTTTAAGTGCATAAAATTATTTTTGATGTTAAAGTTACCTTTTAAGCAATATATGGCTCTTTTAATTTTACACATTTGCATTCCCAGAAAATTGCTTAATTCAAAATGTCCCGGGTAAAAAATACTGAAATAAATCTGTAATTTAAAATTTCAGTACGTCTAAAAATTCTTAAAGTTGAAAGGCATTTCAGTTCGATCATGCATTCAATATTTCCCTCAGCCTCTTTAATAGTCGAGCATTCTACTACTTTATAGTTATCTGTTTAAACCAGTGAAAGTATACATTGCACTACCCCCTGCAAAAATCAATCTCCTCTTGTTTTGGGATAATTTAAGATGAGTTGCTTGTTTTCTTTCCCTTTGTTTATTTTGAACTTAGTTTCTTGCTTTCTAGCTTATTTTGAGGTTGTTGTTGTTGTTGTTGTTGTTGTTGTTATTATTATTATTATTATTGCTTATTTTGAGTTCCTATCTGCCCTACAGTAGTTTCTCTTTGCTAGCTTGTGTTCTGTGGTAGAATGCTACTAGAATGCCATTAATTTTCTGCATAAAAGACCATCAAATTCAGCTATCTCCCTATTTCTCTATTGTATTTTATAGAAAAGTCCTGGAAAGATTAGTCAATTCAACAAGTAATTATGGAGCATCTGATACCATATTTAGTTTGTAGCATATAAGCAAAGAAACAAAGATTTCTGCCTTACGCAAGCTTCTATTTTGACTGAGAAATGGGGAAAAAAAGAAAAAATATACTAAATGATTAAGGAACACAAGGACACCTGTGACTCTAATGGCTTTCTTGTTTTATGTACCCCAGTTAGGCTTTGTCCTTGCCATTTTTTGGAATCAATTCATCCTTCCTGACTGGGGGAATTCCCTCCTCTTCCCTCTTTCCCTTTCTCCTCCTTTTTCTCTTCCTTTCCCTTTCATCATCTTTTATTTCTGTTTTGTTTTGCTGTGTTTGTTAGATGAAGTCTTACCATGTTGCGTCGGCTGTTCTAGAAATGAAATACTCAGTAGTCTTCTGCTTCGGCCTCCCATGTAGTTGGGATTATAGGCATGCACCGCTGCATGGGCTTACACACAGTTCTTGTTTTCTACTCATTCCCTATTTTTTCTTTTGTTCTTCCTTTATTTTTTCATATTAATAGCAGCACCCTCATTCATTTAGTTGCTCTACTTAAAACCTCAAGGTAACTTCACTCTGGAAATTTCAACTTTGTCACAAAGCCCATGATAAGCAAGTCCTCTGCTCTAAAATGTCTGTACCATGATCACTTCTCACTACTTACTTTGCCATATTTGTGTAAGCCACCTTTATCTCTTGCCTTTATTGCTAAAATAGCCTCCTAACTGGCTTCCAGTGTCTACTCTTGTTCCTGTGCAGTGGCATTTCACATACATCCAGAGTAATTTAAAAACACACATGCATCTCATCACACCTCACTCAAAACCCTGGAATCTTCTTTGCATATTCAGAATATATCTAACTCTTCCCATGGCTTACAAGGTTTTGCATGGCTGTGTTTCCTCTCCGAGTTTATTCTCTCTTTTGCCATATCCAGTCTTTTCTGGCCTCACAGATATTCTTGTTCGTGTAAGTTACCACATGTGTTTCCCTGTTGCTCCAAGAACATTTGAACATTGCATAGTTTGAATCCTTGTTTGTGTGTGTGTGTTACTGGGGATTGAACCCAGGTGCATTTTACTTCTGAGCTACACCCCCAGCCGTATTTTTTATTCTTTATTTTGAAACAGGGTCTCACTAATAAGTCGTGGAGGGCATCACTAAGCAGCTGAGGCTGTCTGCAAACTGAGATCCTCTTGTCTCAGCCTCCCAAGTATTGGAATTACAAACATGCGCCACCATGCCTGGCTTTGAAGCTCTGCTACAGCCTCTGATTCAGTTCTCTTTGTCCCCCCTCCACCAGCCTCAAGATAACTATTCTTTTATTTATGGTTTTAGCATATATACATACCCCTAAAGCATACATAACTTTCTAGATTTGTTTTTTAAAATAAAATTATGTCACTGGGCATGTAGGCACACACTTGTAATCCCAGCATTTGAGAGGCACAGACCAGAGGATCGTGGTTTACAGACAGCCTCAGCTATTTAGCAAGGCCCTTCGCAACTCAGTGAGACCCTGCTTCAAAAATATAAGACTGAAGCCAGTTATGGTGGCTCACGCTGTTAATCCCAGCATTTGGGAGGCTGAGACCATAGGATCAAGGTTTGCGGACAGCCTCGGCTACTCAGTGAGGCCCTTTGTAACTCAGCGAGAACCTGTTTCAAAATCAAGAATTAAAAAAATAGGGCTGGGGGTGTAGCTCAGAGGTAGAATACCCCTGGGTTCAATCCCCAGTACCACTACCACAACAAAAAAAATTATATATTTTTATGTGATTTGCTCTTTTCACTTAAAATTATGATGGCTAGAGCTCTATTTTATTTGTCCTGCTACGTGGTATTTTCTTGCATGAATATACCAGATTCATCATTCATACATTTAACTGTCAAAAGATGATGTTGAGGAGGAGGAGGATTGGTGGATAACACTGGCTAGGAAGAGTGCTGCTCTAAGCATTCATGTGCATGTTTCAAGAATGGAATTGTTGAATTGTTTGGCAAAGAGTGAATTTGGGTTCTTATGGAATGTACTACTTCAACTTTGGTAGGCAATGCAAATAATTTTCCAGAGTGGTTATGCACATGAAACTCCTTGAAAATCCACAGCCCAAGAAAGCTTTTATTTTGTCACACTGCTATTTTTTGGTGATCTAGTGAGTGTTAAATAACATTGTCTTTGGAGTCTTATTGAGGAAGTTTTTACCCTTTTCTATATGTTGGTGTGTTGGTCCTATGTCTTCTTCAAGTAACTGTAAAGTCTCTGGTTTAATTTTCAGGTCTTTAACTATCTTGAATTGACTCTTGTGCAGGGTGAGAAAGTGGGATTTATTTCTATTTTCTACATAGATAACCAGTTTTACCAACCAACACAATTGTTGAAAAGATTATCTTTTTTCCAATATATATATTTGGCCCCTTTGCCAAAGAACAATTGGTGGTGAGTGTATGGATTTATTTCTGAATCTTCTATTCTGCTCCATTTGTCTATGTGTCTGCTTTGGTACCATGCTGTCTCTATTACTATGGCTCTGTGGTATAATTTGAAATCAAGTATTGTGATGCTTCCTCCATGGTTCTTATTGTTGAGAACTACACTGGCTATTCTTAATCTTTTGTTGTTCTCTCTGAATTTAAGGACTGATTTTTATAGATCTTTGAAGAATGAGTATGGTATTTTAATAGAGATTGCATTGAATCTGTCAATCACTTTTGGTAGAATGGCAATTTTGATGAAATTTATTCTGCCTATGCAAGCACATGGGACATTTAAGATCTTCAGTTTATTTTTATTTTTTATAATTTTGATTGTAGAGGTTGTTTTTTTTTACTCCTTGTTCAGATTTCATCCTATGTATTTTATTGTTTTTAAGGTTATTATGAATGGAATCATTTTCTGGATTTCTTATTCAGTGAATTTACAATTTACATATTGAAAAGCTTCTGATTTTTTATATTGACTTTTGTATCCAGATGCATTCCTCAAGTTTTTAATCAGTTCTAAAAGTCTTTGGTTGAGTTTATTGGGTCTTACAAGTATAGGGTCATGCCATCTGCAAATAGAGATAATTTCAATTCTTTTTTTCTATTTGTTTTACTTTTATTTCCTTCTCTTACCTTATTATTCTTGTTAGCATCTAGTATATTAAAAAGGAATGGTGATAGTGGGCATCTTTGTCTTATTCTTGATTTTAAAGGAAATTCATATATATATATTTCCCATTCAATATGATGTTGTAGGTGGATTTATTGTATATTATCTTTATGATGTTAAGGTAAGTTCCCTCTATTCAAATTCTCTGCATTGTTTTTAACATGAATAGGTGTTGGATGTTTTGAATGCTTTTACAGCATCTATTGAAATGGTCATGTGATTTTTTCCCTTAGTCCTATACATGGTAAATAATATAAATTATTCTTTGTATGTTGAACCAGTCTTGTGTCCTTAGGATGAACCTAACTTGGTTGTTGTGTATGATTTTCTTGTTTAGTTTTATTCAAAACTAAACATGTTGCTAGTGTTTTGTTTGAAAGTTTTACACCTAAGTTCGTGTGGGATTGTATTAAACTGAAGAACTGTGCAGCGAAGGAAACTATCAAGAACCTTAAAAGGGAGCCAATAGAATGGGAGACGATCTTTGTCATCTACTCCTCTGATGGAGGATTAATATTTAGAATATACAATGAACTCAAGAAACTCGATGCCATAAACACAAATAACACAATTAAAAAACTGGCAAGTTAACTAAATAGATACTTCACAAAAGAAATACAGCTGGGTATGGTAGTGCATACTTGTCATCCCAGTACTTGGGAGGCTGAGACAAGAAGACTATAGGCTTGAGGCCAGCCTCAACAATTTACTGAGGGGCCCTCTGCAACTTAGTGAGACACTATTTCAAAAATAAATAAATAAATAAAATAGGTCCAGAGTTGTAGCTTGGAGGTAGAATGCCCCTAGGTTCCATCACCCCCCACCCCCCAAAAAAAGCTGGGTGTGGTGGTACATGCTTGTAATCTCGGCATTTGGAAGGCTAAGACAGAAGGATCAAAGTTCACAGCCAGTCTCAGTAACTTAGTGAGGCCCTTTGCCATTCAGTGAGACCCTGTTTCAAAATAAAGAATAAGAAATAGGGCTGGAGGTGTACTCCGGAAGTAGAATGCCTCTGGGCTCATCCCTAGTACCTAAAATAAATAAAAATAAAGGAGGAGGAGGAGGATAAATAATTCAAATAACCAATAAATGTATAAAAAATGCTCAGCATCATTAGAAATCAGAAAAATACAAATCAAAACTACCCTGAGATTCGACCTAACTCCAACTAGAATGGTGATCATTGAAAATACAACAACAAATGCTGGTGAAGATGTGGAGAAGTGGGAACTCTGATACATTGTTGGTGGGAACCCAAATTAGTGCAACCACTTTGGAAAAAGGTATGATGGATCCTCAGAAGAATGAGAGTGAACTTACCATCTGATCCAGCAACACTACTTCTGGGTATCTACCCAAAAGAATGGAAACCAAACCACCAAACTAATGCATGTGTATCTTTGTTTATAGCCACACAATTTACAATTGCCAAACTATGAATCCACAGATGAATGGATTACAAAACTATGGGATATGTACACAGTGGAATTTTACTCAGCCATAAAGAAGAACAAAATTATGTCATTTACAGAGAAATGAATGGAACTAGAGATCATTATGCTAAGTGAGATTAGTCAGTCACAGAACATGAATGATCTGACGTTTTTTCCTCATATGTGGAAGCTAGGGAGAAATTAGAACACCGGAGGGACTCCAGGAAAAGGAGGGAAAACTCAGTGGAGTGCAGGACGAGACTTAAATGAGTGAGATGGGAGAAGGGAAGCAGACTTGAAGAAGGAAACACCTCAATGGACATGATGTACATACACAGACATATCGAAGCCAATCACTGTGTCAAGCACAGGGCTGTGGGGGGAGAGAGGGATTGGGTTGGGAACTGAAGGAGGCTCATTGAGTGCTATACACATGTATGCCTCTATCACTCTGAACTTCATCAAGATATATGATTACAATGCACCAACAAAATATGCAAAAAATAAAAGAATCAAGTCACAAAATAATATTGCATCATTTAAACATATATTTACCCAATTTTCATATATTTATGGGCCATCAATATTTATTTCCTTATTACATTCCTACCTGTGCCTTTGCTAAATTTTATGGGATTTTAAAACTGATTTTAAATTGATTCAAAGGGAATTTTCTCCCATGGATACTAGTATTTTGTTGGTTAAATATTCTGCAAGTATTTTTATTTTATTATTGCTTAATATTTTACTCTATGATGTGTTTTGATAGTTCTTTATTTCATTATGATTGACATTTTTCTATATAATTGTATTTTTTATGTGTAATGTAGAATTTCTTCTTTACCCTGAGATTGCATATTCTCTTCTGTTTTACAAGTATTGTCTTCTATATTCAAGTACTTACTATACCTGAGATTGATTTTTATGTTTGGTAGGGAGTAACAAATAAATTGCATTATTTTCTTGGTGAAAATCAACTATTTCAACACCATTTGTTGAACTAATCATCCTTTTAAATAAGGAGAGAAGCCAACTTCATCCCAAATAACAATCCCTACTTTCTGGGAGTCTTTCTGAGCTCTCTATTCTGATTTATCATTGGTTAATTTGTCTGTCTGTGCCAATAACTGCCTTGCCTTAATTGTTATAGATTTTTAGTAATTCTACATAACTGTCAAACAATTTCTCTAACAATCATCCTTGTTCTTCTCCTCCTTATTATTTAGGTTATTCTTTGTTTAATTTAGGTTATTTTTAAACTTTTGATATTCTGTATGCATTTTAGTCTCATGTTATCAAATTCAGTGAAAAAATTATATATATTTTTTATTGGAATTTTACTGAATTTATTGATGAACATGAAGAAGATTGACCATAACCAGCCCCCAATTAAGTCCAGAGGCACTGAGTCTCTAATGATTTTGCCAGTAGGCAAGATTTTCTTATGCTGTCACAATTCATTGCTGTGGAAATTAAGCATATCCTGTAGGATTCTGCAGGGAGACGACTCTTGGAAACTTGTGCCTGGTTTTCTCTGGACTTCACCCCATGTTCTTTTTCTCTTGGCTGATGTTGTTGTTTATCTGTTCACTGTAATAAATCTTAGCCCTGAGCAAGGCTATATGCTGAGTCCCATGAGTCCTTCCAGTGAATGCTGGGGACTCCCTACATTCATTCCTTGTATAGTTTTCCCTTATATTTTCAAAGTTTCCATAATCTTATGTTTTAATGTATCTCTTGGGAAAATCTCCTATTTCTTTGTGGGAAGGTTTATTTAGTTTATCTCTTTAGGTGTCCTTTTTTTTTTTTTTGGTGGTGGTACTGGATTCCTGGAAACCCTCCTACCTCCGGGCTAAACTCTCAGACCTATATTCATACTTTTTTTATTTGGAAACAGGGTCTCTTAAGCCAGTGTGGCTGGCTTCGAACCGGCGCGATCCTCTCTTCTCTTCTCTGCCTCCAAGTGTGGGGGTTACAAACGTGGGCCACCACATCTGGCTTTAGGTGTCCTTCTAAGGATCCTGGATTTGCTATTTTTCTTGGATCTTTCTGAAATCTCACGCAGCAAGGGAACTAGATTGTCTCTTTTTTTCTATAGATTGTCCACTAAAAACAAAGGTTAAGGCCATTAAAGGATTGACAGATGTCACAAAAATGTATCAGTTATCTTCTGCACACTGGCATAACCCAGACTGAATTCATCCTTTCTCTTCTTTTTTTTAAAAAATTTTTTCCTTGTAAGCATTTTGTGCAGATGCTATTATTAGCATTCAGAGGTTTTCATTTTATGTAGTCCTTCATCAAGTGCAGAGCTATTGTTCCTTGCATTCCCTACTGGTGATGGTATCTTTGATAATACAAACAGTGACCCAGAGCATTAACATGGCTTATTTGAGGAAAGTTAGTTCGATGCAGAAGAATTTCCCCAAAGCCTATACTTACCCTTTTAACAAAATGTAAGCAAATGTTTCAATTGAAAGGGTATTTATTCTAAACATACAAATGTTTTGTTTAGGTTATACATCATGCATGTGTAGCATTATTTAATTGCTACTTATTTTTTCTTATTTTGAATCAAACATGACTTCTAAGTTGAAAAGCTTTAGGTAGGGAGTTTACAGAAATCACATTTCCCTCTTTTGCATGGATTCATCCTTTTTGGAGATGGAACTATAGACAATAGTGTCTATTTGTGTTTCTACCATGATAAATAATAATGCTTTTATGACTTTTACCCCCATCTAAGTGTTTCCTTGAAACCCTAATATTGGAGGCTTTGGAGCTTTAGGATAAAGGGGACCATTTATACAATTTTGGAGAGTTGGCTAGTTAGGATTTTTTAATAATGAAGATACAGGCTAAATCAGTTTAGAGACTAGATTTGTGCTTTGGTTCTGCAGAAAAAAGACTCATTCCATTTGGAATTTCCAGAAAGTTTTTAGATTATATCAATTACATTTTCAGTTATATGATTTTAGGTAAATGAGTGAGCATATTCCTGCAAAAATATTTGAAGAGGTTTTAGGGACTTTTTTTTTTTTTTGGTACTGGGGATTGAACCAAGGATATTCTACTTCTGGTCTACACCCCAGCCTATTTTATTTTTTAGTTTGAAACAGAGTCCCATTAAATTGCTGGGGCTCTCACTAAGTTGCTTAGGCTGACCTTGAACCTGCAATCCTCTTGTCTCAGCCTCCTAAGTGCTGAGATTATAGGCATGCACTACCATGTCTGGCTGGGGAGATTTTAGAGAGGAAAAGAGAAGTAGATCAGTTGGTCCATTGACCTTTTGCACAGACTAATCACATTCATTGAGTAAATTTAATGTATTAGATGTGGTGCTGGGCTTTTTATATTGTTATTATTTTATACTTGTGAAGATAAGCATTTATAAAATCCCTTTTTCACAGATGAACAAATATGATTCAGATTAGGTAATGCTCTTGAGATCATGCATCATGTGACTCTAAAGCATTGCCATATTTTATATATGCCTGTTCCCTGTGTGGTCTATGAATTGTAGACAAAATCAGCTCTGCAGGACATGAGTGCCATGTAGGTTCGCAAGTCAGAAGCTTGAGCACAGAGTTTGGGCTAATTTAATGCAAATGGTTAGGGCACTTTAAATTTCTCTATCTCAGCTGAGCATCCTTGTAAGAACTCAGACAAAGCTGAACCCATTTGGGAGGATCAATTAGATTCTGTCAGAATGAGAGGTTGCCAGCACCAATAGCACATGTAAATATAGAGAGGGATTCAGAACAAATGGATGACCAAAATGAGAAAGAATTCAGAAGAAAAGGGGTTGGAGGCAGAAAGCACTTGGGTCATTTCTAACTCAGTACATGCTTATCATATCATTCCTATGACACTTTGCTTGGTGATAATGAAAGCCATAATAAATATGGCACCTTCTGTTCTCAAAGAATTTCTAGTAAATGGTGAAATGGAACAAATACAAAATGGAGAATAAATATATAGAGAGGTAAATACTGCATAGAGGTGCTTTAGAGAGCAGTTACATGACTGGTGTATTAATGAAAGCCTTACAAAAAAAGGAGACACGAAGAAGTTATTGGAAGTTAAGAGAATATTTTGTAAATGGTAGATCAGGTGATAAATTTCATGAGAAAACAACATGGACAACACAACATAGGAAAGCTGTACAAAGTGATAATTGAGAAAAATAAAATAAGGAACTCCCCTAACTCCCAGTCCTGATGGTTTAAGTACAGTTGCTGCCCCTCTTTCCTCAGGAGTGAGCATGTGATCTAGGCTTGACCAACTAGCATATTCCAATCCTGATGGCAGTGATTGGTCTGAAGACATGCCTGTGACCTGTTAAACCAATGATGCTCACTCTTGGGGTTTTGATTGAAAACAAAAGTCACCTTCTACCAAAGTTGGTAGGTTGTCAGAGTATGATCATGGAACAGGAATATAGAGGAGGAGCCCTGCCTGAGAATGAAGCTTCCAGAGAGAAAGTCAGAACCAAGGATCAGAGGCAGTATTCTGAACTTGCCCTGGATATTCATTCGTGTGAAAATTTACAACTCATAATTTATAATTTTTTATTAGGTACATTCCTCCTCCTCATTTTTTTTAACTTGGTTTACTTAAATTTACCAGACATTGTTTGTAACGGAAGAGTTCTGACTAACATGGAGGCCCCGTCTTGGTAGAAGAAGCAGTTGAATTGAGGAGTAGTTTGGCTATGTTGAGACTGATAATGATAATACCAGCTGACCAGCTGACAGCTGAAGAGAGAAATTATTTACTAATAGCTATAAGTCATCCAGGTGTATTTTGAGTAGACCACTGTGGCAAGATTTTTTTGTTTCTTATAAGTATTTTTTTCATGTTCTGTTCTCTGCCCTTTTTATTCTGGCATTGATTATATTAGCAGGGATGATGAATTTATTTCTTATGGTTATCTTTGATAGAAATTAACACAAATTTATTAAAACCCCATGTCTCAGATATTTTGTATCTCTGAAAAGAGATAAGAAAAGTTTCTTAGCATTGATACACAGTGAGCACAACCTCACCAGATACCTCTCAGTTGGATCCCATCTTTTCCTCTTCTAAATCCATATTCCACTGAATTGGCATTTCTTTATAGCAATACCCCCAGTATGACTTGTGTTATTGTTATGTGGGCACTTGTCTTTAAAATGCCCAATCCCTCTCCCCTTATAACAGATTATAAACTTCTTGGTGGGCAGGCACTAAACACTGTGAATATTTTAAAAGAAAATTATCACAGTGCCATTCCATTCTCTTGAATACAGTAGGTGATCAATGCTTGTGAGAAAAATTTTATTTAAATTGTCCATAATTATATTTTTATTAAGGCAAGTATGAGTATCTAGACTTAGAGAATGGTTACTTATTATAAAACTTTGTTATTCATTGAAAAATTAAAGGAAGAAACTCACAGACCAAACTGTTTTGATATTCTGGAAGTACATATGTGTTTAATCCCAAACAGGAGGTACTATTATGTCTAGAGGTCATATGAAACCTTTGCATATTTCTAGGAATGTAATTCTCACTCTACATGTCTTCCATTTTCTTTATATTTTGTAATCAATGACATTTATCTTCAAAATTTTTTATGTATGTGAAGATACTCCCAGAGGAGGTAGAACTTTATTCTGCCCCACACCTCCCCCATTTCCTGTCATGGGTAAGCTAGACCTAGTAACTCATTTCCTAACCACAGAGTAGGGAAAGGGAGAATAGAAAATTCACAGGAGAGAGTCCCAGCAAACACTACCTTACCCACGTGATGAAAACGTGATGAAAATTGACATCAATCACGCTGTCAGGTGGGTAACATGTACCTCTGATGGGATATGACAAAAGGGCACTTCACCTTAGTTGTTTCCTTTCCAAAAACCCATAACCTCAGTCTAATTATTAGAAAAATGACAGGAAAGGCCAGAAGAGGGGGCATTTACAGGACGTTTGGCCAGTACTGCTCAAGACTGTCAAGGTCATGAAAAACAAGGAAAGACTGAGAAACTGTCAAAGACTGGAGAGACTGGGGAAGCTTGACAACTATATTCATTGTGGTACTCTGAGTTAGATCCTGGAACAGAAAGTATATGTTAATGAGGAAAATGGTGAAAACCAAAGAAAATCTGGAGTTTGGTCCCTAGTACCAGAGTCAGTTTCTTTGTCTTGAAAAATAGACCAAATTAATGTAAGACATTAACTAATGTAAGACGGGTGAAGAGCATACAAGAACTCTCAGAACTACCTTGGTAAATCTAGTTATTTCAAAATAAAAATGTTATTTATATAATTGTTATAAAATATTTCTTAATGTAAAAATCTTGGGAGAATATAATCAATACCATATGTCTATTATTTAAGGGAAATATTTAAAGAATAATTACTATGAAACCTTTTATGTATATTTATACAATCTTGATATCCTTTTCTTGAGAGCTAACTACTATTCTGAATTTGTCTTTATCATTTTTGCATGAGTCTTTATGATTTTTTTCCTACCCATATATGAACCCATAGGCTATTGTGATATTATTTATTTACAATTAATTAAATGCTAGAATGGAAGGATAGGAGAAGAAGGCTGAGGTTGATTAGTGGAGGAGCTACATTTGAATATGTGTAAAAGTATGAATGTAGCATGGTCAACCTGGACACTCATTGTTGGAAAAGGGGAAAGTAGGAAGTGGTGGTGGGGAGAGTACCAAGCACTGTCTGATTGTGTGCCATTTTCAATATGATCCATGATCCACATAAAAATAATGACATTATACTATATCATACAGCTTATAGTATTTGAAATGAATTAATGATGTTATTCTGCACATATATATGTATATATGGCTTGTATTATTATAAATACATTGTTTTATGAAAATGGCTTTTATTATTTACTCAGTAATATGTTATTCATCCGTGAGGTTGACCAATCTTGCCCCAATTATTCATTCAACTATTTATTGTGTTTCAACTTCATGTCAGGTAGAGTGATAGGTTCCTGGGATTCAGTGGTAAATCATTTATTCCTGGAAGGTACTCAGAGATCCATGTATAAGGACTGTTCTGATAAAGTCACAGTATGATTAGGGACAGTCATACTGTAAGAGGCTATAATGTGGATAATTGTTTCTAATTCAACTGTTGAACTTTATCTTGATAATTCATAGGATGTTTTGTTTGGTTATGTCTTTTAAAATTCGTTGTTAGTTATCAAAAACATTTAAAAATTAAGAAAAATCACTGTCTCATAGTGATTTGGGATTTCCAGCTTTTTTTGAAATATCTGGCCCTACTGGGTTACCACTGGAAAGAACAGAAGAGATGCTGCTCTGAGTGCTTACAGCCCACTTGCCCTCTTCATGACTGCCATGCTCAACCCTGTACACCTCAGGAGGTTTGAAGATTTTAAGATGCACAGTAGATATGTGTGTGTGTGCTCCTTATTACCCATTTCGAATCCCTTGAGTGTTGCCTTTGATAGCATCGATAAATATGGGAAAGTAAAAATTTGTGTATATACTTACAAATAGTTCAAATTTCCAACTCTACATACATGTGCTTTGGCAACCTTTTTTCCTTGAGTGATATTTCTGCATTTTATGCTATTACTACAGTTTATTCAACCATTTATTGAGGACTTAATATGGGCAGAACATGATTTGATCTGCTGAAGTGATTCAAAACATAAATAGCTTAGTCTCTATGTACAAGGGACTTGTAGGATGATAAGACATCTGCAAATAATTTGGTAGTTCAATGAATTTATTGAGCACCTTCTATGAACCAGAGACTTGTAAAAGGAGCTTATTCTATGCAAAGGAAATGCATGGGTGAATTAGGTGATTCTTGATGTGAAATATTTTATTATCTAGAGCAGTGGCCCTCAGATTTGCCTTTGAGTAACATAAAGATTGTTGGGCCCATGTTCACACCCTCTGATTCAGTGAGTGAGGTGAAGTACCGGTACCATTAGTTTTAAAAGAATCTCAGGCCGAGACAGATTTACTGTGAAGCTAACAGGGCATGAGCGGTAGGGATCCTCATTTGTACTGGCCCTGCGAATTCTAGAAATCACTGAGAATTAGAGTATTCTAGGTGGAGAGGTTGTGTGAGGGACCCAGGTTTCTACCAAGAACCAATTCTATGTAAGCACTTGAGATTTTCTAAAGTAATGTGAATTCTCAAGTTTTCAGGTTTTTTTTTTTGTGTGTGTGTGGTCTCTTTTCTGTGCTAATTATTCACATTTGAATCTAACTTTGATTTAAAATCTTTTACTCTTTTCATTAAAATGACCTCATCAGCATAAGGCTCTTAGACTCAGGTGATTCTGGTGAGTGTTGTTCCTGGACTAATCATTGTTCATCCTGGCTTTGAGGATGAGATGGAAGATAAAGTATTAGCTATCTATCATGCTGGCAAGATGTTGCAAGGGTTGGCATGGAGAGTCAAAGATAATACTAGAGATGAACATAGGAAATAAAATTTAATTTTGATTAGAATTTTAGGCTTTATGCCTCTTAAGTATGTGATCAGACAATACCAATATACCATGCTGTGATAGTTGATAGTTTTTCTCACTTGCTAAATATCATTCCTTTACAAGGATATGTAAGAAGAGTGACTAATTGTGTGTGCCTATGCTTTCACTTGGATATTGTTAAATTGATGTTGTGTGCCTTTATGGGCAGGCCACACCTCAGTTACTCTGCCCACCATCTGTGGCTTTCCAAAGTTGAATTCACTCTTTTCCTCCCAACTCTTACCTCTCCCCAGCCTGCTGGCTTGGACTCTCCCTGTTTCAGAGACACTCTTCATGGACACAGGAAGGATTTGAACAGCTCCACCTCTATTGGGCTTTCAGTACCATCCATAAACCAGAGTTGTTAGCCATGTAGGACTGCTAGGGTCTCCATCTTGTACATTTCTCAGGATTTTGAGAAAAGCAGAGATTGGAGTCAGGAGGTATATTTGTATGTACTTGAATTCCTTTCTTTTCTCTTAAATTATAGGAAAGCCCACCCCTGAGTTATGACATAGCATACCCCATGATTTACTAAGTGCAAACTGAACTTCTCTGCATCACAATTACTACTGAATGTGAGCTTGTGACTTTTGAAGAACAAGGTTAGCATGGAAGCTGGGGCTCCAGGTGGTATGAAATGATTTTCTAATGAACTATAAAGATATTATGGCTGTGCATTCTTTTACTATTTGCTAATAATAGCTCAATCACACTCAGCTTTTGAAGGCAATGAGTCTCACTAAGATCTTACTGAACACAGCCCAAAAGATAATCTCTCATTCTCTTATGTTAAGGAATATGATTTTAGTTATTATATTTTTTCCTTTTTTTGCAGTCATGGGGTTGGAATTCAGGGGCATTCTACCTCTGAGCCACACCCCCAGCACTGTATTTTATTCTTTATTTTGAAACAGGGTCTCACTGAGTTGCAGAGGGCCTCACTAAGTAGCCGAGACTGTCTGTGAACCACAATCCTCCTGTCTCAGCCTCCCTAATGCTGGGATTACAAGCATGTGCCACCACACCCAGCTCTTATTATATTTTAATTAGCAGAAATTTGGGGTAAGATTGAATGAATTAATGATTAGATGAATTTCAGGTACTGAAGGCTATATATTATCTAGCACGAGTAAGTGTCTTTTGCATTGGCCCTGGATGATGCTTTCAATTGTTATCTTAAACTACTATGTAGGTATTAGCAAACTCATCATATTTATAGATGACAAAACTGAGACTTGATGAGAATACATTTCTTGACCAAAGCCACACAGCAATAAAAAGAGCTGAAATTTCAACTCATATGTTAGGGGACTCCAAATTCATTGTCTTTTAGAAAAAGGTTTGTGTTGTCACACGTAAGTCATACTCCTCATAGGTCTGTCTATATGGTTTGTATTTATGAACAGTTTCTACAAATATTTTAAGTATAAGGTATTCATAAAGAACTAGAATTAATCAGGGCCCTTGTAACCCAGGAAAAGGCAACCTTTGCAGTGGTGACTCAGAAGCTCAGAAGATAGAAGATTAGGAGAATTCATTTGAGAAAAGCCAGGGTCAAGGTAACAGTATTTTATCGTGAATCTCCTTTGAATCTGTAGGAGTGTTTTCTATTGACCAGAAATAATCAAGTTTAGGAGTCTTCAGTAGATGCAGGGAACTATTGTTTTTACTAATTATGCCAACTTGAGCTAACAAGACCCCCCTTGGGCACATCTAGTTTATATTGTAAAGGAAAATAACTGGAGGGTCAGTGATGTCATTTCTGAGAGTTAACATAAAACACTTTGTTACTTATCTCTCTTCATGGCAGTTCTGCCCTCCTTCTTTGCCATTTTTTTTCATTTGGCAAACTTTTCACCATCACATCATTTGACTTATTTGCTAAAAAAAAAAAGTCCCAGCACTATCATCTTGGGAGGTATTGGGACTTCTGAAATATAATTGCCTGGAGAACTATCAACTTTGTCTCTTTACTGACTTTTAATGCGGTGTTGCCGACAGCGAAGACTGTGGCATGGTGGCTCCAGGGAAACGCTATTCAGTCATTTGAGTGGGATAGAGATATCATCAAAGACAGAAGAGATCTTTAGAAACAATGCCATGGGCTGTACTTTTAAATCCATATAACCTGGGAGTACAGATTACCACCGTGTGGCAGTGCCAATGCTGTGCGATAGATATGCCTGTGGACTACGCTCATGTTTCTTTCTCAGTGACTCTTTTATTCTCTCACAGTCTTTGGTATACCATGACTAGCTATGGGCCTTTTATTTATTTTTTTTTTTTTGTCTCCTCACTGTTGGAAAGAACATATTTTACATTTCATAGATTAACATAGGCTATCCCCTCTAAATAGCTGTAAGTCTGGCAAGCCAGATACTTTTGGCTCAGTTTTCTAGCCCCTATCTTCTGGGGGAAAAAAAAATTAGTGAAATCCCAGAAAAGGTTACTAAGGTATTCTGCATGTTGCTTAATAGTATTGCTGCCTTCTAAACAAAACAAAACAAAAAAATACTAAGGCCAAATAGCCCTGAGAATATAGATGGTGTCATTCCTTTCTAGACTCCTAGATAACTAGGTTCACTTTTTTTTTTCTATTTGGAATTTGAAAAGGCAATATTTACCTGTCAAGGCTTTGAAGTCCCCTGGTTTAAAAGGAAGGATTTATAGGAGCCCTGGGAGATATGGATTGCGATTTCCTTTTCTCAGGGTCCCACACAGTGCCTGGCACTCGGTGAGGGTGAATCACACTGACAGATTGTACCTAGTGTGTGTCCTGGTCAGTCTGCACGCCTGTGGACATTTCCTTTTTATATCAAATGAGAGTTACATTGAGGCATATGCACATTTATATTTACCTTTTTTTCAGGGACAGTGCAGCTCCAAGTGCCCTCTGCACGTGTGATTAAATATTAATTAGGCTTCTAATATAAGCAAGTGAGTTCACAGGCCCGAGTGTCACATGAATAATTTATGAGGTACCCGAAGGCCCAGCCTGGAAAGCTGATTGGCCACCTTGGATTTGTATAATTACGAAGTTTCATTATTAACAGTGGAAGCGGTAGAGAGATTTGCCTAGCTTGAGGGACTTTGAAAGCATAAGCTGTCTCATTAGGGAAAAAGGGAATAAGGCAAAATATGCAAACTTGTTAGTAGGAAGGAAGGGGGTGGATGAAATTTAAACTTAGCTTTCAAACACGACCATGGTATGTATGCTTTTAAAAATATATAGTAAAACTGGTATTGTGATTGATAAGCATGTTTGCTTTAAATTTTGAGTATACTGAGCAAGGCTTCAAAGCTTTTGTTTTAAACGGAAGCCCCAAATCTTTAATATTTTACTGAAAAAGCCACAGGTAGCCTAATAGGCCCTGTGGAGTGAGAGGTTTGGAGGTAAAAGAATGAAGACAGTCCAGGGCTCTTGCTAGAATGTGTGTTGTGCATGCAATTAAATCTCAAGGTCAAACAATTTACAGACAATTACTTTTCTAACATCTCCAGAAATGCCTGCTTACACGTCTTTAATTTTAAATGATACTGATATTCCAATTCTCCCCAAAGGTTAATGCTGACTAAATCCAGCTGTGACCTGACACGATGCGACAGCACAGTGCCTAATTATCCTCTGGATAGTCATTTACTTGAAACCATTAAAGGAGTAGGCTGAGAGGAAGATTTAGGACCCTGAAAAAATGTTAGCCTGACTTCTTTCTTCTGAAGATGGGATGGGCTGAAAAATAAAAATAAAATCCTGCTAAATGTTAGCCATTTGCTTTGATGGCAGAAAATTGTTCATCCCACTCTGTTTTTTTACAGGTTAAATTGCTAACTAGTTCATTTTATCCATTGCCTACGGCTGGCGCTAAATGTCAGTGACAAATTTTGTACTTGTCTTGAAGAATGAATTAAGTTATGCACAAAAGCTATAGTGCTCTTTTAAGATGAGTGAATTGCAGAGGGAAAAAAAGTTGCTCTTTTGAAAAAGGATTATTTTGATTAAAGGCCTTTTCTATTGTAGCTGAAGACAGGTAGTGGTTTAAGATAATTCCGACAGTTACCTCCCACAGAGGCTGCAGTCTTTACTAGAATTTTTTCTAAGAGCAATTGTGTCAGATTATATACTATGATTATTATCATAAGACCATTAGTGATGGTGAAAGAAATTACTAAAAAAAATTAAAATAAAACACCTAGTTTTCATTAACTAGAGTGAAAATTAAGGATTTTTGTTGTTGTTGTGTGGTCAGCATCCCATTACTGTTATATAAACCTTTCACAGTGAGTTCCAGTAGAAATTAAAGATGGTTACGTATACTTGCCAAAATGTTGCAAAAATGAACTCTAGCTTTGGTAATTTATAGTAGAAAAATATGGCTGCAACTGGTAGACACCTTCATCCCTTTTTAGTTGTTTGGCAATTGAGTTCTGAGTTATCATCCCATAACAAAAACTATCAGCAGTTATTTACCAAGAAACCATCATACAGTGATTTATTAACACTAGCTTATGTAAATAAATTTGCATCTGTTCTTTTGGTTTCCATTTTCATTTTTAAGTGATATTTTTGCTTATTCGATATAGGAAGTTAAATTGTAGTAGTGACAACGCAGTACTGAATCTATCTAAATTTGAGTGCTCTTGATTAACGGAACGAGTAAAATAAAAATACAATTCCTAATTTCAGTGCTAGTCTGAACATAAGCAAAACTGTGGGTACTTGAAGGAATGTTTCACCCCCAATTCTAATTGCAGGGTTTTGTTTTGGTGGAGACAGGTATACGTTCATCAACTGCAAGAATGTGATTCACTGACTAGTTAATAATTTCTGTTCTTTTAGTAAGAAATGTTTACTTAAAGAAGCAAAATATGTTGATGGTATCTTAGTGAAGTAGTAATATAAGGTTTTTTGATTAGAATTATCCTTGTGTTATAGTGGACAAGTATAACTATGCTTTGTTAATTGTGTACCATTCTGTCATACTGTGAAAATTTTATAGAGAATTTGATTTTAAAGAAAACTATAGTGATTAGTTTTTAAACCTTACTTAAATAATTACTTACTTAGTATCCTCTCTTTTCAGTTGCATATAAATTAAAATGAATTGTCAAATCAGCTCTTACTAATGTGATAGATAAATATAGGTATTTGAATTTCCGTTGAGACCCCATATTCAGCCTTGGCAAGAGATAGTTTTTGTGACGGAATGATTTTCTCCTTTACCCTCAGTTCCCCACCCATTCTCTAACTACCGCAATCCTGTTCTATAATTATGAGTATTGTGAATGGCCTCCCAGTCGGAGTTGCTATTATCTTCATCTTTCCCAGCAAGAGTTTCAGTCTGATGATATAGAACAAGATTTTGAGAAACCAGCCCAGACCCAGTATTAGGAAAAAGAGTTCTCCTAGAATGATGTTTGTTAGGATAATCGTGTGTGTGTGTGTGTGTGTGTGTGTGTGTTGATGTAGTATGGCATGATATGGAGACCGAAGTGCCAGCTGAAATAAAATATAATTTTCTCTAGAAAAATTGATTTTTACGTATTTCTCTGTATTTGGACTCACACCACTCTTTGGCTAATTCTGTAATGACCTGATGCTCTATCATCATAATATGTTATGTGTGTGTCCACATTTTTCAAGAGTAATACTTTGTGAAATTTGGACTTCATGTAATGGAGACCACGTGGCTGGTTTAGTTACTTTGTTGGCATTCACTAATTCACTAATATTGCACTAATGTGGTGCTTATTTTACCTGACATGTTTGTCTCTATTTTGTATTTTATGGCCCATATAATTAGCATATTAAATCACAGGCTTAATTTGTTATTCAGTTTTTATAAATAAATAGATTGCTAGGTAGCTTTTGTCTTTGAATTACTCCCACTGAGACTTGTTGGCATTAACAAAGCTACTAGCAAGGTTAGAGAAAGAAGGGGGTGTTGTATTTCCCAATGAAAATCATCTCCATTATTTCATAGATGTGGCTGAATATAAAGACCTACTTTTAGAAAGTTTTTATTGTGAGAGGTATGTAGTGAAGCCTAGAATATATTTTGGTGGTTTGTGTCTACATGCAGCTTCTTGTACAATTAATTCCACTGTGTTTACAGGTGAGGTTTTATTGTTATTTTAAAATAGAAAATACTGGGAAGTATTTGGAAATATAAGAAGTTGAAGAGTTGTCTTTGCCATAATATAGACTGAGAGCCAAAGTAGTTTGACTTTTATGTAAATTTGGTATAAGATAGCAATATATCCTTTTCAGTACCTGTTGTCATAGGTCAAAATTTTTGGAGTGTGTGTGTGTGTGTGTGTGTGTGTGTGTGTGTGTTGTGTTTAGTGGCAGTTAATAGTCAACAAATATTAAGAAATATCATTCAGAAAACATTTTTACCATCTTATTTGACAGGGGCTATAATATGTAAATTTGACTTCTAATATCATTTAGTCCACTTGAAAATTTAGTCCACTTGAAAATTTAGTCTCTTGAAAATATAAAGTGCATCTGTGCAGATATATATTACAGAATTTCTTGTTTCTACTGTTTTTAATGGTGATATTACTGACTTGCAGGTAACATTTCCTGTGGTCACATGTAGCAATTACAAGTCCAAAGGATAAATAGGGCCTCATATAGACGATGGGGTATCCACAGACATTTTATGTTTGATTCCATCTTTGTTTTCCAAGGTGTCATTTCTGTAATTTAGTTCTGTTTAATTCTTATATTTTTCAGACAGGTTTCTCTACTGCTCAAACTCTTACTTCAATAATTTAATTTGATTTTACACTTTGATATCTTGAGACCTGTGAACTGTAGTTGATGTTCCACATTTTTTCCTCTTTTTAAATTTTTTTATTGGTGCATTGTAGTCATACATCTTAATGGGGTATAAGATGATAGAGGCATACATGCACACATCACTCACCCTTTTTAAAAATCATACATACTGTTTTGGTACTTATTTTTAAACCCACTAGCTGGGTGAAGTGACATATGACTGTACTCTCTGTACTTGAGAGGCTGAGACAGGAGGAGTGCAGGTTCGAAGCCAGCCTCAGCAACTTAGTGAGACCCTCAGCAACCTAGGGAGACTCTATTTCCAAATAAGAATAAAAAAACATCTAGTTGGGAGTGCAGCTTGACCGTGCAATGCCTCTGGGTTCAATCTCCAGTACAACACCACCACCACCACCAACAACAACCCCTCTGAATTTAAATTGTTCTTTTCCCCTCACTCCATGGGTGTCAAGCCTGCAATGCTTTTCATAAGTGATGCAAGACATGTTTGGGACAAGTCAGCATTACTTAAGAGTGTGTTTACCTTGGTAACCACGATAAAGATCTTCACTTCATACAACATCCATAAATTATCACTCTTTCTCCTGACTTGCACTTTTTGTCATATGTAATGATTGTGGGATGTTATGAACCCAAGTGAAATAATCAGATAGAATTAATACATTTTTCTTATCCATAATCTGAGCTGCTTATTTAATGGTTCCTAACACAGAAGGTCCAAATGCATTGCCAAAAAATGTGAACACCACGCTGAACTTTCCGGGAAGTTTGTCCAACTCAGATGTCCTCCGTGTCCAACTCAGATCCCCTGTTTTTCCCTGAGTATACTCCCTCCGTTTTGGCATAAGCTGTGGTCTTACTGAGTCAGTCAAGAAGTTTGTTAGAGAATGTTAGCTAGGAAAACACAAATAAGGGTAGATGTTATATGCCTACTCAATATTTATTGTTTCTCTGTGGGAAATTGAAACTAACTTGGAATATAGACTTATTGCTTCAAGCAGATCCGATGGAGAAACATTTTTTCTCCATAGAACAAGCAAGCTACTAGTGATTTGTTTTATACTACTAAGAAAAATGACAATAACACCTATACTCTTCTGTGTACTTATTGTATGTATGTTAAGTACTGCATATGATGCTCTTGTTTAACTCTACAATGTACTCTGCAAGATCGAATTTACAGATGAGAAACCTGTTACTTTGACGTAATATGTATTATACAAGCAAATCTATTATAGTATCATTGTTGTTTTCTTGCTTTCATCTGTATTTAAACAGACATACTCTATCACTGAAAAAATAAGGTATTTGAAGTAAAAGTTTCTATACACGTTTTCTCTGGCCCTTTGCTTCCCTCTCCTCCCTCTTGGAATATTTTGCTATGTATATTGGAGCAGGCAATTGCCTATCAGATATTTGTGACCTTCTAGTCAAATAAAATCACTGAATGCTTGTAGAAAGATTATTTAGCATTATGATTTTATTTAGTATAGGAGACTTAGAAATGCTGACATGTCCATTTTTTAAAAAAAAATTATACCTTAATAAAAACAAGAGAAAATTTAGATGAACTTCATTTTAGCTGTTGTCTTTTCAGCCCTTCCTGAGATGTGATTTACGCTGGATGCTGTGGGCACTATATAAACAATATGTTGTAGTGCTTCTCTACTGGTGCCCCCACTTCCATTTCCATCCTAGTAAATCCTTTGAAGGTTTTATTATTCAGAGCTGGGAAGATTGAAGTGAAAGCTACAGAATGATTTAACACTGTGGGAACTTAATCAATAAGAGTGTTGTGGAGAGCTCCCAGGAAAGGGTGTTGTTTTCCATCCAGATGATAATGAGGCCGAGTCGCGGCAACCTCTGGAGGAGGAGTGCTGGGGCAGCGATTCTTTGGTGGTGCTTTTGCTGGTTGCTAATTAATAGTTTTGAGGCCAGTGGGGCACCTTTTGGCCTCTCTGACATTTGCAAGCTTTTCTGTGGCTTGTCCCACATGTCTTTCCACCATCAGGGGTCACTCTCAACTGGATTGGAGCCTGACAAGTCTAATTGGCTCGAATCTATGCAGATTTAAACATCTCGCCCACATGCCAAAAATCTGATGTTTTCTCATGCTGCTTCTGAGTTCCTGGCATTATGGGATCGGTGCATGCCTGAATTATTATGTATCAGCTTATCCTTCTGTTAGCATGTTAAAGAGCAATTAGCTGGATGTGGTGTAAGAAATAGGGAAAAGAACTTCAATGCAGTTCAGTTGTAAATGCCTTTTATATTTAAAAAAACTGTCAGACCATTGAGCATTACTGGTTGGAAAGCAGATTGAATCGTATAGTCAAATTTTTTAAAGAGTGAATAATTTCCTGAGAGTTGGTTAAAAAAAAAAAAAGATCCTTGCTGGGCAAACATACAAGGATGGTATAATATAAATCACCCAAACATTCTTGATTTACTTACCTTGTTCCAGTTCCTTTCCCCAAGCTTACATTTCTCCTAAATTCTCAACTTTATTTCTTAATTTTAACTTTCTTATAACTGGTTATTGGCCAACTTGCTAGATGACTTTTCTTGTAGTTATATTTTGTCACCCCTCTCAGTTTATAGGATTCGGAATTAATGGCAGAATGCTGAGCTAGATGCATTCACAGTCAACCCAAGTCATTTGGATAAAACAATAAATTTCTACTTTTCTTAGAAATTATTTATTTTATTTGACATGCAGAATAAAATAATAGCTATGCTGGCATATTGCTTTATAATTTGTAAAATATTTTGTCATATTTAATCTTTATAACATACCAGAAGACAACAGGTCAGGGTTGATTAATACCTTCAAGTTTTTAAAAACTATGTATTTATAGAAAAATTAGATGACCTGCCCAATGTGCCTTTGCTACTAAAGAGTTGGATTTTTGTTAAGACCACTTTTTCACAATATGTATGTATGAAAATATTTTGTTTAGTAGATTAGTTCATAAAAATATTTTTTGATGATTACATACTAATTTTTAAAATGTGTTGGTGTACTCTTAAACTATTCAAGGAGTTTATAAAAGTAGCAATAGAGTGATAAGTATGTGTGCATATTTAAAATGTTTAATTAAAAATTTCCCATTTAACAAATTTTAACTCCGAAATACTCTAGAGACTGAGCATTCATTTGATTTTCATTTTCTGAAGAGACTGTATCATCTTTGATAGTCCATATGAAGATATCAGCTATGTGTGAAAAATACCAAATTAATCCTGAAAAGTCTTTTTATGAAATACTAATACAAAGGTATATTTAATGAAATTAGTCATTTAAAATATTACTTTAATTCTATTCTTAGCCTTTCTCTCAAACACTTGAGAAATCGGAAAATATCCTGAAAAAAATGTTAAGGCTTAAAGTTGCTCAAATCCAAGACACCTCTTTCTGTTGACTCATAGCTTATTTATATTGTACATACAGTGTTGAAAAAATATTACAAGATAAAAGGAAGTGTGTGTGTGTGTGTGTGTGTGTGTGTGTAAATGTTTACAGTGTGGTGTACTCTAAACTTATAATTTATAGTTTCAGTAAACTTGATTACATGGAGAACATGTGAGTTACATGGTGAGCTACATTTGCCTCTTGCTTTTGGTTTCTATTTGTGTGGCATTAGAAAACCTTAAAATTATAAACACGAACAGTTAGTTAGAGATCGAAATAGTGGAGAAGTTATATACCCTTAGTTTGGTTTCTTATTCATAATACATTATTTATTTGTCATTCTGTTTTTCCCAAATAAAATAATTTGATGCCCATTAGTATATGAAGAAGAGGATAATACTTAATATATCACCCATGGAAGTATTTATTTTGATATTGTGTGACATTTTACATTATGAAATAAATGACATTAAGTTTAACAGATTTTAACATTTTTGTCTAAACACTCTTAATGAACAATGTTTCAACATTATCATGCTAGATAAAATGTGATATGTGCATGTATTCCTCTACCATCTTGTACTCCATTAAGATGTATGACTACAAAGCACCAATGATAATAATAAAAAAAAAACACAACAAATGAGATGACTTGTGGTACTTGAAGGGGGAAGGAATTCATATTTTTTAGATGTCCACTATTTGTTAGGGCTAGGTGGCCAGAGATCCCCATTTGCATGGGTCAGTCCAGTTTATACTTGTTGTTCTAGCCTAATTAATATTACCATTGCCCTTCACTCTCACACCATATGAGCATATTAATTGAATGTATGCCTTCTACTCAATTTGTCTAAACATTCACTAATGGAATTAAATCACCAGGGGATTTGCGTTTCTAGTTTGAATTTGCCATTAATTAATTGTGTGATTTAGGTCAAGTAAATCAAGGAAGTCAAATTTCTCAATAAGGAAATAGAAATAATGTGCCTTTTCTAAATAATAATAATAATGGCTCACTAGGACTTTCATAACTAGTTTTACTAAAACACATGCAGAGGAGATTTATTGTTATCAAATAAAAACAATTATTTTAAGGTATAATCAAACATTTTAAAGTATATAATGGTGAGTCAAACAACTTGATTCAAATCTTGGCTCACGACTTTTACTAAATATGACTTTTTGGGGAATTATGTCAGGCTGTGGATTTTTTTGTTTGTTTTGTTTGTGTGTGGTTATTTTGTTTTTCATCTCAAAATAAAAGGAAAAGAGCTCTGGCACAGACTTGGTAAATGATAGACACTCAGTAGATGTTAGTTTTTCCTTCCCAGTTTTATGAAAATAATTGGACAAATGAGCTTAGAGGCATATAAATGTGGCTTACCACTGTTTTTATATACTGATGATAAAATACTGTGTTTCATCTGCTTTTGCTCACTTAAGTCACTATGTTTAAGTCTTTCTTCATCATTATGCTTGAGCAAGGATAAAAGATTCCAAGTGACTCTATATTACGGAGATCTTGTTCCAGTGAAGGAGATTAAGAAAAGCTAGGGAAGATATTAGTTACTTGAGCCAAAAGGGATGTAATTTTGGTGGGCTTAAATTTAGAAGAAGAGACCAGAGTAAGAGTCTTTTCAACTATCCAAATGTTAGTAGAAGAAACTACTTAGGCCATGGACCAAACTAACATGGGGAAGGATAGGGAGGAATGTGATTTGGGATCTAGATGCATCCCATGATTTTAACCAGATCTAATTTGGAATAAAGACCAATCATAGGTAGGGAATGTGGGTTAGTTGGACGTGAAAAAGAGGGTTAGGAGAAGATATATGTAGGGCAAGGGAAAATTTAACATGGGCTTCAAATTCGATGCTGTGGAAAGCTGCAAAACTTTCCTTAAAATCACTGGCAAATCTGCCTTGTGGTATGAGTTAGGGACAAAAGAGATAGGTAAAATAAATCAAAAGTTGATGTCCTGGTTGTCTTCTTTTTGTCAATTTGCTATTTGATGATACCTTTATATTAAGTACTAATTAAGCATTGAACATGTGAGATTTATTTATTTTTTTTGCATTGGGACACAATGAGTAGAAGACTTCAGATTTGTATAATAGTAGAGGGCAGAATCTCTTTATCGAGTAAGTTTTATCTATCAATTTGCTCCAGAATTTAAGCAAAAGAAACAAATGGTTAAACAACTTGTAAAAAAAAAAATACACTTATTTTCTTCATAAAATCCTACTTCCAAAGGACTTGGTTGTAAATGCATTTACAATGCCTATTTATTGTATGTTAAAACTGTTCTTTTTGTTACTGAATTTGAAGGATCAATCTCCCAAGCTCACAATCAGTTATGACTATATCCATAAAACTAACAGTGGATGTACATTTTCAAAATTGAAAGTCATTATAAAACAATGTAGGCCACTGTAAATCATAGCTAAAAACAGTCATAATGGAAATCTTTTATCTATGTCTGATCCACTAACATAGAGCTATTTTGAGAAATAATAACTTTTTTTCTTGGAGATAGGGCCCCAAATTCAATTTTATAGCTCACGGTCCTAGTAAATAGAAAAAGTCTGCCAAACCTGCCTTTATAAATCCTAGTGATATCATGTGTTTACCATATGTATTGAAATAGAAAAAATGAGAAAAATTGATGGCCTTTTACTTGGCCAATAAGCTCTACTCTGTCTACATGTGAGGTTTTGTTATTAATTTTATATTATTTCAGAGCTATATAACTAGCATTAATTAATTCAGCAAAATCCAAGAGTATTTGGAAGAAATATTTCCTCCTCTCCCAAACTGTAATTCAGCCTCAACTATTTGAACAGGCCATCAATCCTCATTTTCTACTCATTGAGCATCTGGGCTACACTAATCAACTCCCACCACAGTGTTATTGGAAGGGAGTGTGGTGCACATTTCCTGGCAGTGGGCCTCATTGATGCTTCCTATTTCCAAAGGAGAAATTTACCAAATAAAGCATTGTCCTCTGGGAAAAGAAAAAATTGTAGGAGCAATCTGCCTTTTCAAACTGAGATATTGACTTATTGTGAAGAAGTTCAGATCCCAATCTTTATATTAGCTCTTGACATTATTTAGCAATATTTTCAGAGTTACTTTAGTTTTGTTTAAACAGTTTAATTTGAGAAGGGAGTATTGGGCATCAAACCTAGGATTGTTCTACTTCAGAGCTATACTCCAACTCTTCTTACTTATTATTATTATTTTTTTTTTTTGGTACTGAGGTACAGGGGCTTTCTACCTCTGGGCTGGGCTATACTCCCAGACCTATTTTAATTTTATATTTTATTTTGAAACAGGGTCTCACTAAGTTGCTGAGAGCCTTATTAAGAAGATTGAGGCTGGCTTCGAACCTGTGTGATCCTCCTGCCTCAGCCTCCCAAGAGCGGGGATTACAAGCATGCGCCACCACTACTGCTTACTTATTTAATTTTGAAACAGGATCTCACTAAGTTGCTGAGCATCTTTCTAAGTTGTTAAGGCTGGCATCAAATCTGCAATCCTTCTGTCTCAGCCTCCCAAGTATTGGGATTATAGGTATGCACCACTACCATGTCCAGCTAAACAGTTTATTTTCTATTATATTTATTATTTAAAGTTAAATCAGAATGTAGTTGCAAACAAAAGAAAGTGACTGACTAAAGTAGATAAGGAACTTGTTACAAAGATAGAGATATATTCACTTATTTAAAGGATATTAAAATAATATCTGGAAAGACTAGAGATCTAAACATATAGGCTGCACATACAGAAACAATTCCTGAAATCATTTTGCAGAATTATCTGTTGGACACAAATATGGCATCTTAAAGCCCTGATAATACCTGCTCTGGACTCTGGGATGTGGATGTAGTTGCTGATGCTAATGCACTTATCCTCACTTGAATAGATTTTACATGGTCACTGTGGTATGGTGGTATCTTTGTTTGGGCTTTGTGGAGCATCTTGCCATACTGGAGACAAACCCAGAAATTTAAATAATGAAAACCATAAAAATGCAGCCATCTGCCTAGTGAGTCATCTAGTTGGGTTATAAGCATGCATTTACTAGAGTTGTTGAAGTAGAGACTAGGTGAACACTTACTAGGAATATCCTAAAGGGGATTCCTCCCTTGCATAGAGTTTAAACCAGGTAATGTTTAAGCTTCTGTGTAAGTATTAGTTTAAATCCGGGCATTTATTCTTTAGCTGGAGTTCATTTTGTGTATGACTTCTTTGTAGATGTGACTAGAGAGGAGTGAAAGTAGAAAAAGCCTTATTATAATTTTTGTCCTTTAAGCTATATACTCTAATTAGCAACCACTTTTGACATAAACCCAGAAATAAAGACATACTATTATAGATTTATGAACTTCCAGTTTATCATGGTGGCTTGAACACAAGCATTTATCTTTGATTTTCCTGAAACCCAATTACAATGGCAAGAAGACAATAAATATATAAGCATATGGACCAAAGGAATGGGAGAGAAAAGAAGGAAAGAAAAGGTATGTAAGAATAGGATCTAATAATACAGCAAGAGAAGTATGCCAAGTATACTGGTTTTATAATTCTATAGAAAGTTTTAGGAATTGTAGGCACCAGATAGTTCTGAGTTCTATACTATGATGTTGGAATAAAAAAGAGAAGGAATTTTTAAATGGTATAAAACATTTGTACATAATAGCCAAGGAAAACAGCAAAATATGGTAAGTCATGAAAAAAATTGTATTTTAATATTGTACTTTAATTTTAGACTCAGAGGGTAAGGAAAATATCAGAAAGGATAAGAAGAAAGATAATTTCTTGTTAGTAGTTCGGGGATCCTTCATGAAGAAAATCAGCTCAAGTCTCAGAAGACAAAATATTTTTCATCAAACTTATAGTTTTTGTGCTTATAGGAATTTTAAAGGGAATTATAGATATTTTAGTGAAACTTCCAAAGTATTGCTATCTCTGTTGAAAATTAATTCACTCATTTATACATTTATCCAATATTTGTATTCTTATAGCAGGTGATTCTTACTTGGAGAAAAAAATGTATTCATTAATGTGATAGAGACTTTGAATTTAATAATGAAAACTCCATAAAGTATATTTTTCATCTGTTTTATTAATAACTATTGTTTTAGATTGATGTAGAATTTAAATGAGATAATGTATATTCTTGACTTGTCTCTGATACTATCGTTTAATAATTATTAAGTATATTTAATATTTTATGATGTATGCTTTAGGACTCCACTTGAACCAAAGAAGGAAGTAAAATTCAGAGATCTTGTCTAACATACTCAATGTCTCTTGACTTTTAAGGGATGGAACTGAGATTGAATCCAAGTTCATCTTACTCAAGACCATATGCTCTCTCCCCACTGTATTATAAGTATTCTTCTAGTGCATTATATAAAATTTGTCTTTTTAATTTGAAATAAGCATTATGAAATGATGCCCATAGAAAAAATATGAACAGATTTTCAAATAAAAATATTATAAGCAAGCTCTTAGAATATAATTTGCTTCTATATGGTAGTTTATTTAGATAGTGTGGATTCAAATGTATTCTTCAGAGCATAGAAAATTTTTCTTTCACATTTCTTAAAAACTAACACAGAGGTTAAAACACAGTTGATATTGATTTTCTCCTTTGGAGAAGTAATGTGTGAAAGGCCTAACTACAAGAATAATTCTATGTAGTGTAACCAGATTACTTTCTTAAAACCCACTTCCAAAAGTAGAGATAAGTTAGATGGAGAGTAGACACATGGGCAGTGATGTCCTTTTATGACTAAGGGTTTGGTAATTAGGACTCCTAACAAGGGAAGGCAGGAAGGTATGATGGATTAGGTGGGTTGGAGAGAATTAGACTTTATTTTTACTTAGGAAGGCAAGAAAATACAAAACAGAGGAAGATTAAAACATTTCTGTGACTGTCATGTGAAGGACAAAGATGAATTCAGTAGGCTGAAGCCTATCATTATCTATTTTCTTGATGTATAGTTGTCTCTCCGTATCCACAGGTTCTACCAACCATGGGCTCAAACGTATAATTAGGTCTATGACCATTGTGTCTGAACTGAGCATAAACAGGCTTGTTTTCTTTGTCATTATTTCCTAAATAATACAGCATAGCAACAATTTATATAAATTTATATCATATTAAGTATTATAAGTATAGACAGCTCTCAAAAAGTTTTGGATTAATAATTTTCAGCCAATAGAGTCTACACAAACTTTCAAAAATCTGAAACACTGCCAGGCGTGGTGGTGCACGCTTGTAATCCCCATGATTGGGAGGTGGAGACAGGAGGATCACACAGGTTCGAAGCCAGCCACGCTGGCTTAAGAAACCCTGTTTCCAAATAAAATATAAAATAGGTCTGGGAGTATAGCTTGGAGGTAGAAGGGTACCACCAAAAAAAAAAAAAAAAAAAAAAAAAGAAAAAAAAAAGAAAGAAAAAAAATCGGAAACACTTTTGGTCCTGACATTTTAGATAAGGGATACTCAACCTGTAATCTAGAAAATTTAAAGTACATAGGAAGATTTATGTAAGTATATGCAAGTACTACACCATTTTGCATATGGAAATCTACAGGAGTCCTTGAAAGTATATTCCATGAAGGATGACCATATTTAGGTTATTCTAAGAAAGCTCTATTATTAATGCCACTTAGGGTGAGATACTTTTGGTTAGCTTTATGTGTTAAAAGTTCTTAGCCACAGAAGAGGTAGTGAAATTGAGAGGAAATTCCTGAATTCACTCAGCTTTCCTGCTGACCAGCTATGGGATATATATTCTCATTATTGATTATTTGTAAATTAGATTTAAATATGATTATATTTTTCTTGTGGAAATGTTTTTAGGTTAAACTAAAGTAAGGTACATGAAAGTACCTTGAAAAGCCAAGCATGATAGAGTTCAGCTATATTACTAGTGGTGGTAGGACCCCTGAAGGAAGTCACATGCTTGGATACCTTAACTTCTTGCACATTTAAAAAAAATTTTTTTTTTTTTTTTTGGTGGTACTGCAGTTCCTGGAAGCCCTTCTACCTCTGGGCTACGCT
Source organism: Muscardinus avellanarius (assembly GCF_963383645.1). Taxonomy (NCBI): domain Eukaryota; kingdom Metazoa; phylum Chordata; class Mammalia; order Rodentia; family Gliridae; genus Muscardinus; species Muscardinus avellanarius. Next base: position 51,908,566 of record NC_137794.1, read on the forward strand.
CCTAGACCTATTTTTATACATTTTTAAAACTTGGAAACAGGGTCTCTTAAGCCAGAGCGGCTGGCTTCGAACCTGTATGATCCTCCTATTCCGCCTCCCAAGCTCGGGGATTACAAGCGTGCGCCACCGTGCCGGGCCTCAAAAATTTTTATTGCACATAAATTAACCATTCCACTTTGTGGGTCGGATGTTACCACAATTCCTTCTTTCTTCTTTTTCTTTTGCAGTGCTGGGGATGAACTTAGGACCTCTTGTATTCTGAGCACACACTGTAGCACCAAGCTACATCCTCAGCTCCTAGTTTTTCTTTTCTAACACATTTTTCTTTAAAGAAAGCAATTTTTTTTTGGCTCTGAGAAAAGTAGCAAAAACAAAAACAAAATATATGTACTTACAACAGTATACAAGAATATTTATGATCAGTACTTGTGTGTTAAGGTGAACTATTATCAAGATAATAATACTAAAGGCTTACTTTTTGTTGCTTAAGAGGCTAATATTTATTGAGAGATTTTTATATAAATGTACATTATAATAAATATTTTCTATAAAAAATTCTCTTAATCCTCACAGAAATCCTTTGAGCCAAGTGCTCTTATGAAAAATAGACACATTGAAATAATAAACTTCACTGAAAATGATGGTATATGCCTGTAGTCTCTGCAATTTGGGAGGCTGAGGCAGAAGGACTGCAAGTTGGAGGCTAACCTTGGCAGCTCAAAATAAAAAAATAAAAAGGGCTGGGGATGTAGCTCAGTGGTAGAGGACCTCTGCCTGGTTTCAACCCTCAGTATTCCCCACACACAAATAAGTAAGTAAGTAAATAAGAAAGAAAAAAGTAAGAAAGGAAAAGATTTCTAGGGCCACACAGCTATTGAGGGACTGAGTAGTTTAGTATTTAGATATTCTATGTTTAGATATTTAAACTACCAATTCTTATCACTCCTTTGGGTAAGCTCTTAATAAATACCTCACTATTATAAGATAATTCTAACATAATTTTTGTTTGGGGATGCCTTTAAATTTAAAGAAAAGTTGCAAGGATAATACAGAGAGTTCTCACATACCCCTCATATAGTTGCCTCTAATATTAATATTATACATAGTTATGGTTCTGTTGAAAAACTGAGAGGTTAACTTTGGTATGCTGCTATTAACTAAGTTGCACACTTTACTCTGATGTTTATTAGTTTTTCTCTAATGTTATTTTTTTGTCCCTGGATGTTATAGAGATATCACATTCTGTTTTGCTTAATGTCTCCATAGTCTTGTTGGCAACAGCTTCTTCATTTTTCCTTGTTCATGACTTTGGCAGTTTTGAAGAGTGCCGTCAAGTTTTATGTAGAATATCTTTTAAAGGGTCTGCCTAATGTTTTGCTCCTGGGTAGATTGGATTTATATATTTTGGAGGTTTAAGTGCCTTTCTAAGTGCTTTGTGTCCGTGGGTACTTGATATCAACATGACTTGCCACCCGTGATGTTAACCCGATCACTTGGTTAGGTTACGGTTTGCCAGTTTTCTTTATCTAGGTTCTACATTTTGTTGGCATGCAATAATTCATAGCACTCACCTATAAGCCTTTTTATTTTTGTAGCATCAGCTATAATATTTCCTCTTTTACTTCTGATTTTGTGTTCTTTTTTCCTCCTTGTTTAATCCAGCTAATGACCTGCTAATTTTGTTGAACTTTTAATTTTTTCCACATTCATCAAGTTTTTTCTATTGTTTTCCCATTCTCTATTTCACTTGTGTGTCCTCTAATCTTATTATTTCTTTTCTTCTATTACTTTGGGTTTAGTTTGTTATTTTTAAAGTTCCTTGAAAAATGAAGTTTGCTGATTTGAGATCTTTCTTGTTTTAAATTCAGATACAAACATGTATCTGAATTAAATTCAGGTTACAAACATGTTTTCTCAGGGCTGGCTATCCTGCATCCCATGTTTTGGGATGCTTTGTTTTCATATTCATTTGTCTTGAGATACTTTTAATTTTTCTTGTGGTTTCAAGAGTGTGTTAATTTTCATGTTGGTAAATTGTCCATTTTCTTATCATTATTGGTTTCTAATCCATTTCATACTGACTAGAAAAAACATTTGATATGATTTCAGTTTTAAAATTTGTTATGACCTGTATGTTGCCAACATGATTTATTCTGGGAAATGTTCTGTGTTCATTTGAGAGAAGTGCATATCTACTAGAGTTGAGTTTTAAGTTCTAAATATGTCCATTAGGTTCAGTTGGCTTATGATCTTTTATTCCAAGGTTTTTGTTTCCTTTTTTTGTGTGTGTTACTAGCGATGAATCCCAGAGGCATTCTACAAGCTAAACCCGTAGCCCTATTTTTATACTTTATTTTGAAACAGGGTCTCACTGAGTAGCAAAGGGTCTCACTAAGTAGTAGCTGAGGCTGTCCTTGAACTGCAATCCTCCTGTCTCAGCCTCCCAAATTCTAGGATTATAACCGTGCAACACCATGCCCAGCTTGAAGTTTTTGTATTCTTGTTGACTTATATGTAGTTGTTCTATTTATTAGTAAAAGTGGAAAATTGAAATATCCTACTGTTCTTATATTGTCTATTTTTTAATTCTGTAAATGCTCACATTATATATTTGGGTTTTCTGACTAGTTAGTGCATATAAATGAATAATTATTGCATCTTCCCACTTAATTGACCTGTGTCACTGTACAGGAATTCTTCTGGATCTGTAGATTTTGCATCCAAGAATTCAACTAAATAGATAAAAACTCTTTTAAAGATTCCATTCATACTATATATTGCAATTTTCATTATCATTTATAATTCTAAAAATAATACATAACTAGTTACATAGCATTTAAATTGTATTTGGTATTATAAGTAACTTAGAGATGATTTAAACTATAGAGGAAGATGTGCATAATTATATGCAAATACTACATCAATTTATATAAGTGATGTGAGGGTTCTCAAGTTTAGGTAACCTCAGGAAATTCTGTAACCAATCCCGCATGGATACCATGGGACAGATGGCTAGATAATGTCCTTCTTTGTCTCTTGTGTCAGTTTTTTACTTGAAGTCTATTTTTCTGATGTAAATATGGCTACTTATGCTCTCTTTTTGTTACCATCTGTATAGAATATCTATTTCCATCCTTTCACTTTCAGGGTATGTGTGTCTATATCTAAGATAAATCTTTTATACACAGTGTATTATTATATTTTAAAAATCCATTCAGCTACCTTATATATTTTGATTGGGGAGTTTAATCCATTTACGTTTAAAATAGGAAGGTCTTACTATTGCCATTTAATTGTCTTCTGTCTGTCTTATATTTTGTCCCTCTTTCCCTTTCTTGTTGCCTTTTTTTGTTCTATCAATTTAAAAAAATAGATACACTTTTTCCTTTCCCATTTGCTTTTGTATAATATTTATTTTCTTTGTGGTTATTATGGAGCATATATTAATGTCTTATGGTTATAATAGTTCATCTTAAAATTGAAAATCACTTCAGTCACATTCAAAACTCTGTTATTTTATATATGCTTACCCTTGCTTTATATTTTGATATTGCAAACTAGTTTTCAAGAAACTTTATCCATTAACATAGTTGTATAATTGTAATTTTTTTCTTTTGTTGTTAAATTCTGTGCCAGAATTAAAAGTGCTTTACAAACTACCATTGCAATATTAAAGTATTCTGTATTTGTTCATGTATTTACTGTTATCAGCAAGCTTTATATTTTCACATACTTTCATGTTGCTATGTATCATACTTTCATTTTAAATGGTAGGTCTCCCTTTTAATTTCTTTAGGCCGTTTAGTAGTGATGAACGTCCTTATTTTTTAACCTAGAAAAATCTTTCATTGTTTTAAGACAATTTGGATGGATATATTATTCTTGGTTGGCACTTTTTTTCTTTTTTCTATCACACCTCAAATACATCATTTTGCTGTCTTCTGAACTGCAAGAGTTCTCCTGAAACATTTGTTAATAATTTAATAGTATGTGATGAGTCATTTTTTACTATTGCTTTCAGATTCTCTGTGTCCTTGACTTTTGCTGATTTTAATCTGTTTTCTAATGTTTTTAATCTATTTCTCTTTTGGTTTACTCTGATTGAAGTTTATTCGTTTCTTTTCTGAGATTTGGAAATTTTCAGTAACTATCTTTCTTTCTCTTCTTTTTCTAGAATCCTTATTGCGTTTTTTTCTTTTTTCTTTTTTTTTTTGTGCTCTTTAAGTCCCTTGAGCTTTATTTACTTCTTCATTTTTATTTTATTCCTCTGATTCAATGACTTTAAGTCACAAGCCTTTGAGTTTGTGGACTATTTCTTCTGCTTGATCAAATGCACTATTGATAATTTTTCAATGTGTTTATTATATTACTTAGTTCTAGAATTTCTTTTTTGTCTTTTTTTGTAGCTTATCTTTATGGACATTCATATATTGTTTATCATTTTCCTTATTCCATTTAGTTGTCTATCTTTGCTGTCTTGTGTATCATTAACTTCTTTAAGACAATTATTGTGAATTATTTTCCAGGTAATTTATCTTCATTCTTTGGGGTTGGCTCCTGAAGATTTATTTTGTTTGTTTGATGGGGCATGGTTTTGTATTTTTCATGTGTTTTTATTTTTGGCTGAATTTTGTGTTTTTATTTTAAAGCTAATTTCAGTCCTGAGTAACCAGTTTCATGCAGGAAGACCTTCCTTCACCACTGAGCCCAGCTAGAGAATTGGGGACCCTTTGAAACCTATTTTGGAAGCTGCACCTCCACCTTGTGCATGCTACTTCCCAATTAGAGAGATTTGCCAGTGATTTTCTTTTCATGAGCTCTTACTCTCTTGCTTCCTGTGATGTCTGTGTATAGTACCATATGTTCTTTGGTGCTACAATAGCAAGTTACCTCTCTTCCCTTTGACTCAGTGGCTCCCAGGTTTCCCTTATCAGCTCTCCAAGTCAGGTGAGACAGAAGGCAGTCTCTTGGGGATCTCTCTCCAAAACCAAGATGCCAAATACACACTTCACTTCTTTCCTCAGGGAAGTGGTCATAAATTGGGGGTATTCTTCTAATTGTGCCAGACTCTGACAATTTATTTGTACCACTATGGGCCTTCTGAACTTCTGGTTCCTTTGGTGCTCTGGGCCAGATAAAACAGATGCAAATCCCTCAGGATGCCCTTCAAAAAGCCAAAATATAGATGCATGCACCACTCTTTCTCTTCTAGGGAGAAGCCCTAAGCCAAGCTGACCTGTGTTGGCTTTTGGAGGGGGCGGTCAGAGATAAAAATGAAATAGTTCTTTTTATCTAAGTCAATGTGGCTGTGCTCAGCTTTGTGCTAACCCGGGGCACTAGAACTTAACTGGTTTCTATAGTTCTCCTAAAGGAATTTTGGTTTCTCTTTTGTCAGTTCAGTGTTTCTGTAAGGGAAAATGAGCTGGGACTTCCTAACCCACCATTTTATCAGTGTCTTAAATTATAACAAAATTTTACATATTAAAGCTTGTGATAAATTTCTATAAATATGTAATGAAAGAAACTTTCTTAAGTTAGTATTTATATTAAAATTGGGAGAAATAACTCTAATACAACCCATAGTTTTATTTAAACATTATTAGTTTGCCCTTTAGTTTAATATAGGTAGAATATTACTTAGAACTTCAAATTTGATTATTCTAGCTCTATTTGACTTTAATCTTTATTAACATCAACAGTTGAAATAACAGTTATCCATCTCTAGAGCATCAGTGCCAAGATTTGAATCCTCTAGGTGACAAAATGAAAACAATTATCACTATACCAATATTAATGAGCAAAAATTCATCAACTGGATAGAAAAATCTTGATTTAGAATTTAAAAGATTACTAAGATTAGAGGTCAGTGCCTATTAGGACTTTGTTTAAAAGAATGAAGAATATATATATTGAAAATGGGTACATAGCCAAGTATGGTGGCACGGGTTTGTAATCCCAGTACTTGGCAGGCTGAGACAGGACGATCACAGGTTCAAAGCCAGCCTCAGCAAGTTGTGAGGCTCTCGGCAACCTAGTGAGATCCTGTTTCAAAATAAAGAATAAAATGGGGCTGGTGATCTAGCTCAGAGGTAGAATGCTCCTGTGTTCAATCCCCTGTAAAACACACACACACACACACACACACACACACACACACACACACACAAACTCGCGCATGTGCATGCACACATACACACAGAAAATGGGTGCATGCATGCATGTGTGTATGTGAGTGTGTGTTTGTATACCTATAATAGGAAAGAGGAAGTTGTTATGAAAGTCTAAATATATAGGAAATCTTAGTTTATGAATTTATTTCCTTAAAAAGTGGAATTTAAATATTTAGGACATTTCTGGGAAATTTTCTTCAGTACCTGAAAAACTGACAGAACAGTTTGACCACTAAATTTACCTTAAAAATTATGCCCTGTTATACACATATGGCAGTTATAAGAGCAACATTTTATTGCTTTTGTCTAAGGTCATTAAAAGATCTACAGAGCAGAGAATAGAATGTGATACTTAGAATAAATTCTAAAGAGAAAAACAGAACAAAATGACTTTCTGTATGTACAACAAAATTATATATTATATGTTTTAGAATAGAATTTAGAATAAAAATTATCACATTAATGCCATCAATGTTACCTGTGACTCTTAAGTAAATTATGAGTTTAATTTTTGAAGGACCAAGGAAATAGAGATATTCTGATTTATAATCATAATCCTGGTAAGGAATAATTTGCTATTTTCTTCAGGTATTTTAATAATCATTTTATTTATAAATCTATGTATTCTAGCTGCATTCTAGACACATGGAATAGATTATCAGGTTATAAAAAAGGTCCTCTAATGTACAGGATGATCTATTATGACATTAGGAGATACTGCGACAGCTTCCTTAACTATTTTTGGCCTCATTCTCTTGTGTCTATGAATTAAAAGTAATACCTATAATAGTATAGTACGATGTCGATTGCTTTTACAAAAGAAATAAGAATATTGGGGAAATTTTTATAGGCAGCAGACTGTATTAAATTTAAGATTATTGAGCTTCAGGGCTAGAACTTTTGTATTCTATCATGACAATGCCATTTCTTTATATAACATCTTCATAATTGACATGCCGTAAATTCACCCTTTGTAAATATATAATCCAATGATTTTAGCATTTAGTTAAAGTGTGAAACAATTATGATAAACTACTTTTAGAATATTTTATCACTTTATATATATACTTTTTTTTGTGGTACTGGGATTCCTGGAAACCCTTCTACCTCTGGGTTATAGTCCCAGCCACCTATTTTTTATATTTTTATTTGGAAACAGGGTCTCTTAAGCCGGTGTGGCTGGCTTCGAACCTGCACGGTCCTCCTGTCTCTGCCTCCCAAGCACGGGGATTACAAGCGTGCGCCACCACGCCCGGCATTCACTTTCTACTTTTTTTTTTTTTAAGGTCCATTTGAAATAAGTTTTTTCTCAGTTTTTCACCAGAAATATGCCATTTCTGGATATTTCTTAATAATGGAGTCTTATAAAGTGTTTTTATGTATGAATTATTTTATTTAGCATAACATTTTGACATTTACTCATGTGTATTTGAATCCAGTCTCCTTTAAATTTATGGGTTTTTTTTGGCTTAATCCTATCCTACTTATGGATACTCTATACTTTATCTACTCAGTGGTTGTTGGGCATTTGACTTTTTTCAGTCTTGATCTTCTGCAAATAATATTTGTATGAATATTTGCCTAGAAATATTTGTGCATACATGTTTTTATTTTCTTGGTCCATTTCTTAGGAGTAGAACCACTGTGTAGTATGACAATTTTGTTTAATGTCAAAGAAACTGTCACACTGTTTGCAGTATATCAGTGCCATTTTATAGACCCATGAAATTTTAATTTTAAGCAAGTCAGTTTATCAATTTTTCTTTTATGAATTATGTTTTTCTTGTCATTTTTAAAATCCTCCGCCTAACCAAAAGCATAAAAATTTTGTCCTTTTTTTCTTCTATAGATTTAATAACATTGGACCTTATGCTTCAGGTGGTGATCTATTTTGAGTACATTTTAACTCTGATATGAGGTAAGGGTCTAGGTTGATTTTTGAACAAGGAATATTTAATTACCCCAGCACCATATGCTCAAAGATTTTTCTCTTTCTAAAGAAATGTTTTTGTAGTATTATTGAAAATTAGTTGATCATAAATATAAGTGATAACTGGGCATGGTGGTACATGCCTGTAATCCCAATTTTTGGGAGGTTGAGATAGAAGGATTGAAGGTTTGAGGCTAGCCTCAGTAATTTAGCAAGTCCCTATTTCAGTATAAAAAAATAATAAAAGTGCTAAGGATATATCTGAGTGGTAGAATGCCCCTGGAAAAAAATTCTGGTACAAACAAAGTGATGATATTTTTTTACTCTCAGTTTTATTCCATGAACGTAAATGTCTATTCTTGTGCTGATATTATATCATCTTAATTATTGTAGGCCCTTGGTAAGTTTTTAGAATCATTTAATCTAAGTCTTATAACTTTGCTCTACTTTTATTAAGCTGTTTTGGCTATTCCAAGTCTTTTGTATTTTTGTATAAATTTAGGGATCAACTTAAAAAATATATAAAATATACTGCTTGAATTTCAGTGGGCATTAGGTTGAATATATGGATTAGTTTAAAGAAAATTGTCATTCTAACACTATTAAGGTTTTCAGTATATAAAATATATCTGTTCATTTCTTTTGATCCTATTTTTTTATTAATACTTTATATTTATTCTGATTGGCTTTGAACCTGTGATCCTCCTGCCTCAGCCTTCCAAGTACTGGGTGTACAGGTGTGTGCCACCTTGCCTGGCCAAAAATGAAAATTTCTTCTAAAATTATTTTATCTCAAGTTGTGGATTTTTTTTAAGTCTCTTTCCAGTGTCTTCTACAAATCAGAAAGCATTTAATTTTATTCTTTTTTTCTTGGATTATGCATTAGGTATTGTACCTAAAATGTTACCAACCCCCCCAAGGTAATCTTTATTTTTTCCTATGTCAGACTCTAGAATTTATGGAGTTTTGTATTTTATATTTAAAGCTATGATCCATTTCTAGTTAACTTTTTGAAAGGTATCAGGTCTGTGTCTAATTTTTTTTTAAAAAAATATCATGTCCACTTGATCATATATCGTGTGTGTGTGTGTGTGTGTGTGTGTGTGCGCGCGCGCGCGTGTGTGTGGTGTATATGTGTGTGGTTGGTACTGGGGATTTAACCCAGGGACATTCTACCTCCGAGCTACATCTCAGCCCTATTTTTTTTTTTTATTCTTTATTTTGAAACAGGGCCTCATAATGGTAGCTGAGGCTGTCCATGAACATGGGATTCTCCTGTCTCAGCTTACTAAGTACTGGAATTACAAGCATGTGCCACCACACCAGGCTGATCATACACCATTTTTTAAATGACTATTTTGCCTCATTATATTACTTTTTGTCATTTGTTAAAAATAAATTAACTATTTATATGGGCCTTTTTACTAAGCTCTGTTATATTTTATTGATCTATTTGTCTATTTAAAAAAATCAAAACACACTCTCTTGATTATGGTGGCATTATAACAAGTCTTCAAGTGAGGGAATAGCTATTCTCACATTTATTCTTCTATTTCAATATTATATTGCCTAAGATGGGTCTCTTCCTTCTATAAACTTTAGGATCAATGGTCAATTTTTACAAAATAATTTGCTGAGATTTTGACTGGGATTAGGTAGAATCTATGTATGGATCAGCCTGGGAAGAACTGATACCTTAACAAATTTGACTTTTCTAACCTATTAGCATGAAATATCTTCATTTATTTAGTTCTTCACTGATTTCTTTAATCTGAGGTTTTTATACATACAAATTTTGTATATTTTATTGGGTTTATACCAAAGTATTCCACTTTTGAGAGGGTACTAATGTAAATATCATTAAGCTTTAAATTTTAAATTCCACTTATTTATTGCTGGTAGGTAGAGAAATAGTTGATTTTGTATATGAACACTGCATCTTGTAACCTTGAATCCAGGAGGTTTTTTTGCCAGTCCTTTGGGGTTTTCTCTATGCTTTGTAGTTTTCAGGGTACAAGTTTCCCATTTCCTTTCATAATTTTATTGCTAATATATTTTTAAATGATACCTTTGTGAATAGAATTATTTTCTTGATTTTATTTATTTTTTATTTTTTTGGTGGTACTGGGGTTCCTGGAAACCCTTCTACTTCTGGGTTACACTCCCAGACCTATTTTTTTTTTTTATATTTTTATTTGGAAACAGGGTCTCTTAAGCCAGCGCGGCTGGCTTCGAACCTGCGCGATTCTCCTGTCTCTGCCACCACGCCCGGCTTCTTTATTTTATTTTTGAATTTTCATTAAGGCTGTATATAAACACAATTGATTTTTTGAATATAAATCTTATGTCTCTTTGATCATGCTTGAAGTTATATATTAGGTTTTTGCTTTTAATTATTAGGTTTTTTAAATAACATACAGGATCCCATCATCATTCAATATAGAATAGTTTACTTCTTCCTTTTCAACTTATGTTACTTTTATTTATCTTTCTTCCAGCCCCTTTGTTTAATGTACTGGCTAGAAGTTCAAGGAAAATGTTTAATAGCAGTGTTGAGTTTGACTATCTTTGCTTTCTTTTTAACTTTAGTAAGAAAGTTTTCACTCTTGTATGAGGAAATATGTTAACTGTAGGCAGTTGTATAGATGTATTTTCTCAGTTTAAGAAAAATTTTATTCCTTTCTCTCTTTCTTCCTTTAAGAGAGAGTTGGTATTTATTGTTAAACTGTGTTTGCCTGGATAACAAATTACCTTTAGCATCTTATCAGATAGCTAGGCTTTGGCAAAAATAACTTTACCTTCTAAGTATAAAACTGTCTGTTCTTCTAGAGGTTTTAATCTTAGTCCTGGAGGTTCAAAAATTGGTCAACCAGTTTAATTTTATTCTGTTGGTTTTAATGTTTCTACAATTTTTCATCATGTAACAAGTGGTGGACATAACCACCAGTTTGGGCAGTCTTTGTGTGACCCTGCTTCTGGTAAGATATCAAACAAGACTTCTGGTTACCTAATGTTGTTTTCTATTTTTTTGTTATTATTTTGTCTTGGCATACAATAGCACCTTTAGTCTTCCTCCAGAGCACAGTCCACCAGTGGCTTCCACAATAAGCTTTGTGGACTTTGCAAATTTCTCAAACATTTTCTCTCTTCCCGGTAACGTTTATGTCGCTTCTTGAAGGGTCTTAAAACATGCGAACATAACAAAGCAGGGGGGCTTTGATGAGATAAGGCAGTAGTCCTTATTTCATTTATAACATCCATGAACTGTAGTTCTAGTTCTTTATTCAGGGTATTTACCTTTGAATGGGTGAGTTAATTTGAATAACTATGATCTTCTCCTTGGCTCAGTTGTTCATATGGCTCTGGTGAGCAAAGCAGAAGACCCTGCAAAATTGTCGCAAATATAACCTTTGGAGCAGAGGAACCTGGGAACAGTGCAGCAGCTCAGGCTGCCAGTTACGCAGAAGGCCAGCATCTTAAGGCTGAGACAATGAAAGTGGAGAGTGCTTTTCTCTTCTATTTATAATTTGTCTAGTTTTTAAAGTTAGAAATGGTTGTTGGAATTTACCAAATACTTTTCTCCATCAATCAACCATTGTAGTTTTTAATAGTTCTTTCATTCTTTAATCTATGAATGTGGTATATTACACTAAGTGATTTTCATATGTTAAGTAAACATTGTATTCCTAGGATAAATCCCATTCGGTAATAAGTGTAATATATAATAATCAAAATTATAATACTTATATATTTCTGAGTTCACTTTGCTAGTATTTTGTTAAGGAGTAGTGGGTAGTGGTTTGTAATATTTTTTCTTTTGATGTCTTTAATTTTGATGCTAGGGTAATAGAATAGACTGAGAAATGTTCACTTTTTGAAAGTTTGTGAAGAATTGGTGTTATTTCATCATTAAATATGTTAGAATTAATCAGTGGGCCACATTCTTATTTTAAATAATCAGATAATACATAATATTTATATTTGTTATGACTTCATATTAAATTCAGAACAAAATCCAAATCCTTACCAAGGTTTATAAAACTGTGTATAAATAACCTGTTTCAATCTGACCTCTTCTACCACTTTCTTACTTGTACACTAGGGTCTAAACACATGGGCCTTTTTATATACTTGAATACTCTAGTCTTAGGGCTTTTTCACTTGACATTCTTTTTGTTGTTGGTTCTTTCTCATCAAATATATCTTAGCTCAACCATAATTACCTCATAGAATTGTTTCCAGTCTGTTTGCTATAACTGCTGCCCCTTATTCTATTTTATTTTTCCCAGTACAATTTAGGATTTGAAATTGCTACTTTCTTGTATATTTAGCTTTTTGCTTTTGCAAACAGGGCATTCTACCTTTGAGCTATACCCACAACCCTACATTTATTCTTTATTTTGAAACAGGGTCTCCCTAAGTTGTGAAGGGCCTCACGAAGTAGCTGAGGCAGGCTAAGAACCTGTGATTCTCCTGTCTCAGCCTTCCAAGTACTGGGATTACAAGCCTGCACCACCACACCTGGCTTGGCATTTGTTTTCTATCTATTCTACTGTAAACATAAATGTAATAAAGATAGAACTTTGGCTTTCCTCATTTGTTGCTACATCCCCTGCACCTAAAATAGTGCCTGGAACTTGGCAAAGCCTCAACCAACCTTTGTACAAAAAGTGAATGAAAAACCAGGCATGGTGGCACAGGTTTGTAATACCAGCATTTGGGAGGCTGAGACTGGAGGATCCTGGTTCTCAGCCAGCCTCAGCTACTTAGTGAGGCCCTTTGCAACTCAATTAGACCGTGTTTCAAAATAAAGAATAAAATGTGGGTCTGGGAGTGTAGCTTAGAGGTAGAATGCTTCTGAGTTTCATCCCCAGTGCTGCATAAATAAATAAATAAATAAATAAATAAATAAATAAATAATCAAAAACAGAATGAAAGACATTATCTCAGTGTCTTTCTTGAGTTTTAAAAAATATTTAGATAACGTCATTGTTTGTGATCATTTTAATAAAAACCTTAAAGAAAAGGTTAAGTAACTAGATAGAAAGTTATCATTAATTTTTTTAGTATTCCAGTATTTATGGAGAGATAATAATACCATTATGGAATACAGTATGATATTTTAGTTTATTTATGCATTGATTGTATATTGATGAACTCGGGATATTTAGGTTCTCCATAATCTCAAATATTTATCAGGTTTTTATAATATGAACTTTCAAAACCCTATCTTCTAGCTCTTTTGAATTACACAATTTGATGTTAACTATAAGCACACTTTTGTGTAACAGAACATGAGAGAACTCATTCCTTCTATCTAGTTGTAAATTTGTATCCTTTAAACAATCATTTTCCCACCCACTCTCTGCTTACTCTTCCCAGTTTCTAGAAACCACTATTCTGTTCTCTACTTCTTTGAGCTCGGCTGTTTTAGAGATCATTTTTGTTGGTAAATAGCACTTGCAAAAGTTTATTGGTGTTGCCAACACTGCATTGGTTATATGGGGAATAAGAAATCACAGAAATAGTTGGGATTTTCAGACTCAATTTCTTCCTCCCACATATATATGTGTGTGTGTGTGTGTGTGTGTGTGTGTGTGTGTGTGTATATGTATATATGTATGTATATATATATAATTTTCTGTGTTCATTTTTACATATCTCAACAAATATTTCATAACACACTGGATCGCCTATAATAACCTTAAATATTTTGAACCTAGGTTTTCTCCCACATTTTCTTCACCCATTTAAATTAAAAGTCAGCCTCTAATGGAATATACAAGGCAATGTACATCTTCTTGATAAAAAGATCTGCCTACCAAGCACATGCTTATAATCCCCATACTGGAGAGACTGAGTTAGGTGGATGTCAGACTCAAGGCCAACCTCAGCAACTTGTGAGGCTCTCCAAAACTTAGTGAGACTCTATTTCAAAATAAAGAATAAAAAATAGGACCAGAGGTGTAGCTCAGAGGTATATTACCCCAGGCATCCATCCCTAGTTAGTATCACCACCAAAAAAAAAAAAAAAAAAAAAAAAGCCGGGTGTGGTGGCACACGCTTGTAATCCCTGTGCTTGGGAGGCAGAGACAGCAGGAGGATCACGCAGTTCGAAGCCAGCCACACTGGTTTAAGAGACCCTGTTTCCAAATATAAAAATGTATAAAATAGTTCTGGGAGTGTAGTACGGAGGTAGAAGGGCTTCCAGGAACCCCCAGTACCACAATAATAATAATAATAATAATAATAATATAATAATAATAATAATAGTAATAGAAAGAAAGAAAGAAAATAGAAAAAACACAACAATGAGGATGTGGGATGTGGAGAAGTGGGAACTCTAAAACATTGTTGGTGGGTTTGCAAATTAGTGCAACTACTTTGGAAAACAGTATGGAGAATCCTCAGAAGAATGAGAACAAATCTACCATTTGATCCAGCAATACCACTTCTGGGTATCTACCCAAAAGATAGGAAACCAAACCACCAAACTAATGCATGTGTATCTATGTTCATAGCTGCACAATTTACCACAGCCAAACAATGGAACCAGCTAAGATGTCCATCAACAGATGAATGGATTACAAAACTGGGATATGTACACAATGGAATTTTACTCAGCCATTAAAAAAAAACTCAATTACATCATTTTCAGGGAAATGGATGGAACTGGAGGACATTATGCTAAGTGAGATTAGTCAGTCACAAAAAAATTTAAGAAATCACATGCTTTCCCCAATATGTGAAAGCTAAGGAGAAATGGGTCATAGGAGGAACTCTAGATGAAAACGGAAATCCTATAGAGGAGCAAACAAGGCAACCTAAAGGAGGAGAAAGGAGGGGGGAAGAGGAAATTCTCTAAAACACACAATGTACTTAAATATATCAAAGTCAACCACTAAGCCAAGCATGGGAAGGAGGAATGGGGAGGGAATGGGGGTGGGAATTGGGTAGGGGTTAAGTAGGTGACATGTACATGTATGTCCACACAAGTTTTTTATCCCAATATGATGTATGAATATAATACACCAATAAAAATTGAAAAAACATAAGAAAAAAGAAAATAAAAAAAAAATCTGACGATTTGCATGGTGGTACACACTTGTAATCCCATCATTTGGGAGGCTGATACAGGAGGATTGTGGTTCGTGGACAGCCTCAGCTTCTTAGTGAGGCCCTTTGCAACTCATTGAGACCCTGTTTCAAAATAAAGAATAAAAATAAGGCTGGGGATGTAGCTCAGAGGTAGAACGCCCCTGGATTCCACCCCTAGTACTACCAAAAAAAAAAAAAAAAAAAAAAAAATCTGCCCAAATTTGTTGCCTTTCTTAGGTTTTTTTTTTTTTTTTTTTTTTTTTTTTGCACTGAGGATGGAACCCAGGGGCCTTCTACCTCCAGGCTACACTCCCAGACCTATTTTATATTTTATTTGGAAACAGGGTCTCTTAAGCCAGATGAGGCTAGCTTCGAACCTGTGCAATCCTCCTGTCTCAGCCTAAGTGCAGGGATTGCAAACGTGCGCCACCACGCCTGGCTTTCTTAGGTTTGTAAACTCCCAGAAATGTAAGTTAAATTATGTGATCTCCACATATTTTAGAGATTTAATTTTGTATTCCTTTTAAAATTTTTATCATATAAAGCACCATTATTGTTGCATTTTTTCTCACATGCAATTATATTGATTTATTTGTTAATTTTTTTGTAATCTAATACCATTTTCCACCTAACAGATTTCCAAAATATATCATCTTATCTTGAAAGATGATACAACAGTTTTACAATCAGTACTTTTGACTGTCTCTAAAACTTTTATTCCAAGCTATAGGTAACTATTTGAATAACACTATAAACTTTTTTATTGTTAATACAATGAATATATAAGTACCATTTTGTTTTTGTAACATTATCTTTAAAAGATTGTTTCTTTGGTCCTATATTTTTTTGAAATGGTGACATCTTATGCAGGTATAGTTATTGAATCTGTACTTGCTTTTTGTCTTTTTTTACCTGTTTTCATTTTTAAATCAGTTCTATTAGTTGACATATCAAGTTTCTAAAGTGAGTACAGATTTACCTTCCCCAGACTAGGTTCCTTAAAATAAATATTAACAATGCCCTTTAAAGAAAATATTTTATTTTATTTTTTTATTTTTTATTTCTTTTTTATTGAACTTTATTGAGACTTTATTGAAAATGTGTTTTTTTAACAATTTTTTATTGAACATAAATAGTATACATTTAAACTATATTTGGTGCCCTCTCCCCCTGCCCCCGTTTTCCCTTCCCCCCTCCCACCAATGGTTGTCTAGGTTAACCATGTCTTATTCATAATTTTACACATGTTCAGATATAGACCCTCATTAATCAAGATAAGCCTTCCTCCTCTCCTATCTTTCCATTCAAACTTTGCTGATATTTCCCCTCCATTATCTGGAGTCCCACTGGTATCCTCTGTGTTTCCTAGTTTGGGCATATTAGAGGAAACATATGTACCTTCTCCTTCTGTGCTTGGCTGAACTCACTTAACATAATGTTCTCCAGGGCTTTCCATCTTCTTGCAAATGATACAATTTTGTTCTTCTTTATGGCTGAATAGAATTCCATTGTGTGTATTTCCCAAAGTTTTGCCATCCATTCATCTGTTGATGGAGATCTGGGTTGGTTCCATATTTTGGCTATTACAAATTGTGCTGCTATGAACATAGGTATGCATATGTTACTGTATTTCTCTGAATTCAACCCCTTTGGAAAGATACCCAGGAGTGGTATAGCTGGATCATATGGTGGATCTATTCCCACCTTTCTTAGGAATCTCCACACAGATCTCCATAGTGGCTGAACTAGTTTGCATTCCCACCAACAGTGTAAAAGAGTTCCTCTTTCCCCACATCCTCGCCAGCATTTGTTGTTGTTTGATTTCTTTATGCTTGCCACTCTGACTGGGGTTAGATGGAATCTCAGTGTAGTTTTGATTTGCATCTCCCTGATGGCCAGTGATGAAGAACATCTTTTCATGTATCTATTGGCCCTTTGTATCTCTTCTTTTGTGAAGTGTCTATTTAGTTCATTAGCCCATTTCTTGATTGGGTTGTTTGTTTTGCTAGTGTAGAGTCTTTTGAGCTCTTTGTATATTCTGGATATTAGACCCCTATCAGAATGGTGGCTGGTAAAGATCTTAAAGAAAAGATTTTAAAAACCTTGAAGTATAGTGTAACTGCTTTTTAATGTATTGTATCATTTTGGGAAAAAAATCTGTGTTGAATTTGTCTAGAGAAAGAATTCAAAGAAAAATTTCTTATCTTCTAAGATGTTTCTAAACTTCCAGCAACAGAAGGCTTACCCCATATATTTAATGTAGATTTTTTCTTATATCTGTTTTTAAGATTGGTGCACATTTCCATTTCATTTATTATTTTTCTTTTAACCACATCATAAATATTCCTAATTGGTGCTACGTGTTTGAACTGAAGCCGAACACTACATACTTTGTGAAAATATAATGTCTATGAGAGCTGATTTACTTTATTAATTAATGAAGCAGGCCAGTGGCTTATTTGCTTTAACTGTAAGACATGTTAGTGTGTGACATGTTACATTTAATTCTGTATTTTTTGTGTGTAACTCGAATTTTAAAGTGGGAAATTTCTTTTTTTATATTTTGTTTTCATTGGTGCATTGTAGTCATACATTTTAATGGGGTACAAGATGGTAGAGGCATACATGCACACGTCACTCATTTAAGCCTTTCCCAATTGCCGCCCTAATCCTTCCCCTTCCCTCCTTTAAAATAGGAAATTTAAATAGCTTTTTAATCTTTATAAGGTATTATTCAGAACAAATCCTTCCTAATTTTTTTCTTTACTTGATGTGTAATTTCTAGGAAGGTTGTTTAGCTTCTCTGTATACTGATAGCCTCATATATAAAATAAAGATTATGGAAAATATTGATTTGACAAACACCTAGAAAATGTCTGGTGCAAAGTAGTGTTTATATAATAATTTGCTAGCATTATTATTATTAATAGTTTTCTGTCCAATGGTAAAACTTAGTCATAACACCATCTCATTGTGATTTGTTCTCTTATATATCAATCTGTTTTACTCAAAATAATTATTTGTTAACTAACACAGTTAACTATATTAGGTGAGATATGCTTTCCTATTAATTACAACTTTATAACTGACATATTTATTTATTTATTTATTTATCGGGTCTGGGGATAGAAACCAAGGGCATTTGACCTCTGAGCTACACCCCCTGCCCTATTTTTTATTCTTTATTTTGAAACCAGGTCTCACTGAGTTGCAGAAGGCCTCACTAAGTAGCTGAGGCTGGCCGCGAACCGCGATCCTCCAGGTCTCAGCCTTCTGAATGCTGGGATTGCAAGCGTGCGCCACCACGCCCGGCTTCTGACAGATGTATTTAATACAAATCTAATGAATTTCGATAGAACTCAAGAAAGGAAATGTTTATTAATCATGAGCTTGGCACAGCAATTTTATTTACCTTTTATTTAATTCCCAACTCTTCTAGATGGGCAGTATAATTTTAATTTTTGCAGGTAAAGGGACTAGAACTTAAAAAGTTATGAAATTTACCAAAAGTCACACTGGTGGATCTAGGGTTTACACCTATGTGCAGATGATGGGAATAATTTTATTATGCAGAAAGAGATTCAAATTCACCCTGAATTTTAAAGCTAAAGTTTTAAAAGTGCTGCTGCTTTTGAATGAGACAATTGGCTCCGAAGATTGATCTGAGCAGCGTTTTCTCCTTTAAAGATTCACAGCAATTTGAAGTCTGTCCTGTGTCCTCGGAGCTACATACTATTGCACT
This sequence comes from Muscardinus avellanarius, assembly GCF_963383645.1. NCBI lineage: Eukaryota > Metazoa > Chordata > Mammalia > Rodentia > Gliridae > Muscardinus > Muscardinus avellanarius. The sequence goes on from NC_137794.1 coordinate 51,927,506, forward strand.
TGCTAAGCAGCCACATTTCTAATTGCCACATGTCTCTATGATTTATTATTTGCAATAGAACCTTGACAAAAGAATTTTTAAGCATTAAAAAAGATTTCCTAAAGGATTTTATCTTTACAAAGAAAATAGTGTGACATTAAATCTTCAAGTTTTTTTTTGCACTATCGAAGCAAATTGCTAAATGGTCCATAGATGAGTTTTGGAATACCGCATAACAATTGTTTTTTTAAATTTTTTTTTATTGGTGCATTGTAGTCATATATCTTAATGGTACATAACAATTCTTAAGGGCTTACCCAAACTTTATTTAATCAAGTTTTAGCTAGTTTGGGAGTGATGATTCTCAGACCTGAATGTGCAGATAAGTCACCTGCGAGTATTGTTAAACTGCGGGTTCTGAATTCGTAGTTTTGTGATGGGCCTGAATATGCACACTCTATTAAGATCCCAGATTTTGCCACTGCCTCTCATCTCTCACTACATTCTGAATAAGAGACTTAAAGAATCATAAAGAAACATCCTATGCAATATTTAGTGATATGCATCTGAAGATTAAGCTACTTCAGAGGGCACTGAGACTATTGCTTAGAATCTGTACTGGTTTTTGCAGGTTTCTATGTAAGAATTTATGTGCTGAATTTAATTCACGATGGTATAAATGGTCTAGTTGATTGTCTTTATATAGCCTTGTAAAAGATTTGTGATTATGCTAATTATAGCTAGAGTCGAACCTGTGTGTATTAGCATGCATCCCTTGGAAAACCTTGCCACAGACATTGCAGGGAACGTACTCTCAGAGGATATTGTAAAATCTTTCTTTTGACTGTTCCTAAGTTCTAAATTGTAAGTTAAATATTTAAAAATATTGTCTTTGCCCTTGGTATTAGGGGCTCCCTCCTCTCTCAAACTAGTCAAATGGACAGAACAATTATATAGAGGTATATTTATGTATAATTAAAGATGAGTTAGTGCTTTGGAAATTGAAAATGAATTTTATCATATATATGATATATATGATATATATGATATATATCATATATATATATATCATATATATATATATATATTTTTTTTTTGCAGATCTGGGAATGGAACCCAGAGGTATTTGACCTCCCATTGGTTATTTTGATATTTTAAATTTGATGTTCAGTCTATCACTCTATATTTTTTGTTGCATGTCTTTTTAAAGAAGGTCTTCCTTAATCTCATTTTTAAATCTTCCATTTTCATGTAGTTTCAGAGTATTTTGAATTTTACAGGCTTCAAGGCAGGCTTTCCCATGTATATTTTCTGGTTCCGGCCTACTCTCAGCTTGGGTATATTTCTGATCTTTACAGCTGAGGTGTCTTGTCTTGCATTTGACCACTTCTAAAAGGTCACAAATATTGGTTGTTAGGAAAATCAGAGCCTCATATTTAATAACAGTGTAATTTTAAGATTCATGTGGACAGCTCTACCTTCAAAGAAGCCTGGTAACTAAAGGCACATGTCATCCCAAATACATAATTTTAAAAAGTATAGTATGTGAATAATAAATTCTAGATGAAGATTTACTCAAAATATTAAAGATAGATTTTAATTCTGCCCCCCAAATGAAGAAAGATTAATAAAGCCAAATTTGGTGATTGTAGGTATATCTGATTTTAAGCTTTCACCTTAAACCAACTTGCTATCTCTTTCCTGCATAAACAAAAGATTGCGTGGCTTTTACAGTAAATGTTACTTGAAGAACAATTCGTCCTATAGTTCTTGGCTAAATATCTGGGGTCAGATGGAAAAATCTTTGGAAGCTTACAACTTTGGCAGCTACCCAGAGTTTAGTAGTATTAATGTTTTAGTTTCATAATAAAAGTTTGAATTTATTTTAATTCTCAAGTAGATTATGTCATTTGAAAAGACAGGATGATAGCAAAAAAGGGATATAATAACCTTGAGCTTTTCAAATATTGATTTTGGAAACACTTCACACTAAAATCATTCAATATAATAATTGGTTGATCTGCTTTTCCTTTCTATTGTATTTATAATTCTTATAGAAATATTCTAAAGCATAATATGTTGCCAGCAGGAGCCTTAGTAGTAAAAATAAAAAATGGAATGCCATTAAAATAATTTTTGGGAAAATTTTCTCTAACTCTATTTCTATATTCAATAACTGTTTAATCGTGCATACATTTTTATATTCATCACCGCCTTTACTTAGATTTGTTTGTTGATATAAGAATCAAGTGTAATTGGCTGCTGACACATTTTCACTTAGAAATCACCCTAGAGGTACTCTAAGCTCAACAGATCCCAAACCAAACTTGTTATTCTCATACTCCAATTTTTCTTCCTCTGAGTCCCTTAAGTTGGTTAATACTGTCTCCATCCATTACTAATGTGAAAAAGAAATTTTTCAGTTATATTTTGATCTCTTTTTCATCTTCCACATCCAATCAGCTACCAAGTCCTTTTGATCTAGCTTTCTAATTTCTGAAATCATCTTCTTTTCCATCTCTATGTTACTATTGCTATAACCATCAAACTGTTGTATATTCTAATGTCGTTCCCGCCCTCAGCCATCTAACCTGTCTTCTCTTCTGTATTAGCCTAGGTCTTGCCCAAAACAGATCCTGAGAGCAGAGCTTTTTTTTTTTTTTTTTAAATCATTTATTTTGGGAGGTGATTCTAAGAACTAGGAAGGAGCAACTGGGAAGAGCAGAACAAGCAAGGAGGGAGAGGTGTGTTATCAAGCTGTGTTCTCCTGAGGAGCCCAGAAGAATAGATTACCAAATTGTATATCTAAGGAATGGAAAGAGGGAGCATTTACCCACTAGCTTCCAACCCCCAATGCTCAAGAGTTTCTCAGAGGGTGTTAACTCACACGTTTCCGGGTTTCTTTAATAGATACTACCATGGGTTGGGCTAGAGAAGTGTAATTGCAGAAATCAAAAACACAGGACTGGCTTCATGATGTTTACTCACAGAGACAGAGGTTTTTTAGATTCTAATGGTTTAACTCTTTGCTCTCACTGTTTTGAGATTAATAATTATTTACAAACAGGATATCTTTTGCTTTTCTTTTTTATTTGACCCCACAAATTATGTAGGTCTTGGTGTTCTTGAAGTGTCCTTAAAGTGAAGTGTCTCTAGGTCATATCTGATAGCAACAGGCAAGCTGCAGTAAAAATTACAGTAAAAAGAGGTGTGAAATGGGGCTTAAGAGGTATCCATTATAAGTACCATGTATGGTACTGATGTCTTTATGTCTCTTTCTACCCCTGAATGCATTATGCAGTGATGCTCCAGCAATAACTGACAGATGTTCTGTGCAGAAAAGTGCAAATATTTTTCCTCCAAATATATTCTGGGCATGTGACCCTGGGGCATTTCTTCTGTTCTTGAGTGTAATCTTGTAGGCCATGTTTCACGTTTGGTGTGCTGGCCATTCAGGTTAAAAATAAGAATGAGGTCACGAAGGTCTCTTAATAATCCACCTTCCAGATTCCCTACAACCCTGCACCCCTCAGTCCAATTTTGAATTGAAGAACTCATCACCATCAGCTGGGGAAGCACAGATAGGTAGGCTGGGAAAATACCACCTCTATTTGTTTTTTATTTGTCAATGTAGTAACAGTGACTACTGTTCCAACACTGAGCTTTGAGGAAAGAAGGGAAGTGTGTCAATAATAACTGACTTAAGCCATTTCCAATAAGTATGTCCCTTTCTATGAAGTTTCGTTTTGCTACCTCTCATGTACCACTTTTTAGGATTTAAAAGAAAATGTAAAAAGAGGTCTTTCTTTGAGCATATAATCTGCTATGTGCTGTATTCTCTATAATATTTTTACTGGAAATTTTTGATACATTTTAAATATCCAGAAGCTATATTTTGATAGATTCTAGTGTAAATTTTTATTTTTGAAAAACATTAGAAGAAAAGTCTAGAAAGGACAAAGAAAATACATTTCTTTTATTTTTAATTGCCCACAAGTTGGAAAAATGTCAAATATTATTTGTTGATAATTAGGAAAACTGTCATGCGAAACAGAGAGGGATACTAATTTCTTCAATCAAAACCATCTAGTAAGCTAAATATGAGTATGAGCTCAGCTTGGTATTTTGTTCATTGAGTGGATGGTATTATTTTTTTGAATTTCAGTTGGACTGAAAATCTACAGACAATAATTATCAGTTTCTTTTCTTACTATTCCCTCTTTATTGTGAAGCTGTGAGAAAATGGGATGCCAAATGACAATTGTTTAGAACTAAGGGATAATGGGCGCCAAAAATTTTCTTTTAGTCAAAGGAAGAAAACTGCTTTTGGTAAGATTGTTGAAATTAAGTTTCTGTTTTGTGAGTGTTTCTAGTTGATATATGTGTCCATGCTAATGTAAATCATTATAAAGAAAAAGGTCAAGGATTAATAAGAATTATTTTTCATGCTAACATATACATATGTGTGTTTAGATACATATCTAGGGCACATATACTCTAGGTATTTGTGGTACATATGGGTAAGCTTATAAATAAAAATACAAATGATTCATACATGCAAATTTGAGGAGTTATTTCTTTTCCAAACAAGCAAACAGTTACATCCCATTGAAACATAGATTTTGCATGTGTCACTGTTGTAAATTGGCTTGTGATGATCTCCATGAAAACTGACGACAAATTATTTTTGAAAAATATAGGTACATTCATCATTATCAGTTGTGATCAGCTGCAGTGAAGATGTTTGAAAATGCATTGCTCTAAATCAAGATGCTTAAAACGTACAAATGTCAAAAACAAAAAAGAGCACAAGCCCTAGCTTTTCAAAGTTGGTATGTGAATGTGTCCATTTTTAATGAGGAAAATGAGGTCAGCATCAGTTGAGGTCTTTCAGGAGAATAGTGTACAATACCAATGAATGACTAATCTCAGGAGGCCACCCTGACGCAGTTCTTCATCCTGCTGCCAGGTGGCGCTGTGTGGTAGTAGGTTCAATCTTCTGCAAGGCATGACATGTCTGGTCCTGATGATTTAATTGTGTTCCTGACTCTGTCAACTGATTCTACTGAAAGTATAAAAATATAGTAATTTTTTTTTTTTTACAAATTTCCAGATCATTCCACATAACTAAGTAGATCTTAAACTTCACTTTTGGTGAGAGACTTCTGCACTAATGAATGCATCTTAAAAAAGTGGATAAAAACTGGTTTCTAGAATGCTCTAGTGTCGTTCATGGTAACTAGTGCTTCTGCTTTATAAATTCTGCGCTTAGGATACAAATAAAGAAGTATTAAAAATAAAACTCTTTTGTTGCCAATAAAACATTTTTTACTTTGAAAGTCTGACCAGTAAGAATTTAAAGGCAATGAATAGAAAAAATAATTTATTAGTTTAATAGGTATAAGTATTCACTTAAATTGTTTTTCTAAGAAAAAATATTTTTTCAAACAGTTTGTTTTTGCCTATTTTCCCCCAAGGACACTTAAACTCATTCTTGAAATGTTCAACTTTCCTTTTCCTTTTGACATAATGTAATTTGATGCCTTCCTTTTTGTTATTTTAATGACCTGACTTCACACAGGAAGTTTCCAAGCCCAGGGCAGGTGGCATGCAGCATATCCCAAAATATTCTAATTATTTGATTTCTTCTATTGCCATTGCAAATTTAAATCCTCTAAGTATGTAAACATGTAAGGCAAATGTGTTCTTTGAATATGAAATACCTCTCAGAAATATGAGTCAGTGTTATTGCTTTAGATTTTTTTTTTAACATGACACTTAAAAGATAGGAACATTTTTGAAGTCTACATGCAACGGGACTATTTCTTTTCTGGTTGCTAACCTATCTCTTCATCTAGGTACCATAGTCACTAACAAAGCAGATGGATTTATTTATGGATGTATCTCATATGTCTTGCTATTTAAGAATATCCATGGCTTATAGAGGAAACTTACAGGGAAAGAAGGCCATATTTAGCAGAAATTAATAATTTTTCTATGCAAAATTTATTGTGGAAAATAAGAAAATTATAGTATAAACCACAGATTGTGAATTAGTTTTGTAGTGTTTGTAAAGGGAAATGTCTTTATTGAATGTTAATTGATAGAGATATTCCTTATACTGGTTCTTATTTAATATTTAGATCATGCTGGCAGCAAATGAAATTAGATAAAGGTTGGACAAAGCTGTGGCTTCAAGGAGTTTTTAGTTTAGTGGATCATAGAAAATTCTAGTTTAAAATAATTTATAGATGCTTATAAAAGAATTACTGGGAATGGCATAAATAATTTATAATAGAATGAGAATTAAAATAGTGTTATCACTGTGATATGCTATTTAGCAATCAGATTTTTAAGAATATATAAAAGTATTGATAATTTATAATTTTTAAATTATAATTATTATAAAAAAGCTAGAATGTAAAATGGCATATATAATCTATCTCATATATAATGAACTCAATGTCACATTAACTAATTATATAGTATAAAGATTTTAATAACTTTATAATCTAACTTAAAATTTTAATTTTAATTATGTAGTATAAAGATTTTAATATTTTTTATCATAATGTTAAAAGCAATTACTTCTGGATTATGACTATTTTTTACTCTGAAAATTTTTATGGCATGTATTATTTTTATAGTATGACAAATACATTTTTTAAAAAACAGATACATATATCAAGACCATATAATAGTAGTTTTAATTTATATTAAAGCATTTAGATAATGTATTGTCAATATATTTTAGGAAACTGATGAAAAAAGTCAGATTCTTTGTAATGTTGCCCACTTTTGTCTCTTTTACCCCCAAATTAGGATAAATGTTTTATTTTATTTTATTTTATTTTATTTATTTATTTATTTTGGTGGTACTGGGGGTGGAACCCAGAGGCTTTCTATCTCCGGGCTATACTCCCAAACCTTTTTAATATTTTATTTGGAAACAGGGTCTCACTAAGTTGCTGAGAGCCTCACTAAGTAGCTGAGGCTGGCTTCGAACCCGTGTGATCCTCCTGTCTCAGCCTCCCAAGCACGGGGATTACAAGTGTGCGCCACCACGCTCGTCTTGGGATAAATGTTTTACAGTAATATCTAACTGATACTATCCTGTATAATCACAGCTTTTAAAAACCTTTTGTTTTGATAATTGACTATCTTACATTTAGTTTTAGGTGAAAATTGAATTTGCCTTTACCCTAAGTACTGATTCATAATATATACATAGAGAAGGAGATATGATGGGTGACACGAATAAATGTACTAAGGAAATCTGGGGAGGGGGGCAGGCGGCTGAGGACTGAACCTAGGAGCATTCACCCTCTGAGCTACACCCCAGTCCTATTTTAGTTTTTATTTTCAAATAGCGTCTTGCTAACTCATTGCCAGTTGACCTCTAGCCTACTATCCTCCTGACTCAGTCTCCCAAATATGGGGGATTACTGGTGTGTGCCATCACTGCCAGTCCTAAGGAAATCTTAATAAGTCCTGGTCTCCGGGCGTAGTGTTACAAGTAATTGGTATCATGTATTGAGGAGTTAGTGTGTGCCAGGTCCTGCACTCATAGCATTTTAAGTACTTTGTCTCACTAATTCTAGCAACAAACGCATGTACTAAGAGTTGTTCTTTCCATTTTGTAGACCACTGAGGCTCAGAGAACTAATGGTTTGTGAAAGTTACAGGATTAGTTAACTATAGAGGGAGGTTTGAAAACTAGGACATTTCCACTGAAAATCTATATACTTCTAATTGCAACTTTTGTGTGTGTGCGTGTGCATTGTGTGTGTGTGTGTGTGTGTGTGTGTGTGCGCGTGCACGCGTGCTTGTGTGTGTGTGTGTGTGTGTGTGGTACTGGGTATTGAACCCAGGGGACATTCTTCCTCAGAGCTTATCCCCAGCCCTATATATTTTTTAATAGTCTTATTAAATTGCAGAGGGCCTGACTTGCTGAGGCTATGAACCTGGGATCCTTCTATTTCAGTCTTCTAGTTACTGAGATCGTAGGTGTGCACTATCATGCCTGGCTCTAATGGTAAATCAATTAGTTGTCAAAAACCAAGTTTCTCTATGGGATTTAATTATTTCCTCATATGTAAATTGAAGGACTTTGAATGACAATAAGGGGGTATTCAGATTTTCCTTATGAAAAGCTAACCTTAAGTTTTCCAAACTTTTATGTTTGTATTTGATTTAGACATAATTTAAGTTGCTGAAGGCAGAAAGAGTTTGTAAACTGACCAGATAAACATACCTTTTAAATTTCTCTTACATAGAAATGGACTCTCTCTGAGATTTGATATGCCTCCAATAGATAATAATAGTTTATGATCCTAAAATGTAATTTTTGTTGGACAAAAATATACATTAATCAGTTTTATAATTAAAAATATGTGTAAAATCAATTTTACAGAAGATCTGTGAAAAGAATATAACAGTTCTGTGAAGGATTTGTTATCGTTAGGTAAAGGCAGAATCACTTACTTGTTACAAAAAGACCAATAACATTTAAATGAAATAGTTGTCAGGTTAGAAAACAATTCATCATGGGAGGGAAAATAACACAATAGAAGGAGAAAAAAATAGAATCTCATGAAGGATGCATGGACTCTGTATTTGAAAATATTTTGCAGCAACCACCTTGATATCAGTACAGATTAAGGGAATGACCTCACTGGGCTTTTCTAATTCCTTTGGCTTCATAGCAGAAGCTACTGCGCTCCTGACACTTCTGGGCTTACATTTGATCACACAACGAACTGCTGAATGATTTTGGTCAAAACAGCCTTCCTGTTACTGCGCCAGTCATCTTGTTATTGAAAGGAACACCCCTATGTACTCTGCAGAGCTCAAAACTGGAGCTGGACTGTAATGGTTTTCTAAGATCATTTCATAATCAGTGATGCAATGCTTCATATTCATATCCATAAATGTGAAAGGTTGTGGGCACTCCACATGTAACCACTGTTATATGCCATTCAAATTATGCAATTTACTTTTGTGAAATATAAAAAAAATGACCAGAATGTCATAGAAACCATAGAGTGCAGATTTCCTTTTTATTAGTACTTTTTTTTTTCCCTTCTCTCTCTTACAGCACCCAATTTAGGGCAAAGACAAAACGAAAGTGTATCTTGAATATGCATCACAGGTTCCAAAAATGAAAAGAAATTGGATTTGGATAGCACTTACTCAATAGACAGATATGATACATGGTAAGAAGGTGCACTGTCTGCCCTGTGATAGATTAAACTACTTTGTAGGAAAATTACTGTGAGCCAGTCACCACCACCACCGTGGCTAAATCTTTAATAAAATTCTCTTCCATATTCAGGAGTGAGGTATGAAGTACACAATAAGCAAAGTAAAGTAGAGTGCCATTTATCAAACACCGGCCAGCTCTGTAATCTTCCGCTTTCTACTTTCTTTGTACTTTATTTGTCTTTATTGTTATAAGAAGGAATATTTACCCAGAGCACTGGCCATAAAACCCGATAAACCTCTTTCTTCTTTTCCCCCCTTTTGTATTCCTTTTGGCCAGTCTTGTCAGTGTAATTTGTTTTCTTCCAGGTGATTCTTTGCTCGTTTGGCATTTTTCTCTTTGCTTTTTTTCTGCTTTTCTTTGACATACACATTTGTGCTCTAAGAAATGATACCAAAACTATGAAAGAATGCTAACAAGTACCATGAAGGACTGCCCTGGATACAATTTGGTAATGACTTTGAGTGCTTCTTGACAAGAAAACAGTGTTAAAATATTGTAGATAGCCCCTGGGTGGCAGTGCGTGGCAAGTCCTGATGCCAACAGAAACACTTTCAGTGTAAAGAGACATACATGTGTGCATATGTTTGTATATGATATATATGCATGTGTTTTATGTATATATGACATATGTATGTCGATGTCTGTGAATATATTGTATATGTAAAAATCTACTGATGTGTAGTATATGTGTGTTTATATGGTATACATATATATAAACTATAATATGTTATATTCATCTTGCATGACATATGTATATATGCTCTATATATGTGTATATGTGCACTACATGTTTATACAATCACCTCCACATTAAAGAACTTAAAAGTAACTTTCTTTTTGAAAGACACAAACTCTAATTTATCCCATATTTCTTAAGTACAAAAGTGATAATAGTCTAAAAATTATTGGTGCCTTTTAAAGTCTGATGCTAAAAAGGTTCTGGATATCCCAGACATGTGGTGCTATCTGGATAGTTTTTGAAACTGTGCATGTTTGGGTACAGCGGCGATAGAAAAGCCCAGAGAGTAGTGAGCACGTGGCTGGAGGTGTTTTGCGGCCCTGGATTTGCACACTACCAGCCTGTGTGGCAGCCTTGGGGGTAAATTATTTTTAGTACCATTATAACCCTTTTTATTGTTTGAATAGCAGTTTTATGACAAAACATTTATAGTCAGGCTCCTTTTGTACTTGACTGAAAGAGAGCAATCACGGAGAGTGATAAGGCAACAATGGTAATGATAACCGCATTTATAAATACGTGTGGAGTTTAACCGGGCTTGTGGAAATAGACTGATAGCTTTTCTACCTGGACCTGGAGCAAAGACAGGCATGGCGCTTGTGGAAGAGTTGCTCTTTTAAATTTGGGGACAGAAGATGTGTGTATTTGTGTGTGTGTGTGTGTGTGTGTGTGTGTGTGTGTGTGTATTTGTGTATGTGTGTGTATGTTTCTTTGTCATAGATTTTTACTTTCAGTCAGATGTACCCAATTTGCAGCTGTCAGTGTATAGCAAATGTAGAAATATTCTATATTCAGATTGACTATTTTAATCATTTTTGTCAGATTAGGATACTGCAGTTGGATTTTTAAATAAACTACTCAACTCAAATATTAGTTCCTAGAAAAAATGTGACTATTTGTTCTTATCTGGCATTGGTCTATTTCTGTCTCCTGAGAATTTACCTCTCATGAAAAATTGATAATTTTCTCTGTGAAGGAGAAAAGGATGGAGTAGGGAGGAAAACTGTATCTCCAAACTCCAAAGAATGAGGGGCCATTCTGTCCACTTGGTACAAGTGATTTCTTATGTTTATACACTATCATGAGTTTTCTTTATTCCTAATGTTCTGACCATAAGTAAACTGAAACATCCTCTCATCCAGTTATGTTCCTTTGTATTTTTTATTTTTAAATATTTTGTAGCATTAACATAATGACTATAACAATAAAAAGTATTGACTTTGTGCAGTTGTTTTGTATGTACATAAAATGAAAACTATTCAGTGTGGGTTAGAAATAGTATCTTCTCTTTACAAGGTATCCCTAAGGTCTCTTTAAATCAGCCATACAGTGCCAAACTCTGTATTTTGTCTTCCTTTGCCCCTTCTCTTCTTCAGCAAAGTTAATAACTTCTATCACGAAAGGGGAAAATCAATTTATTTATGTCTTGCCTTGTTTCAAAAAGAAATTAAGGTGACTTACAAAGGTACATAAAACAAATTTAAAACTAAGTGAGGGAAATGAAGCCAAGGGGAAGTCAGAGGAGGGAACAGCCGAGCATGGAGTGTAACTAGGGAACCAGGCGCCCTCTGTGACACCTTGGGCACTAGTTAGAGGTGGGCTGCAGGTTTAGTCCTCAGCTTCCTAGCAGACAACACAGTTATGGAAACAATTAATTCCAAAATACAGGCTCAGCATCAAGAGAATAAACAGCTTTCTCAGGCAATGAGCAGCTAGTTCAGGACATAGAGGCTCCTAGGAAATGTTTCTTCTGAGACTTCATAGAGAGGATACTGCATAACTCAGGAGATGTAGTCCTTAACTAGCTTATGGTAAGCACACACATTAGTATAACGAAAACTAGTGGATTGTGTAGCATGCTGAACAGCAAAAATGCCAGTGAAACCAAGTGCAAGGTTCTCATGCATTCAGCAGTCATCTGTTGAGTGTGTCATGTGTGTCTAATGCTGCAGCAAGTAGGAAACAGTAGCATCAAGAGCCACAGTCCATCCCTCATAACTCATAACTTTTCCCTGAAAACTGACATTGACAAGTTACTTAGGTATATGGTGAAGGGTCCTGCAGGTGGTCAGGAGGAGAGGACTAAGGTTAGGTCTGGTGGTCTGACCTAATCCAAGGGTAGATATCGCAAAGCCTAAAGAAATGGTGGATCTGCATAAAACTCAGATAGCACTATACAAATGCCATTTCTAGGAATTTAGTTTTTCATTTGTGCTGAATGGTAGTGGCTTTCAGATCGCGCTTCCTGTCAAGAGTCTGAAACATGCTGCTTCTTCAGTGTTGCCAGTTGAGAGTGAAGCACAAGCCTCATGAATCAGCTGAACCAGGATAGAAAGAAAAGAAAAATTGAGAGGATTTCATCTTTGGCTGATTCTGTTTGTCCATATCATTCTTTAATCATAGGTCTGTTATCTTTTGCAATATGTTTAGTATTTTCTTTAAGCTTTGTTTTTTTAGAGTATAACTCACATACTAACCTGTGTCTTTAGAATTTTAAAACATATTTCCTATCAACAGTGACTGTTAAAGGCATGTTTCAGAAAAGGAATTATTTAGAAGTTTTTTTTTTTTTTTAAACCAGGAAAATGTATAAATCTTCTCTGGAAAATAACACTTTATGCCATTGAGGTATTTATTTTTTTATTAATAATATAATTAGACTATATTTGCTCCTGTTGTGTTGCTATTTAATTTGCTATTAGTGGCATTGAGTATAGTTTTACTTTAGAATATGACGATACGCTATTTTAAGCAATCTGTCTTTTTGGTCTGTACGTCTCCAAGAACTGCCTTATTTGTTTATTTTTAGAGTTACTTTTCCAGATCTTTAATTAGATCTCTTGATATGTGTTTTTCCTCATTTGGAAATGTTTGCAAAAACAGTGGGGAAGGAGGAGAAAGATGTTTAGTAAAAGCTGTATGAAAAGAATTATGAAACCAGGTGTGGTGGCTCATACCTCTAATTTTGGTACCTGCGAGGCTGAGATGGGAGGATTGCAGGTTTGAGGGTAGCCTCAGCAACTTAGCAACACTCTCAGTAACCTTATGAGACCATATTTCAAAACAGAAACTAATATGAAAAAAAAAGGCTGGATATGTAGCTTGAAGGTAGAATCCTCCTGGATTAAAATCCCAATACAAAAAAAAATTTACAAGTCTACTGTTATGATAAAAAGATAAACTTCCAAGCATATTCTGGCTTCATGATGAACTAGAATAACATCCATTTAGTCACTGGTAATTATTTTTGGATAATCAGGCTGTGTAACACTTAAGGAAGACAATTGATGTTTAGTATGAGCTGTTTTTACTAACATAGAAGAGATCTGGAAACTTCTCTAAAAGTAATTCTCAAGTCCAATTATTCTGATTAACAGCCTTCCTTTACTGCTTTACCTGGGCACACAGACCCTCTGGTTATATAAAATCCCCACTCCATTTTTTTTTCTTTTTTCAGAAAAGCTCTGTGTGGGATAATGGAACTCATCTCCTGCATGCTGACATATTCGAAGAATCATAATTTCTTTCCTTAAAGTGGTCATGTCTGTGAGAAATGGGGATAGGAGATAGACAATAGTTTCATCTCTTCTCTTGGTAATGCAGAAATCTTCTGACCTTTAGAATATTCTGAGAACAGAGTCTTCATGCTGTTCTCCATTTCCCGTTCACTTCCACCACCGTCCCCAGCTTTAAACTGTACGGCACAATCACAGGCAATGTGTTCCCTCTTCCTCTCTCTCGGAGATATAAAAGCCACAGAAATGCTAACATTATTATTTTTTGCACTTTTACAGGCTGATTCTGAGAGAGTCAACTCATTTTTCTCTGCCTGCACTTTGAGATAGCATCAACAACAAAATAAGTTATTTCTTCTCGAGCCATTTTAATTAAGGTTCATTATTATACTATTAAACCATTGCTATGGCTTCTTAGGGTTTAAAGACAATAATACAGAGGTAATTTTTTTCCCTTTAGAAATGCATTTAGAGATGGACATGCAGAAAATTAAGCAAAAAACTAAAGCTCCCCCTAGTGTTGTCTACCATTATCTATTTAATTCTTCATGGGTCTTTGGTTTCTTAGCTTATATGAAACTTTTATATACAATGGATAAGAATACAATGATCTAGAACCTAGATTAAATCCTAAAAACAAAACATGATTCTACTTGGAGCCATATTAATTTGTTTCAACATTAGAAATTCCGTTTAAAACTTAGGCAATAATTATCACATAAACCAAATAGGTTTTCTTCTAGGTGATGACTTCCTTTCAGGCACAAAATAATATGAAAAAAAGATGTACTCCTCCAGATTCCTTTATTTGCTATTTTGGTTTTTCAGAGAAAAGCTTTTTTTCATGGCAACATTCACCAGGGCACATTTCCTATTAGAGTCCATTGGAAAAAAAACCTAAATATTACCGATAGTGGGACAGAGAGAGACAATTCACATAAGTATAAAAAAGGTAAAAAATTCAAGCTGGGCTTGGTGGTGCACACTAGTAATCCCAGTACTTGGGAGGCTGAGACAGGATCGCAGGTTTGAAGTCAGCCCTGGTAACTTAGTGAAGCTCTCAGCAACTGAGTGCGATCCAGTTTCCAAATAAAATATAAAAATAATTCTAGGGGTGTAGCCCAGAGGTAGCAGGCCCCTGGGTACCATCTCCAGTACCCCCCTCAAAAAAAATTCAGTAAGAAGCCGGGCATGGTAGCGCACACTTGTAATCCCCGCACTTGGGAGGCGGAGACAGGAGGATAGCGCTGGTTGGGAGCCAGCCTCCCTGGTTTAAGAGACCCTGTTTCCAAATAAAAATATAAAAGTAGGTCTGGGAGTGTAGCCCGGATGTAGAAGGGCTTCCAGGAACCCCAGTACCACCAAAAAAAAAAAAAAAAAAAAAAAAAATCAGTAAGAAATAAGAAAGTATGGGAATAAAGAAAATGCTAAGGAGACAGAGAAGGAAAAAAGGAAATTGCTCTAATTCTAAATAAAAGGGAGTCGGGCGTGGTGGCGCATACTTGTAATCCCAGCATTTGAGAGACTGAGACAGGCTGATTATAGTTCACCGACAGCCTCAGCTACTACTTAGTGAGGCCCTTTGAAACTCAGTGAGACCCTGTTTCAAAATAAAAATAAACAATAGGGCTTAAGGTATAGCTCAGAGGTAGAATGCCCCTAGGGTACATCCCCAGTACTGTAATAATAATAATAATAATAGTAATAATAATAATAATAAAGCTTCAATATAGCATTGTTTTTCAAGGCAGATAAATTTCTAGATGAATATGCTTTTTAATCTTTTAGAAAGAGGATGATGTTAAAAACTCTAAAAGTTGTTTGTAAGATAAGAAATGTTGCCCTACAAAAAAGGTATTTACTAAGTACCATAGCCTGTTTTCTGTTGCTATAACAGAATACCTGAAACTATGTCATTAATAATAAAAGACAGAGATTTGTTTTGCTTCATATTCTGAAGATGGAAGCCCAAGTTTGGGTGGCTGCGTCTGGCGAGGGCCTTGCCCTACTGCATCATAAGATGGTGAGACAATGGAAGGACAAGTGAACACATGTGAAAGGGAAAAAGCACCAGGGGGCCTTGTTATATTATAATCCACTTTCCTGAGAACTAACCCACTTCTGGGAGAAATGAGCTAATCCCTTAATGACTAATTACCTTGTAAAAACCATCAGCTCTCAACACTGTTACACTGGAGACCAAATTTCACCAAGAGTTTTGGAGGGGAAAAAAATGCATTGGAACCATAGTACTAACGTTTTACTTAAAATAGGATATTAAAAAAATAAAGTCTATTGGAAACAGCATTGCACCATCAGGGAAAAGCTGCCATTTTTTTTTTTTTTTTTTTTTTTTTTGTGTGTGTGTGTGTATGTGTGTGTGTTACTGGAGATGGAACCCAGAAGCATTCTACCTCCAAGTTTCACTCCAGCCCTATTTTTTATTCTTTATTTTGAATCAGGGCAACTCACTGAGTTGCAATGGGCCTCACTAAGTAGCTGAGGCTGTCCATGAACCACAATCTTCTTGTCTCAGCCTCCCAAATGCTGGGATTACAAACATGTGCCACCACACCTGGCATTTGTTTTGTTTTAATAAGTAGAAATAGTTATGTTTTTAAGCATCCTTCCCTAAAATTCATAACTGTAATAAAGGTGTAGTATCCAAGTTACAGAGATAAGAGTACAGAAACTTCAAGGATAAAATCCATGTTTCCTCCTTTAAAAAGAATATAAATTTTATTTTGTGGTCAGAGGTACAATTCTTAAATGTCCAACTCAATCAAGAGCCAAAAACAATGCTTCAAGGTCAGTATGGTAACTTTGACAGAGGAATAAAGAATTCCCAAAGAGCAGCTATGCACTGACATTAAATATATCTGCTTCTTTTTCACACCATCTTTGCTTTGATATAATAATGCTATGTGTCTTGTGTACTATTGGGAAATGGTATCAGCACTCAAGGGGTAGTGTTGTAACAGGTAGGGTGGCCACATGTGATTGGATCTTCTGGAGTACTTTCTTTTACATCCTTATATGGTACACTGAGAGTTTTGATCCCAATAGCTTTTCAAGATTAGTTTGTTCATAGCATGCAATTCATTAGCTACCCCAAATCTAGTGGTCTTTGTTGGGGGATGATAATGTTGGCTGTCTGACAGGGATTGATAATGATAGTACTCTGCTGTGGTTGTCAAAAAGTCACCCCAAGAGTGTGTCACACACCTGTTATCCTAGTAGTTGGGAGCCCGAGACAGGAAAATTGCAGGTTCAAGGACAACCTCAGTAATGCAGCAAGACTTTCAACTACCTATTAAGATCTTCTTTAAAAAACAAACAAACAAACAAAGGGGCTGGGGTTGTATTTCAGAAGTAGAACTTGTCCCATTCCCACAGTCACACTATTCAGCAAAGATTTTAGAGTAAACTTTTTATCTTTCTTTTTTTATTTTTTATTTTTATTTTTTGTAGTACTGAGGATAGAACACAGAGGCATTCTATCTCTGTGATAAATCCCCAGCCCTATTTGTTATTGAAACAGTTTCTCACTGAGTTGCAAAGGGTCTCACTAAGTAGCAGAGGCTGTCAGCTACAGGGATCCTCCTATCTCAGCCTCCCAAATGCTGGGATTGCAAAAGTGTGCCATCACACCTGGCTCTTTATCTTTAAGTGTGATATTTAGGTAGCAGTGATGTGATTCCTAATTCTAATAATAGAATCTTTAACTGGCAATGTTCTTAAAAGGCATTGATTCCCACCTTATATTGAAAGTATTAAAAAATACATCTCAAAATGGAGTTATTAAAAGACTAAAATAATAAATATTAGAAACCATCTTAAAAACTAGAGTTGTTGCCTTTTCTGAAATAAGAGTTGGAATTTTCAGTGATATGATTTTTTTTTACCTACTTTTATATTACTTAACCAAATTTAAGTTGAATTAAAAAATCATAAATGTTATGATTCTCTTATATCCAAAATTATTCTTTGGTCTCTCTTATAATTATTATTTTTAGATATTTTGTCCCAACTATAATATTTTCACAGGAGACAATTCCTAAAATTGCTTTTCATTTATATTTGCTGATTTTAGATTTATAAAATTATACAGATGAAAATGCATATATAACATACTACCCAGTCCATCCTTTTATTTTACAAATGAGGAAATTAAGGTCCAGAGTGCTTTTTGGCAGTTTGATAGCCAGTTAATGAATGAGTAAAGATAAAAGGGCCAGTCCATTGTCCTTTACAGTCTTTTGGATTGCATTTTATCAATTTACAGTTTGTTTATTATATCTTTTTGTAGAACTGGGGATTGAACCCAGAGGCATTCTACCTCCAAGCTATACCCTTATCCCCATTTTTAATTCTTGAAACAGAGTCTCAAGAATATTTTAAAACAGAGTCTCACTAAGTTGCAGAGGACCTCACTAAGTAGCTAAGACTAGCCTTGAACCTGCAATCTTCCTGTCTCAGCCTCCCAAGTACTGGGATTACAAGTGTGCATCACCACACCTGGCTTATAGTTTATTTAAAAAATTAAATTCTTATGGAGCTTGCATACCTGTAATCCCAGTACTTGGAAGGCTGAAACAGGATGTTCACAGGTTCAATGCCATTCTCAGCAACACTGTCAGTAACTTAGTGAAATACTGTTTAAAAAAAAAAAATCTAAAGGCCTTGGGATGTAACTTAGAGGTAGAATGACCCTGGGTTCAATCTACATTACCAAATAAATAAATAAAGATTAAAATTATATTTAAAATTTTAAACCATACCAAATAAACATGAAAAAAGAGAGCAATACAATTAATACCATATATTCTACATTGGTGTATTTAAAATCATGTTTCGGGCTATTTCATGTCTTCATTTTAAAAAATAAAGAAGACAGTTTTTGTGTACCCCTGCCCTTCTTTACCTCTCCTTTTATTTTAATATATATTTTTGAACTTTAAAAAATTTAAACATATGGAAAAGTTGAAAGAATCTTCCAATGATGGTCATGTAGCTACCACCTAGATTCTATTAATATTTCCTAAATTACTTTGCCAAATGGATATTCATATGGTTAATCCTACATTCCTCAATATATATATTTTTTGATGCATTTCAAATGAAAATGCACTTTCCCCTAAACACTTCACATGCATATCATGAAGCAGTATCCAATATTTGTTTACATGTCCTTTTGATGTTGAGTTTACATGTAAGGAAGTATACAGTTTTTGAATACTTTCATAAAGTTTTCACAATTTCTACTCTATAACCACTACCATAATGATGTTGTAGAATACTATTACAATCATGATGAATACTATTAAAATACCATTATTGTGATGATGCTGTAGAACACTATTACAACTCCAGAAAATCTCTCAAGCTCCTTCACAGTCAATTCTTGTCCCAAACCACCTAGAAACAACATGGTCTGATATTTTTCACCACAAATGTGTTTTGGCTGACTTATAGCTGAATATAAGTGGAATCAAACAGTAAATCCTTTGAGTAAAACTTCTTTCACTCTGCACAGTAGTTCAAGAATCAATGCGCTGGATGCATTAATTGTAAGCTGCTTTTGATTTCCAAGTAGAGTTCCAGTGTATGGATGTATCTTGATTTGGTTATCCACTTAACCTGTTTATAGAGTGTAGGCTTCCTAATTTTTGTCTATAATAAATAAAACTTCTACAAGAGTAATTCTTACTTTACTGTATTTACTGTTTCAGTAGCATTTCTTTTTTCTATCAGTCTAATTTTAAACTGTCTGACTCAGCTATCATCTTATCCCTTTCAAGACTTTTATCTTGATTCTCATGAGCTGGGCTATGCATGCCTAAACATGATTTACTTCATACTTATCCTATTTTCCAAGCTAAAATAATTGAATATGAGTATTTATGTTTTTAAAAAAATTCAGGAAGTTTTCACAAAATTCACACCATTGTTTTTTAAAAAGTAGATTATTTTTCTGTTCTCTTTGCTTTGGGTACTCCACAAAGCCATATTAGACCTTTTGATAATATCTCATATGTCCCTGAGGTACTATTCAGTTCCTTTTCCATCTTTTTTTCTCTTGTTTTCATTTGGATAATTTACATTGTTCCATCTGCAAGGTCATTCTTTCCTTGGACAGATCCATTCTGCATGAAAACACATCTAGTGGTGTTTTACATTATATTCTATATAATCCAGTTCTAAAAATTCAAATTTTAAAATATAATTTCCTGAGTAATCTTACCAAGATAGCAGAGTAGGAGGTGCCAGCCTTCATACTTCTCCACTACATATATATTTGTAAATATCATATTTTTTGTAAATGTAAACTATTTACTAAATAGTGATCAAAGTTTTATCAGCTTAAAGTAACCTGTTTTAGCTTTAATGTGTTTTATGGAAGCCTCATGGTAAATGCAAAGCAAAATCCTGCAGTAGGTACACAAAAGATTAAAAATAAGAAATCAAGGAGAAGATAATCTAAACACAAAATAAGCCAGTAAGAGAAGTTGAATTTAAAAAAGGATCTATGAAACAGTAAGAAAATATTGAACAAAATGGCAAGAGTAAGTTCTTATCTTTAGATCTTGTAATCCAATATAAAAGGATCAAATGTTCCAATCACAAAACAGAGTGGATAAATGAAGGAAAAACCCAGACCTAACTATTTGCTGCCTACAAAAGATTCACTTCAATGTAAGCATATCCATAGATTAAAAGTGAAAGAATAGAAAACTATTTCATGCACATGGAAACCAAAAGAGAGCACAGGTACTTTTATTTATATCAGATAATTGAAAAAAACTATAAATAATACAAAAATATCATTACATAATTGATTATTGAAGAAGATATAACAATTATGAAATATATGCACCAATTATTTAAAGCAAATATTAATAGAACTGGAGAAAAATATAGACTGAAATCTAAAATGCAGTAAAAGCTGAGAACTTCAATACTTAAGTTGCAATAATAGCTAGATGACTGTGACAGAAAGTCATGAAGGAAACACTGAACTTGAACTGCAATTTGGATGAACAGTTTTTAGGATAGACCATATATTAGGCCACAAAACAGGACTTAATGAGTTGAAAATTGAAATCATATCAAGTGTTTTTTATCACAATGGTATGAAACTAGAAATCAATATTGGAGGGATTTCAAAAAATTTACAAATATGTGAAAAACAACTGACTCCTAAACAGCTATTCCATCAAAGAATAAATTAGAAGGGGAATTTAAATTAGAAGGGAAATTATATTTCATTTGTATCTTGGGACAAATGAAAATGGGAACACAATATACCAAAACTTATGGAATATAGCAAAAGCTGTTCTAAGGAGATATTTTATAGTAACAAATGCTTATATTAAAAATTAAGAAGGATCTCAAACATTTTGAGGAATGAGAAAAAGGACAGACTAAATGTCAGCAGAGGAAGATAACAAAAAAGATCACCATAGAAATTAAATAGAGACTAGTACACAAAATCAATCAAAGTAAGATTTGGTGTTTTGGAAAGATAAAATCAACAAATTTTTTGCTATACTGAGAAAAAGGGGAAAATTGGCAAAGAAATCAGAAATGCAAGAGAGACATTACTAATACCACAAAAGGAACATAAAAAATATGTAAACAGTTACATAACAATAAGCTGGATAGTCTAGAAGAAATGGATAAATTTCTAGATACATATAAACTATCAAGACTTAATCAGGAATAAATAGAAATTCAGGTGTGATGGAACACATCTGTAATCCCAGTGCTTGGGAGACCGAGGCCGGAGGATCATAGGCTTGAGGCTAGCCTTAGCAACTTAGCAAAACCCCATTTCAAAATAAGAAAAAAATTTAAAAGGCTAGGAATGTAACTTGGAGGTGGAATGCCCCTGGGTTCAATCTCCAGTACTGAAATATAAAACAAAATGAAACAAAACCAAGAAGAAGAAATAAAAAATCTGAGCATGCCAATGACAAGTAAGGAAATTGGAATAGTAATAGTTGCCCATCAAAGAAAAGCCCAGGATCTCAAGCTTCTACTACTAAATTCTACTAAACATTTAAAGATATAATACGAATCCTCCTCAATATCTTCCAAAAGACTAAAAGAAAAGGAAACTTTTTAAAAATAGTGCTACAGATTGAACTTATGGGATTCTACCTGTGAGAGACACTATTTTAGTTTTTATTTGGAAACAGGATCTCTATAAATTGCTGAGAATTTCAGTTGCGGAGGCTGGCTTCAAACCTGTGATCTTCCCTGTCTCATCCTCCCAAGTACTGGGATTACAAGTGTGTGTCACCATGCCTGCCTCCAAAACTATTTTTTAAGACCAGCATTATCCTTATAACAGAGCGAAAGACACTACTATAAACAAAATTATGGTCCAGTATTACTTTGGAAGATGATGTAAATATCCACAAAATATCACAGATATGCAATTTTTAATATGCAATGGCATATTAAAAGGATCACTCATCATCATCATCAAGAGATTTATTTCAGGGATGCAGGGGATGATTTAATATATACAAATCAAGAAATGGCATACACCACGTTAACAAAATGAAGTACAAGATTATATGATAAGTTTAATAGGTGCAGAGAAAAATGGACAAATCCAGATTCTTTCATGATAAAAAAGTCTCAACAATTAGGTATAAAAGAAATGTACCTAAACACAAACACACAACCACCCCATATCCAGCATCAGACTCAATGGTGAAAAGTTGAAAAGCTTCCTTCCAATATCAGGAACAGGACAAGGATTCTCCACACACCATTTCTACTCAACACAGTACTGGAAGTTCTATTCAGAGCAATTGGAAAGAAATAAAAGACACTCCAACTGGAGAGGAAAAGGTTAAGTGATCTCAGTTTGTAGAGCTCTACAAACTGAGATCACTTAACTCCAAACCTGTTAGAAGTAATAAACCCCAAACCTGTTAGAACTAATAAACAATTTCTGTAGAGTTGTAGGATACAAAGTCAACATACATTAGCAGTCATATTTCCATGTACTAACAACAAACTCTCTGTATTACTACTTAGCCTTACAAAAAAGGAATTCTGTCATTTGCAACATGCATAATACTGAAGGCCATTATGTTAAGTGTAGTCAGCCAGGGAAAGAAAGACAAGTCTCATTTATATGTGGAAGGTGAAAAGTCAGACTCACGCTGGGCGTGGTGGTGCACGCTTGTAATCCCCGAGCTTGGGAGGCGGAGACAGGAGGATCGCACAGGTTTGAAGCTGCCTTGCTGGCTTAAGAGACCCTGTTTCCAAATAAAATATAAAATAGGTCTGGGAGTGTAGCCCAGAGGTAGAAAGGTTCCATCCCCGGTACCACCAAAAAAAAAAAAAAAAAAAAAAAAAAAAAAAAAAAAGTCAAATTCAGAATCGGAGAGTAAACTGGTGGCTCCCCTAGGCTGGGTGGGTAGGGGAAATAAAGAGGTGTTGGTCAAAGAACATTAAATTCTCTTTAGGCTGGAGATATATTGAATACCATAGTAGTGCAGTTAATAGCAAGATATCGCACACTTTTGCTTAGGGTAGATTTTAAGTGTTTTCATCCTTTTCCCAAAATGTTAAGTATGTGAAGTAATGCATATGTCCATTAATTCTAATTTGTTAAAAATGTAAATGATGGCCCAATGGGATTAACCAGTGTGTCAAAAAGGTAATTTGACAGGAAAAGAACATTTCCAGAGCTCGGTTGGGATTATTTTATAGGACTGAAACTAGGAGTATACTCAACCAGCAAAGAAGTTATCCGGCTAATGGACTTGTTGCAGGTAGAAGCACGGCAAAGTCTCTCTGTTTGGGGGACACTGAGACTGAGGATGGTTATTCTATGGCCAGGGTGCTTAGTGGAACTAAAATTAACTGGATAGTGGTACTTTAGTTATGTGGGTAGGGAAACAGCAGTGGGTTCAGCCACTATATTCAACTCTTCTTGTGAAGTCAGAAGTTGACTGGCCTTGTGTGGAAAAAATCAATAAAGCATTTATAACCCTTCATGAAAGAAGAGATTTTTGAAAAGAGAATATGTCGGTTACATGGAGAGATGACCCCGTGTGAAGGTGGGAAGGGTTAGAGTAAGCGGATTAAGCAGTAGCGACTACAGGGAACACACGCCAGGTTTTTTTTGATTTATGTTAGCGTTCACGTAGTGAGTGCTATCTGGAGAATAGTAGTGCTTTTCAGACCCTATTGATGGAGCTCCACACACACTTGGCAGCTTTGCGAAGTTGCTGGAGTGTGCTGTACCAAAGGATTCCTTTTGTGTGTAGCTGATGATCCTTTTAGTTCTTAAGGGATGTCTGTATAGTTTAGGTAGGTGGCATTTTGGTGCAGGCTTCCTATTTGTACAAAGGTAGGATCAGTTACTTTTTCTCTTTAAAATTTCTGTACAGCCAAATTTACTATTGTCTAAGAGTGCTAGAATTGAATGCTCAGTCCTCTTCCTCAGCTCCAGCCTCATTGCTCTTCCTTTTACATTGTTACTTAGGGTGAATTTAGTGGGCATGGACATGTTAGGTTAGCAAATACATGACACAATCCCTTTATCTTTTTTTTTTTTTTTTGGTGGTACTGGGGTTCCTGGAAGCCCTTCTACCTCCGGGCTACACTCCCAGACCTATTTTTGCATTTTATATTTGGAAACAGGGTCTCCTAAGCCAGCGTGCGCGGCTGGCTTCGAACCTGCGCGATCCTCCTGTCTCTGCCTCCCAAGCGCGGGGATTACAAGTGTGTGCCACCACGCCCGGCCAATCCCTTTATCTTAACGTTGGTTAAAATTTGATGAATATTTGAAGTGGTCTACATTTGTACTACATATGTGGTACCCTGGATCTTAAGGGACATTAACTCCAAGGGGTTAAATTATTGAATTCAGAAACATAATATGATATAAAGGAATATAGATATACAAATATTTTATGGATGCATATTTCTCAACTGAAGAAGGTTTAGCTTGTTGCGAATTGAGTATATTTTCTCAGAGTACAAACAAGTTACTCAAGTGGATGGGTCCTTGGGCTAAATCTGCCTGCTGCCTCTTAAAGCTTTATTGTTGTACCTTATATGATTTCTACCAAAGCTGCTTTCTAATTTGTAAATGTGAAATTGACTGAATCAAAGTCCTAGAAGATTCAAAAAATCTAATCCAGTGTGATGTAGTGCAAAACACAATTTAAGATTTAAATAATTCTGCAACTCAAGAAGCTGCTTTCCGATCGACTCTTTCCTCTATCACCACAAAGCTAGACTCCTGCTATAATTCTCTCTTCACAAGACAGGCATCTCTTCTATGCATCTTTTGGCAACCTTAAAAAAAAAATTTACCCTTGCACTGGCTCACTTGGTTTAGTGGTCTGGAAATTTGAAAATGAGGTTGTGTGTTAAAGGTAACCCCCTGCAGAGACTTTGGCAGCATGGGGCTTGCGGGAGCAGAGCAACAATGGCTCCTGTAAGAGCCATTACAAGAGCCTCGTGGAAGAGCTGTGGAGCTGATGTGAGGGGGACCAGCAGGAAAGGCTGATTTCCTCACACCAAAGCTCTTCTGCCCCAGGCATCTTCCTCTGACTGTCACCCTATTAATGCACAGCAATTGCTAGGCAATCTCCAAGTCATCACCTTCTGAAAAATAACAGATGGGTTAACTGGCTTGGGGTCACTCAGTGAGTCAGGGACAGAGCTGAGGGTTAAGACCCTGGTCGGTTGGCCTCCTTATACCCATCCTGGTATACAAGCAGATATGTTGGCTGTGCCTCCATCAGCATTTCTAATACATACAGAACAAGCTTATTAAACAGCTCTAAGTTGATTACACCAGATTTATACCCAATTTCTTTTTCTTTCATCTAAAAAATTAAAAAAATCCTGATAACATACCACTTACAATAAAAAAAAATGTTTCCTAATTATACTTACTGCTTTTCTGCATCACCTCCTTATATCAAATAGTGAGCTTTCCATGTCTCACCATATTTTATCCTTAAAAATATCAAATCTGAGGTTAAAAGTTACCAGCTTTGCTCTGAGTTTTCAAAGAGTTTTCTTTTTTTCCTTAAGTGACTACTCTGACACCATATATGAGTTGCCACAGTTAAGTAGTGGCTACTTTGATTACATGCGGGGGAAACAGGAAATCATATTTAATTGATATCTGCACACAAGAAAAAATGACTTTAATTGACAACTTCAAACTTCTGAATTTACAACCAAGTTTTTATCCAGAAGCACTTGAGAGAGAAAACTGAACTTACTGAACCTCAGAGCTCAAGCACTTCCTCCTGACCAACTGCCAAAATGAATCAAAGGCATGAGAAAGAGTGAGGGGGGGTGGTGGGGAGAGAGAGAGAGAGAGAGAGAGAGAGAGAGAGAGAGAGAGAGAGAGAGAGAGAGAGAGAATGAGAATGAATATTTCACACACAATTTGGGAAGATGAATAATAGACTGGATTGTGAAGGAAAGCCTCTCTCAAATTAGTAGTTCATCATATTTCTCTGTGTGTGTGATCTTGAACTCAGAATAAAGTTTGAAAATCTCAATATTGTAAATCTTTCCATACAGATTTGTCATATGCAAATTGTTAAATACAATTCCGGGCACTACCTGAACTTCTTAAAATACCACTGAAAATCTCTAAATTAAGAAATCTCATACTAAATGAAAACACCTAGAAAAAACCTAGAATAAAACAATTGGAAATAAAATATTTGTAAATAATATCGAACCCAATTTAAGGATTTGTAACTAAGGAATGTACCTCTGATGTATTTTTTCTCAAGAAATAAATCGTGTTTTCAACCCCAAACCTTCGAATTCTCACTTTTGAAATCTCTATTTTTTATAACACTCCTCTATAAAATACTATTCTTACTTAATTTGTATCATCATGAAATTAAGCAGAGAAAGGAACTGTGAAAAGTCATTTGAAATTCTAATGCAACGTGTGGCTACTAGATTAGTGGAAACCTATAACACTTTTAAAAGTAAAACTACTATTATAATTTTCCAAATTCTACAATTATTCCAGACATTTTCTGTGTGACCTAAAGTTTTCATACTTAGATAAAATAGCTAATTTTTTTTTATCATCTCTGGAGATGATACACAGCTGGTCAACATCTTCTGGGTAATACTGCTAGGAGAGGTACATTTTTCTTTAATCAACTAAAATATGTAGATAATAGGTTGTTTTGATTGTATATTTAGTCTTGATCAGCTTCTAAAAGACTTTGCTGTGATTTAAACTCCTTGATTTTCAGTTTATGAACCAGTTTCTTTGGAACAAGCAAAACATGTTAAAATAGCAATTACTCTCGTAATTGCAGATAGCTGAAAGTTCCTGGATTTTTGATGCTCTTATTTTAGGTTTGATTTTCAATATGTTTTTGATTGCCTCCCTCAAATTTCTTTGCATTTTTGTAGTTACATATATATTTTTTAAACCATGTTTATAGTTTTAAGTTCATCAGGAAAACTAAAAAAAGGAAGTCAATCTGCTGGAATGGAAAGTATGTAAAAGAAAAATCCTCCCATCTCTGAAGATGCCACATTCCTTTTAAAGAGGTTCATTCAAATATGAAAACTTTCTTGATCATTTGATGCTTATTTTAAATTGAAATGTTATTAACACTTTCTTTTAGATTCCTTGCAAACCACACCTGAATTATAGTTTAAGAGCTAAGTTTCATAAGGAAAGGAATTTGTTTTTCTTTCTACTCCATCTCTTTTCTCTTTAAAAATGGCTGGAAGTTTTTCATTTTCCTATAGTATGCTGGTTACTAAGCTGTGGATCCTCTCAAGTGTTATATGTGATACAAAATGTTTCCCATTTGCTAGTGTTTCCTCAGAATCCTAGAAGGTAACTCAGGGTGACATATGTCCTAGTCAAAGGGACTCTCTATCTTACTTTTTTTCCTAATTACAAACTTACTTATATATTGACTTCATGCCCTTAGCTATTATTCCCTTGCCTTGAGATGCTATTTTTAATTCAAGGAGACCTTTACATTGATTTTAATCAAGATATTAATTAAAAATAGGAATAAGAAGAATTTTGTGCATTTTTTCTCATAAATTATCTAATATTCTACATTCTGTTGTGGCAGCAGATGATGTGAGATCACAGTTTTACAAATACACATGATAAACATAATGCAACAATATTAGAAATCAATAGTGTGTGTTTTATTGTACACTGTACCTAAAATATACAATGTGGCGACTTACATAAATCATTTATTCACAGTCATGATTGATGACCTCATAACTCAGGAGTGACGGGGCAAAGCAGAGCCCCAAACGAGTTATGAAATGTCATCAATAACAAGTGGAAACAAATGATTTATCCAGTGTCACAGCCCATTGTATGTTCAGTGTATGCAACAGCAGTTAATGATAAAACCCCCCAAATGGGTGCAGCGTGTGTTTTATCTGTCATATATGCACATACTCTTCCTGCACTATTTTACACTAGGTTAGTGCTTATTGGCCATGAAGAAAATGATCAAGGTTGAAGTAGGGATGTGGGTTGATGGAGAATATACAGTCACTCTCTGTATAAATCCTGTTGGAATCTCTTTCCATTTGACTAGCCACCTCTTTTTTTCTTTTTTCAATATTTATCCCTTTTCTAGCAAAGGAAACACACAGAAAAGAATATCCTCAGTGATGCAATTCATACCGTTTCCTTTTAGCTGACATTCTAGAAGACTTGATTTTTAAAGTTAAAGAATGGTACATGACTTTAACACTATCATCCCCCCACCCCCCGTGTGTCTTTTTTTTTTTTTTTGAGCATGACACTTAGGACAAAGGAGTTTTATGTTCCTATTTAAACACAGTAAGAATATGAATATTAAATTACTTTTTAATTTTCTAACATCATTCTATTTGTCTTACGTATATTTGAAAGTCCTGTATGTTTCATGTAGAGATATTTTTTTGAAACACTAGAGTATATTTATAGTCTCATATATTTAGTGATGTGTTTCATTGAGACTAGAAATATTGGTGGTTACTGAAAGCTTACTTTTGAGGTTAATTTGGTAAGATTCATGTTCCACACTCAAAATTAATATTAACTTCTAAGAACAGGATGCCATGTGAAGTGAATGTCAGTTTTGTTCTTTTGAACTGAATAAAAAAATGGTTACTTAGCCGGGCGTGGTGGCACACGCTTGTAATCCCCGCGCTTGGGAGGCTGAGACAGGAGGATCGCATGGGTTCGAAGCCAGCCTCAGCTACTTAGTGAGTCTCTCAGCAACTTAGTGAGACCCTGTTTCCAAATAAAATATAGAAAAGGTCTGGGAGTATAGCCCAGAGGTAGAAAGCCTCTGGGTTCCACCCCCAGTACCACCAAAAAAAAAAAAAAAAAAAAAAAAGGTTACTTATTACACTCTCCACATTACTGACTCAGAAAACCACAGAACCTTGATAGAACTTCATCAAGTGGTTTCAAGAGACAATAATATGTGTACCATGCTGTACTAGTTGTAGTGAAAACTTCAGCAGATATAGCTTCTACCTGAAATGAACAGATAAAAGGTGAAGACACGATCAGGTATAAGGATGTCTTTTTGGACTTTAGCTATTATAGAAAATGCATGTCATTTGTGAAAACTGTACTGTATGAAAGTAAACAAGTCAAGTTCTGCAGCTCCCTGTTGATTTATCTTGAATATAGCATTACAGTGTATGCTGAATAGGTCCACTTCTTCAAATACCCACTTTCACCATTGTAGTCTAAGCAAATCCTTTTTTATTTTTGAGCTACCTACTATAAAATTTCTGAAATTTATTCTTCATTTCTTCTTATCTCCCTCCCACCAACATATTCTGCATATTTTTTATTTAAAACAATGCAGCATTCCCTGCTGTAGCTCTTCAATATCTTCACAATAGCTTTAGGACAAATCTAAAAGCCTCTAAGGATCCACGTTCCTTTTTCACTTTAGCTGCATGTTCTTTTTTTATTTCCCCCAAAGGGCTGAGCTCTCTATAACTTTGGTCCTTCTATTTCACTATGCGTTCTGCTTGGAGTCTCTTCTCTTTGCCTGGTTATAGTCCACACATTGTATAGATCTCTCCTAAAATTACTTTCTTGAATAAGTCATTCTTGAATCCTTACCTAAACTGGGCCCTATTGTAATTTGTTCCTCCTTTATAATGACTATCATATGTTTTATAATATGCTTTTATTGGTGCAGTATAGTATCATATCTATAATGTAAATCATGTTGGCAATGACATATATACACATCTTATCCACTTCCAAATAGGGAGTACTGAGACTGACATTGGTGTGTTCACATATGTATACATAGTTGATGGTAGTATTTCCATTAATGAACTTCAAGCTTCCTCCTTCCCTTCCCTTAGATCTCCTCCCAGGCTTCACTGAGGTTTCTCCTCCATTATCTGGAGTCCCTCTTGCATCCCAATTACTCCTTGCCTTTTCATACATGAAAAAAACATATGACCCTTCACTTCCTGTGATTGGATAATCTCACTTAACAATGTTTTCCAGGTCCTTTCATTTTCTTGTAAATAACATAATTTTGTTCTTCTTTATTGCTGAGTAGAATTCCATTGTGTGCATTTTTCCATAATTTTGTAATCCATTCATCTGATGATGGACACCAGGTTGGTTCCACAATTTGGCTATTGTGAATTGTGCTACTATGAACATGGGTAGGCATATATTACTGTAGTTCTCTGGCTTCAACCCCTTTGGAAAGACACCCAGAAGTGATATAGCTGGATCATATGGTGGATCCATTCCCAGTTTTCTAAGGAATCTCCACACTGATCTCCATACTGCATACTCATTTGCAATCCCACCAACAGTGTAGAAGAGTTTCTATTTTTCCACATCCTCACCAACATTTATTGTTATTTGACTTCTTGATTATTGCCATTCTGATTGGGGATAGATAGAATCTCAATGTAGTTTTGATGTTCATTTCCTTGATTGCTAATGACATTGAACATTTTTCATGTATCTATTGACTATTTGTATTTTTCTTTTGTGAAGTGTCTATTCAACTCAGTTGCCCAATTTTTGATTTGGTTATTTTTTTTTTTAATGTAAAGTCTCTTCTTTATATATTCTAGATATTAGTCCTATGTCAGAGGGATAGCTAACAAAGATCTTACCCATGTGATTGGCTTTCTCTTCAGACTCTTGATATGTAAAAGCTTTCTAGTCTATTGCCATCCTACTTATTATTCTTGTTTTAATTTCCTAAGGTTTAGGGATCTTGTTGAAGTACTTTCCATCTGTGCCTATATCTTGAAATTTTAAACCTATGACCTCCTCTAGTAGCTTCACAGTATTTGGTCTAACTTACAGGTCTTTGATCCATCTTGAGCTGACTTCCATGCAGGGTGAGAGGTAAGGATTTGGTTCCATTTTTCTACAAATGGATAACCAGTTTTCCCAAAATCATTGGTTGAAAAGGCTGTCTTTTCTCTAGTGTATGTCTAGCACTTTTGTCAAAAATAAATTGACTATAAGTGTGTGGATTTATTTCTGTATTTTCTATTCTGTTCCATTGGTCTATGTATTTGTTTTAGTGCCAATACCATGTTGTTTTTACTACTATAACTCGGTAGTATAATTTGAAGTGAGAAATTGTGATGCTTCGTGCATGGTTCTTATTGCTGATAATTGTTATTCTGAGTCTTTTTTTCTTCATATGAAATTTATGACTAATTTTTCTAATTCTATGAAGAATTATATTAGTATTTTGATAGAGACTGCATTGACCCTGTACATCACTTTTAGTAGAATGGCCATTTAAAAAAATTTTTTTATTGGTGAATTGTATTCATACATCATAATTGGGGTAAAAACTTATGTGGACATACATGTACACATCATCCATTTAGCCCCTACCCAATTCCCACCCCATTCCCTCCCTATTCCTCCTTCCCATGCTTGGCTTAGTGGTTGACTTTGATATGTTTAGGTACATTGTGTGCTTTAGAGAATTTCCTTCTTCCCCCTCCCATCCCCTCATTTAGGTTGTCTTCTTTGCTCCTCTATAGGATTTCCTTTTTCATCTAGAGTTAGTCCTATGACCCATTTCTCCTTAGCTTTCACATATTAGGGAAAGCATCTGATTTCTTACTTTTTGTGACTGACTAATCTCGCTTAGCATAATGAAACAAAATAGAAGATACACAAACAAACCCACACACCTATAGTTAATTGATCTTTGACCAAATGGCCAAACTCATATGCTGGAGAAAAGACAGCCTTTTCAACAAATGGTGCTGGGAGAACTGGATATCTATTTGTAGAAAGATGGAACTAAACCCTTACCTCTCACCATGCACAGGAATCAACTCAAGATGGATTAAAGATCTAGAAATCAGAACAGAGACTGTGAAGCTATTAGAGGAAGGCATAGGTTCAGCACTCCAACATATAGGCAAAGGTAGTAGCTTTCTCAATAAGACCTTCAAAGTGCAGTTAATTAAAACAAGAATTAACAAGTGGGATGGCATCAAACTAAAAAGTTTCTGCTCATTAGAGCAAACCATCAAGGATCTAAAGAGAAAGCCTACAGAATGAGAGAAGGGTTTTACTAGCTACCACTCTGATAGAGGGCTAA
This sequence comes from Muscardinus avellanarius, assembly GCF_963383645.1. Taxonomy (NCBI): domain Eukaryota; kingdom Metazoa; phylum Chordata; class Mammalia; order Rodentia; family Gliridae; genus Muscardinus; species Muscardinus avellanarius. The sequence goes on from NC_137794.1 coordinate 51,959,639, forward strand.
TATCCAGAATATACAAAGAGCTGAAAACACTCTATACTAGCAAAACAACTCAATTAAGAAATGGGCAACTGAATTGAATAGAGACTTCACAGAAGAAGAGATACTAATGACCAGTAGATACATGAAAAAAATGTTCATCATTAGCCACCAGGGAGATGCAAATCAAAACTATACTGAGGTTTATCTAACCCCAGTCAGAATGGCAAGCATAAAAAATTCAAATAACAACAAAATGCTGTCAAGGATGTGGGGAAATAGGAACTCTTTTACACTGTTAGTGGGAGTAAAAACTAGTTTAGCCCCTATGAATATCAGTGTGGAGATTTCTTAGAAAACTGGGAATGGATTCACCATATTATCCATACCACTCCTGGGTATCTTTCCAAAAGGGTTGAAATCAGAAAACTAAGTAACATATACATATTTATGTTCATAGCAGCACAATTCACAATATCCAAAATATGGAACCAACCTAGGTCTCTATCAACAGATGAATGGATTGCAAAATTATGGGGAATACACACAATGGAATTCTACTCAGCCATAAAGAACAAAATCATGCCATTCATAAGAAGATGGAAAGACCTGGAGAACATTATGTTAAGTGAGATCAGCCAAGCACAGAAACAGAAAGAGAAGGAACATATGTTTTCTCTAATATGCTCAAATGAGGGAGTATTAGGGATACCAGAGGGACTGCAGATATTGGAGGGGAAACCTCAGCAAAGCCAGAAAGGAAAGGTAGGGTAGGAAGAAGGCTGAGGTTAATTAATGGAAAAGCTACATTCAAATATGTGTATACATGTGGATATAACATAGTTAACCTGGATAATCAGTATTGGGAGGAAGGGAAGAGGGGAAACAGAGGGGGAGGGCACCATGTAATGCATGACTATATATGCTCTTGTCAACATGACCCACATTTAAGACAATAATGCACCAATAAAACTAAAAAAAAAAATCCAGAGCAGCATTTGGGAAACACTGAACCAAATAATATTCAAGAGCAAATATAATACTAAGAGGATATAAAATTATATTTTAGCAAGAAGGGTTGAAGGAGTTGAATATATTTAATATAAAAAACAAGGCATTGTAATTGTCTTTTAGTATTTTAAATCTTAGCAGATACAAAAATAATCTTTGTTATTCACACTTGGACTGATGGTAAATATTTGGTAAAATATTCTGGCATTTTTATTTGGTATCAGCATGAAATTTATTAATTTTAAGTGCTGTTCATGAAATGAATCACCTTGGTAATTTCCAGGGTCTCTTACTGGAGATTTTTTAAGTGAAGGCTGGATACCTGAGGGAAGAGAATATGTCAAACTTCATTTAACATTCATCCTTCCAAAGAGGGACATGATAGAGAAGTTACCAGAGTCCTAGTCATGTTGGTGACAGGATATACATTAAAAAAACACCTGTTCTGTCTCTACCTCATGTGATATGATTAGAAAGATTATTATCCTATATCTCTTTGTCCTAGAAATTTCTACCATTAACTATTCATTCATTTTAAGAGATTAAAGGTTGTTTACCAACTGAGAATATCTTGTGAAAAGGTAACATAATAAGCCATTTTTACTTGCCAATTTCAACATAAATTGCTGAAGGAATCGCGTGCAGAAAAGTTCATTTGTGAAGGTGGTGAATGGGAATGAAGAGAGGACATGAACTCTGTCAAACTAGTTGAGGGATGCCAAAATGGGATGCTGAATTTGAGGATAAGAAAAACCTCAGAAAGCACAATATATTGTGGGAAAGGGGCATAGCAAAACAACCAAATCTAAATTTCTAGGCCTCATTATCTTTCTTAGAGTTATTTCTAGTCCTTCCTTATTTAGATTTGGTTATTAGGAAGGCATTTTATTTACTATGTCTCTTGCCCATTTCTATGATTAAAGTTTATCTAATTCCATTGAAATTATTCCTCAATTTGACAATAGCTGGTGATGGGATTAGGTGTTTCCTTTTGAAATTGGGTTGGTAGTTCCTTGTATCCATGTCTGCAGGAGAATATCTGTTAAATAAGGACCAAATTTTTTTTTTTAATTGACTTTATGTATGGAAACTGGCAATGTATTTGGGGATTTGAAATTGGGCAGTTGTCCCTAGGATATGGTAAATTTGTATTAGCTGTTTCCTTCTTGTGGTTGGGAAACTCTGTGTGATGACAAAGAGCATTTCCTCTTTCCATAGGCCATTTCTTCTTACCTGAGGCCCATGCCAAGGCACATTTTTGTTAGTGAGAGAGAGACTGCCATTCTCTCCTTTCACTCAACATGTGTGATCATTGTCCTTTAAAACCATACCTACCATATCTTAACTTTATTTTTGCTCTAATTTCATCAAGATAAGAATGCTTGGGGGAATGAAAATGGGAAAGAGAAAATACAAGGAAATTCCTTGTGTCACCCCAGACATGGCTCTGAGGTTGGGCATTAAAGTGATTCTGTGGCTGCAAGTGGTTTGGGGAAGACTGAGAAGTGGTATCATTCTAGGTCCTTCCAATTGGCTTTCTAAGGAGAGACTATGGTTTTCTACTAGGGTGGGCCAAGTCAGGCCTCGCTTCACCATATCTAGAAGTTTTATTCTAGAAGTTTTCAATATATAAATCAAGATAGGTCACCATTTATTTTAGTATTAAGAGTCCTATGGTCAGTCATTGTCAAAATTCAATCTGATGATTTCTTCAGCTGTAATACTTATTATTGTAGTAACCATATTCTTTTTTTCCTTTTGAAATTTGAATCTCTGTATCCTTAAAATCTCATCCCAATTGAGACCAAGGGATCCACTTTAGTGTAAACATGTACTAGTCTTCTTGCCTTAAGAGAATGGCAATGACTTTGATTTCTGATTGCTAGTTCTTGAGCAATTAATTTTTCTTTTTTTTTGTGTGTGAAAGAAGTATGTTTTGGCCTGTAAGAAATAAAATATGGCTGGGCCTGGTAGTCCACGCTGGTAATTCTAGCATTCCAGAGGCTGAGATTAGAGGATAGAGGTTCACGGGCAGCCTCAGCTACTTAGTGAGGCTCTCTGCAACTTAGTGAGACCTTGTTTCAAAATAAAGAATAAAAAATGAGGCAGAGGGTGTAGCTCAGAGGTCTAATGCCCCTGGGTTTCATCCCCAGACCTGCAAAAAACCCCAAAAAAACCAAGAAATAAAATTGGTTACATATAATAAATTACTCTACCAGTCCTATTTCCCTAAGCCTTGTATTCCCTTTTTCATGTAATTCCAAAATGTTTCTAGCATCCTTACAAAATTATTTTAGAATACTAATTGGTTTATGTTTTAGGTGAGTACTTGATTACATGTTGATATCTGATGAAAGTCTGGAAGAAAATAGGGTGTGGCACGATGAGCTCCCCCATATTCTACTGAAACTCTTTAGTCAGCAAAGGCCTTCTCTCTGGTAATGACCTGACAGTGACCTCTATGGAGGCTGTTCCATTGTAAGGGGTATTAAATTCAAAAGCTTCTGCACAGCAAAGAAAATCAATAGTCTGAAGAAAGAACATACAGAATGGGAAAAAAATCTTTGCCAGCTACTCCTCAGATAGACTAATATCTAGAAAATATAAGGAACCTATAAAAAACTTAGCACTGGAAAATAAAAAATGGGTGATTAAACTGAATAGATACTTCTTAAAAGAAAAATTACAAATTGCCAATAAGTATATGAAAAATATTCAAAATGATTAGCAATCAGGGAAATATAAATTAAAACAATACTGAGATTTCATCTAACTCCAGTTAGAATGGCAATCATCAAGAATACAAACAACAATATTTGCTGCTGATGATGTGGGGAAATAGGGACTCTCATACACTGTCGGTGGGACTGCAAATGAGTAAACCCACTATGGAGATCCGCATAGAGGTCTCTCAAAAGACTAGGAATGAAATTACCAAAGATATTCTTTTAAGGCAGGCAGAGAAATTCCTTATTTGCTCCTTTTGGGTTTATGTAAGAACATGCTATTTTTTTCTTGTACATTTTCAATGCATTTATAAACTACTAATCCACCTGATCATCTTGCATTATTTTGCTTATTACACTTTATTTTGGAAACCACAACTCATTTCACAAAAGTTGTACCCTCACACTTTATTCCAGATGACAATGGGTGGTAACTAAATTAGCTATTTTACTACTGGTGGGTGACCTTAATCTACTGATATTTAACCCTTCTGGCAAACAGGTCCTCTTTCTTTCTTTCTTTCTTTCTTTCTTTCTTTCTTTCTTTCTTTCTTTCTTTCTTTAAAAATTTTAAAATTTTTTATGTGATATAGGAGAAACCTCAGCAAAGCTAGAATGGAAAGGTAGGAGAGGAAGAAGGCTGAGGTTAATTAATGGAGGAGCTACATTCAAATATGTGTGAAAGTATGAATGTAGCAAGGTCCTCACTTATTTTTAAAAAAACTCATATTTTTTGGAGTTATTTTATCTATAATTGTTCCTTATAAGTAATTTTATATTAGCCAAGGTTTCATTTGCTGATAATAGAAACTACTTCAGCTACTTTAAGCACAAGAAAATTAGATAGAAATAACTATATGCTTACAAAATGTTGAAAGTTTAGAGAGAGTATGAACAAGATTGGGCCTTCAGGGAGACTCCCAGGATAATGTTGCAGAACCATCAAAAGGCTGGAGAATCAAGAATCTACCACCAACACTGGAGACTCAGAGCTATTCCACACCACTAGATCTGACCCAGAGAGAATGATCACAGCTTCTCTACCACTTGAAGTAGTACCAGATTCAAATGTTATGCCAGTTCATCTAATAGATTACACCTAAAATACATCTAGAATTCCAGATAGAAGGAAATGTAAAAGTATGGTTTTGACTTTCTGCCTCTGGAATAAAAAACTTTATATAAATATCACAGTTGTAAATTCATGGTAAACTCTCAGTGTTAGTTATTTTTATTTTTACAAAGAAAGCATATCATGGGTCATTTGAGTGCATTCTACTGTTCAGAATAAGCTTGTGCCTTGGGTTCTTTATATATATGGTCCTTGCTAGCAGAGAATGATTTTTATGCACACGAATTTTATTTCCAATTGCCCTGTTGGCAGGTGTCTAAAGATTTTTGCATCTAATCCACTCACCTTACTGTAATTTTCGTGTAACTTCCTATAGTTAATATTTGAGTTCTTATGTCATGAATTATTAAAATAAATTGTACAATTCTTATGCCTCTTCCACTTGTTAAACCTATTTTAGCATTGTGCAGAAAATTAAAAGATACTAAGTATATAGTGAATAAGAAATGCATTGTGTTGTTATTTGATGTCCTTTAATAATATTCCTCACAGGATCTTAACTTTTGTATTGTTTCTGGAAAGTCCTATGTACTTCTTAGTTTCATAAAAATTGCCTGGTTTATTATTAAAGAATGTGAGGGTATAAACAGTGTTGAGATTCATAGACACTTATCTAATAATGAAAACTCATATATTAATTGTAAATGGTAAACTTGAACCATAACTCTTAAATGGTGATCAAAATATTGACAAAGCTATACTGATGTGAAAGAAAAAGTAGTTCTGAAAATATTGGCTTTGCATAGAAGGTTAAGTTTGGAAGGAATCTCAGATATGACCTCATTTCAGACCTAGAGAGACTGTGAGGCCCAGTTAAAGTGAATTATCCAGAGTGATACAGTTGGTTAACAATCAGATTAAAATGGGAAATCATTCCTGTTGAAGTCCAGTTCAGTCTAAAACTCTAGTCTCTGCAAATACCTTCCCCTTTAAAAATTCTTATTATTCACTACCTATCTGCTCTTTATCCTGTGTTTTTTTTTTTAAAGAGTACATAGGAAACCAAAATGTTCAAATTAGTTTCAATATTGAAATATTTTGATGCTGTTTCAAATGAAGGTTTTGAAGAAGGCTTGTACAAGTTGTTTGCAGAAGACTTTTCCCTACTGTGGCAGCGTATCAATACTTTTAATTTATTTTATTCCTTTTTTTGCCCAATAGCTCCTTTTTTTCATATTCATTGGAGTGGAGCAAAGTTGGCATCCAGTGATTAATTAGTTCAAATATGTTAGTTTTCCAAGGGGAGCCTGTTAGATACTTTCCAGGTCGTTACAAAAAAATGAAATCTATTTCTTATGTTTACAGGTGGTGGCACACTGAATTTAGGTTGGTAACAAGGAATACAATATATTTGCTATATCTGCATCTGCAAGCTTAGTTGCTACTACTCTGTTATGTTAATCTCCAGCAACAATTCAATTTTATATTTGATAACAGGTATATGAGCACTTGTCTCTAATTCTATATTTTGTTAGTAATTTTTGAATTTATTTCTTATTTTGGTGAGGTGACTGGGGTTGCTCTACCACTGTACTATACTCTCAGCCCTTTTTATATTTTATTTTGAGACCGTGTCTCACAAAGTCCCTGAGGTTGGTCTCATATTTGTGATCTTCCTGCATCAGCCTCTCAAGTAGCTGGAATTATAGGTACTCACTATTGTGCCTGGCATCCTTATATTTTTACATTTTAGTTTGCATTTAGCCCAGATTTCCTGGATAGATAATCCTTTCTGATTGCTAAATAGTTTTAAGTGAATTGGGTGACTTATGTAGATGGTAAGCACAAATCTTGTATACAACTATGTAATAATTAGGTAAAAGTCATTCAATTTAATTCATGAAGTCACTCCCCCTCCTTGCTGTCATTAACTTACATGATAAAATGTACATTGTTCTTTAAATTATTATTATGCCATTTTTGTTTTGTTTTTGTTTTGTTGCTAGGGATTGAACCCTGAGTCACTCCATCTCTAAGCTACAACTCCAGATCTTTTTTAACTTTTTATTTTGAAACAAGGTCCCTCTAAATTGCTGAGTTTCACTAACTTGCCTAAGTTGCTGAGTGCCTCACTAAGTTGCTAAGGCTGGCCTCAAAACTGTGATCCTCCTGTCTTAGACTTTTTAAGTATTGAGATTATAAGCATGTGCCACCATACCCATCTAATATGGTGTTTTTCATATTTGAAAATTACTACTTGATCTTGGAACTGAAATAGTAGTCTATACAACCTTCCGTGAAGCTAAGAGATTCTTGGCTGAAATCTTGATGGCAAGGTAGGGAGCACTTTATGTGAATGGACTCAGAGCCCTGGGTAAAGATTATTACCAGATGTTTTTCATAGAAGATTGGCTTTTTCTAGGTTTTAGAGCCATTAAAACCTAGGGGCAAAACTTCACTTGCCTTAATATGGCTGGAGCAAGTATTACGTCTAGTCATTAAGAGACACTATTATGGAAGGTGAGAACTCTACCTTGTGGGGTTCAGTAGTCAGGACAACACATTTTCCTTAAACATCTGCCATATGACTAATGTCATTCAGAGTGCTCTAGGGAACTAAGAGAAGTAGAAATGGGCAAGGCCATGATGACCTGCGAGGGAAGACAAGCACTTGTATTGACCATTTTCCCTCAGCTATAGGGAAGAATGAATGTGAAGTGCTGAATGGTAAGATGCACCCTGAACAATTATGAATGCTAATGTTCTGGTTCTCAAAGGGCTCAGAATATGGCTATTAGTAAAAGCAAAATTATACCTTTATCACTTTTTCCTTTTCATTACTACCTAAAAGAGATCTCATGGGTGGAATGTCACCTTTAATCCTTTCCCGTGTCTATTATGCATTTATTGAACTTCTTTAATTGTAATCATGAAAGTGTCAAGTAAATAGATTAAGGACTGCCAATATTAATTTTTAAGTGTATTACTGTTTCTAAACCTGTGAGCAGTTATCTTTCTTCTTCCTTTGAAAACAAAACCAATGGCTCAGTGTTTTAATTCGGTTTTCTTTTCCCACTTTAAATTTGATTAGTTATTGTACAGCATAAATATATTTCATAAAAATCTCTTATACACACTGAAAAATGAAGAAAAATATGTTGAAATTATTCTTATGGTCTACTTTTAATATAGATAAGTGTTTTTCATAGTTAATGTTTGGATTTCCAGGTTGAGAAAATTTACAAAATTTGTCCAAAATCTACAATTTCCCCTCTCATTTCTCACCATCATAAATCACTACCACAGGCTATTTTTTAAAAAAACCATCAATCTGCATTCAGCTCTGTGCTGTCAATTTCTGCTATTTATTTTTATACTAATGCTGTCTCTTCCTCCCAGAAGAAATCTGTCTCAGGCCACAGAACTGTAATGAATGAATTGCCTTATGTACCCCTATGAGCTGGACTCTTGTAACTAACCCTTTCTTTGTTTTTCTCTTTTTGTAGATGTGGGAAGTTTTCATTAGAAGGCTGAGCAAACTGTCTAGGACTTGACTGATATTCAGTCCTCAGGTCCAGACTAAGACTGTCTTTCTACCCTGTTCCTGACAGTCTCACACTTAGAACTTCAGTTAGGATCACTAACTCTCCAATTCCATTAAATCATGCAGATGAGATACTCTATTGTCCTTGGAGTAGCCAACAAAAAAACCACATGAGAGACAATTGTAGAAGTTCAAGGCTTATGCTGGCTCCTAACTGGCCAAGGCATCATGATGAATTAACTGATTTGGCTAAACTAAGGTTTGTGCTCTGAAAGTGGCACCTTGTGTCAGGTTAAATGACAAATAATTGTGATTCCAAGGAGGTGCTTTTGTGGCTGGTCAATAATGATGTTTTTTTCTAAGTCACTGTGCAGGGCGTCCAGATTTTACAGCCGCTGAGTCTGCATCTAGTTCTTACAAAGTTACTTTATTCACTCAGATGCTAATTTATAAGTGTGATAAATATCATGAATTGGCACACAGATCTGCATGTGAATTGATTTTAGGCCCATTGATGTAGAACCAGACTAAGCTACCACCCTCACTGACTTCTCACCTGAATTCTGCAGGCACCACGCTGTACCGTTTTCATTTTTCACTCCTTCCTCAAAAGTTAATTTCTCTCTTGCAAACAGGGTAACATTTGCTCTTTTAATTTCATTTTATATTTCATGTACTTTTATTGGTGCATTGTAATTATACATCATAGTGAGACTCTGAATGACACCCACATGCACAGAGCCCTTGGGTTTCCTTTCGGACCCCACTCCACTTCCTGCCTTTCCCTGTACATGTTATTGAGATTGGTATTGATAATTTTGCATATGTATATAGCATTATTTGAACTGTTTCCTTCATCAGGTCTCCTCCTATCCTCCCTTAAACCCCTTTCATGGTTCCACTGGAGTCTTTTCTCCTTTATCTGTCCTTTATCTGAACTCTCTCTCTTGTATTCCAATATCTTTCTAGCTTTCACATATGAGAAGAAACATATGATTCTTCACTCTCTGAGACTGGCTAATCTCACTTAGCAAAATGTTCTCTAGTTCCATCCATTTTCTGAAAATTACATAATTTGATTTTTTACAGCCGAATAAAATTCCATTTTGTGGCTATGTCACAATTTTGTTATCATTCGTCTGTGGATGCATGCCTAAACTGGTTCTCATTTATTATTGAAGATCTTATTGGTACCTAGGCTGGTGTCAATTTACAGACGGACAAGTGTATCTGTGAGCTTATTCCTGAGAAATAATTAGTTTAATTTATATTGTTTGTACCACTGTCAAAATAAAGTCTGAAAACAGGCAATAGTGCTTTCATATTTGAGTACTTTTAGGTAGTTAACACACTCCCTAAGTATTTATTTCAATGTTCTGTTAAGATAACTTCTTTTTTAATATGATATATTTTTCAAGTGTTAATGCCTATGTGCAGCAGAAATTTTAAAAGTTACATAGAAGTTATAAATTTACTTATGAGCTAGTGTTGTTTAAGATTAAGAATAATTTAGATTATGTGCTATAATATCTTACTGTTACAAAGATAGTACCTGTAACTACAATAAAGTCCAGGAAACTGGCAGATACCATTAAGACTTGAACATGGATAAATTAAAAAACAATTTTTTGTAAGCATACTTCCAGTTTTACAGATAGGATTCAAGTTCCAAAACAAGAGAGAATGCATGACACAGGAAAGCTGTTACTCAGGAGTAGTGATAGTTTGGATTTAGAACACTCTCCAAAGGCCCAGTGCAGTGCTCAGTGGAGGGGCTTTCAGGAAGGTGCCTGAATTATGAGGGGTCTAACCTCAGCAGTGGATTCATCCATTAATGGACTTGTCTTTCTATGGCATTATTAGGAGGTGATGAAAACTGATGGAGGTAGTTGGCAAATGTAGGAAGTAGGTCCTTGGTGTACATCTGTTTCCCCCTACAACTACCACTTCCCAGCTGCTGTGAGGTGAGCAGACTTGCTCTGTAGCCTCCCAGCCACCATCGGCCTGGAATCAATGCAGCCCAGTGGCCACAGACTGAGACCATGAAAAGAAATGAATTTTTCCTCCTCTAAGTTAATTTTCTCAGATATTTTTGTTATGAGGACACAAAACTGACTGACCAAGAGCCAATATATTTTATTTTATGTTCTCGTTTTATGAACTGGGTGGTTTTGGGAAATTTGTTGTCATCTCTGGGACTTGACTTTCTCATCTTGTTGAATGAAGTTATGGGTAGTTGAAATGTAAAGGTTTGCTATTTTATTGTTGTTGACTTTTAAACAAATCTCAAGTATTAAAACCTTTAAAAGGTAAAACAAAAAAACTATTTAAAACTCATAAACATTAGATAGGATATGACATTTTAAAATAATTTTTGTTAATTAAAAAGCTCATTATCTATGATTTTTTATTTATAGGTAAAATTGAGCTTTATTGTCAAGTATCTAGCTTATAATTTCTCTTTGACCGAAGGCTCTCTTTCTTTGGAGCCTTATTTGAAACTACATTGATTTCTATATTGAGGTAGAAGGTAGTTATCCTCTCCATCTCCACCCTTGTAGGATAACAACAACTAGACAGATGTATTGGTGTTATTTTCCGAGATATAGTGCCAAACTTGAAATAAGATATACATACAATTTATCATTCAAAGGTCATACTTTTAAGAGTGAAATGAAGGATTATTATCAATACAACAACCACAGCTAACCTGGACTGTGAGAGAAATTTACAGGGGCTGCAAAGAAAATGGATTTAATGTGTTATTTATGGCTTTGCATAGTGATAATTAGTCTTTTGGAAGTAGAGAGAGAAAGGATTTAGGTTTAAATAAAGGCAAACTTTTGATTCAAATAGATAAATTGTGGGTTTGCTTTTCATTTGTAAAACAGAATAAATTATCAAATAGGAAGGCTCAAATTTGGCCAGAAATTCTGAAAAAGACAATTATACACAATCCAACAGACCTGCTGAAATATGCTGTTCAGTTCCTCATCTTGCTTACCTCTCCATGAAAGGTCAAAAGTACCTCCTACTGTGAGATGTCTGCAATCCCTGAAAGATTGATTAAAATTCTATATAATATGGAATTGCTGAATCCAGTGAACCATAACTTATATAATTTGTATTTTACTTTATCATTCACCTTTTAAAAATGTTTAAGAATGAAACTTTCCTTGGGAGGCAATGGAAACCTGAGAATCCTTTCTTCTTTATGCTAACTTTTATAGATTGTTTAAGTTTGGTATGGATTTTTTAAAAAAAAATTAGAATGTAAAAATGGACTGAATTTGGGCATTTAAATATTGGAATAGGAAAGTCTGAGAATAAAGAACATATTTTATGTTGCCAGAGAAACATAATCTTTCCACATATAGTGAAAGCGTAGTCAAAAAAGATCTCTGAAAACCTTCTTTGCAACTCTTAATTGAAAAGGTTTCATATGGGCCAAGTTATAGAAACCTGTCTACTTTTGGAAAATTCTATCATATCCTAAGTTCCTCTTAAATAAGATCTATTCCTGCAGCAGGAGACTTGGAAAAGCCAGAGAATAGGACTTATTCTATTCACTCCCATATTCTATCCACTGCTGATATGTGGGGAATTTCCTCTTTTTCTTTGTTATCCATAACGGTCACCTTCTCCCCAACTGGTAATTCTTAACTCACTTCAAATCTGAATACAGGGAAATGACCAAGACGCATAAGATTTCCAAATAAGTCTAGAAGACGGCTCATCCTGTATGTCCAGTGAAGGACCTGCACGGTTTGGAATAATTCCTCAAGTAGCAGAGTTTATGTCACAGCTGCTTGATAGCTACTATGGAACTGTTCTTGGAGACTCCTGAGATGGAAACATCCAGTAAAAAGACATATCATCTCATGATATCAAGGGGAAATCACACCAACATTTTGAAAATCTGGAATAGAATCCAAGTTCCTGTACATGGTCTTAAGTTCTGCTTTGTCTGTGTCCTCCTCTCTTCAGCTTCATTTTCTATTTCACTCCTACCTTCCTTACTGCTGTACATGTCTTTATATTGCTTGTGTTTGCCATACTACCTTTAGCCCCAAGCCTTTTAAATGTTCTAAACTTAAAGCTTCAGTATCTGGATTGCTCATCTCCAACTCCAACTCTTTCTCTTTGGTTAAATCCAGTTTAGTCGTCTGCTATCTCGCTCAAACATTCCTTTCCCAGGAAAGCCTTTCTTTACTAGGTCAGTTCTATAGTCTGTGCTTTTATTAGTTTTATATTTCTGAAAAGCCCAATTACCACAAATTTATATGCTAAAGAGAATACAAGTTAATGATCATAAGGTTTCGTCGAGTTGGGAGTCTGTACCAGCTTAGCCAGATTTTCTGCTTGACTCTCCTCCCTGATGCTACAGTCAAAGATTTGGCCTGGCTGCTGTTCTCATTTGAGACTGAGTCCTTTTGTAGGCTCACTGAATGTTGATCAAATTCCTTGAGGATGTGCCATTGAGGTCCCCTTTTTCTTGATAGCTGTTGATAAGGGACTGTTATCAGCTCCCAAATCTCTCTCCAGTTCTTTGCCACATGATTTCCATAGGATGATAACATGGCTGTCAGCTTTCTTTGAGTCCTGCAGAATGCCTCTTTCTGATATCTCGCATTCTTTTAAGATTTCTCTTATTAGGCTACACACACCTAGGTACACCAAGGATAATCTCGCCTTTAATTAAGTCAATCGATGAATAACCAATGAATAATTTTGCAACCTTGGTCTAGATTTTTTTTGTGTGTGTGATACTGGCGATGGAACCCAGGGGCATTTTACCTCTGAACTACATCCCCAGCCCTATTTTTTTTTAAATTATGAAACAGGGTCTCAGTAAAAAGCCTTACTAAATAGCTAAGGCTGGCTGTGAACCATAATCCTCCTGTCTCAGCCTCCCAAATGCTGGGTTTACAAGTGTGTGCCACCATCCCCAGTTTAATTAAATATATTATTTAAATATTTCATTTATTTTGAGATAGAATTCTCACTATGTTGCTCAGGCTGGTCTTAATTCCTATGCTCAAACAATCTTCCTGCTTCAGTCTTCTATTCAGCTGGGACTATGGCATTTGATTTTAGATTTATTATTATTATTATTATTATTATTATTATTATTATTTTAGTGGTACTGAGGATTGAACCTAGAGATATTTTATCTCTAAGATAAACTCTCGGTTCTAATTTTTTGAAACAGGATCTTGCTAGGTTATTGAGAGTCTCTACTTGTTGAAGCTGTCAGACTTACTAATTATGAACATTTCATCATATTTTCTACTATCTCTGTGTGTGAGTGTGTGTAGTTTGTTGAAAAATCTGAAAGTTATTTGTAGATTTGTTCACTTCTAAATCCTTTATCCTCTTTATTATACATTTATAAACACCTTTTCTATGTATGGTACCATTATCATGACCAACGAGTTTTATATTGATGAAATAAAATTACCTAATATGTAGTATATATTCAGAATTTTCAATTACCTTGGTAGTGTCTTTTATAGATATTTATAGTGACTTTTAAAATATCTAACTTTATAGGGCATTTAGAAATAAAAGTAGAAATGTAAGATTTCTAAGATACCTTTGGAAAAGTGTAGAGAATGGACATGTTTGTGCAGTTTTCTTAAGAAAGCAATTATTTTCATCTTTATGGTGATAGGAAAGTATAGCTATCAATCAAGGATATGTCAAAAGCTCTTGGATGCCTGGTAATAGCATCCAAGGCTCTTTTACTTAAAAGAGTTAGAGTGATTTTTTGCCTTTAAAGTAGGTTCTCACTTATTGGATGTTAGCTTTCATATTTAAATCGTATTCATACTTGATCTTTTGGCCAAAGCCCGCAAGAGACCAGTTTAAAAAAATCTATTCCTCTTAATTTAAAGGCAGTGATTAAAGGAGATTCAAAGCTTTGAAACTGTTGTGAGTATTCTACTTAAGAAAATAAACACTAATTGAAAGGGCTAATCAAAAACTCATCATTCTGAAGGGCCCTTGGATGGTTCACAAGTGTACAGCTTAGGCAGACAAGGTGCTCTTATGAGGACTTTGTCGTTTATAGTAGAGGGACCTTAAGCTAAGTATTAAATGAGTCCCTGTAATGAGTGAGACTATTTGTGGAGACAAAACATAGTGGCCATTAACTCACCTCATAATTTTAAATAGTTTATTGAAATAATTCATCCTCAGCCAGAAACAAAAATTTATAAGTTGTAATATTTCCTTCAAGAAAAATTTGCTTTTGCCAGTCTGTAGTCTCTGTGCTTATAATTCTATTACATGATGTCTGTAGGTATTCAGTGAATTAGTAGTCTTTTCTCAAAGTTGTTCTTTTTAAAAGTGTACAAATAATTAAATTATATTTCTTTTCTTATAAAAGGGGATTCCCTGTCCTGGTAGAGCTACCTTCATGTTTCCAGGGCCTTAAATAAAATTCACAAATTAAAAAAAAATTAAAGATGCTTTTTCTGATAATTCTGGATGAGTCATACAATTTCCTAAAAAATAAAGTTCCCATAAATGGACTTACTAACTACTCACCAGACTATGAATCAGTATCTGTTGGATCTAGTGAGGAATTAGTTAAAAAGTAATTCTAACAATTATTATATGTAAAGAAGTTCACTACTGGTTCGATAGTGGGAGAGGAGACTCACTGATTCCCTGGGAAGCTTGCTTTTGAGATTGCTGCTGTGAGTGAAATTTTGTTGGTCAAGTGCACATATGCAAAACAAGCTGAGCTGGCAAGGCTGGAATGCAATTGATCTGTAGAGCCCAAATAACCAAATATAGATGCTTAAAGTATTGTGAAAAAATAACAATTTTTGCATGAAAATGTAAAATTTGATAGCAGGAAGAATTCTTGTTTCCTTCATTGTGTACTAAACCATCCATTTAAAGCTGCTTCAGTGTTTCCTTTTGTTTTTGTTCTCTCATTTGCCTTTTCACTGTTATCATGTTAATTTTAATAAAATGCACAACTTTGTTACTTTTACCAAATTCTAAAATAGATTGATTGGCCAATATACATTTTTCAAAGTTGTTGCTACATTCTAATGCTTAATAGAAGGAAAATCTTCAAATCTTGCTATGGTAAACTTTTAGAAGGCATAGTCTTATTCTTTCACTTAAATACTTTATAGTGAATTCTAAGTTTGGTATAGAATAAATATCATTAGTATATATCTAGAAATACTTCTCATAAGGTTTCCTGACCAACCACCAGTATTTTCATATGTTTCTGGGCGGGGGGCTACACTTTTGTGTCTCACACACTCATTTATGATTGTTTTAATTCATTTGCACTGCTGTAACAAAACACAGTAAACTGGGTATTATACACAGTAGAACTTTATTTCTCATAGGTTTAAGAGATAGAAAATTCAAGATCAAGGTTTTGGCAGATTTTATGTCTGGTGAGGACTATCTGGTTCATGGGTAGCACCCTTAAGCTGTGTCTTCTCATGGTGCAAGTGATGAGGGAATCTCTCTTGGTTCTCTTCTGTAAGAGCATTGATACCATTCATTAGGACACATTTTCCATGACACCATTGTCTCCCAAAGGTTACAGCTTTTAATACCAACAATATATGAATAATAAGGGAAGAAACACGTTTAGCTCCTCAGTTCTCATATTTATGGTGAGCACTTTGCACAGAAGCGGAAGTTATTAGAGGTCATAGGGTTCAGTACTTTGCTGAATGCCTCATCTGCAGAAATCCAAATAGGATACTGGGGTTATTTTGACAGAGCTTTAGAAAGCCCTTGTAAGTGTGCCATGAAGTTATTATAAAATCATCTATTGAGTTGAACTATGTAAACCACATGGCCCTACTACTAGGCTAAATGACAAGATTATTACTTAATTGTCAAACTTTTGAGAATGAAAGGAAGGACTATTGATAATTAAGATAATAGGTATAAATTAGAACCCTGCAGGTAAACTAGAATGTAGGGTCACACAGTAATAACGGTTATCTATTGTATAGGATTCATGTGAAGAATCAACAACTAGTCATGTGGGAAGCATTCAATAAGTGATAGCTGCTTAAGTTTTTATTTTGCATGGCTTCTATTTCAGCCAACAAAGCAGTGGAATCACAATGAGTTGTTTATTCTCTTTGTCTTCTAATAGATGATTCTAAGTCTAGTAATGTAGTAATGAGGATTTAATAATCTAATCATACAGGGGTTCCTTTGAGAGTAAAAGTAGACATGTTTATGTCTACTACAGTGATTCACTACAGCAAGAAGGAAAATTTGTTTAAAATAAAAAAAAAAGAGGCAGCTTATTCGGCTTCCTGTCTTTACCTACCTCCTTAGCTTAATTATTACTTGCATAGGAAGATACTTCTACCAAGTGGTTATGTCGTAGCTCTTAAGATTACTGGACCAGGTAAAAATTGATAACAACTAATTTATTAGATTAATAGTTTTTTAAGGCAGTGGTTTTTCTGTTACTGGTTCCATATGTTCATTACCATACTCAGTACACAGTAGGTACTTAATAAATATTTGTCAAATTAATGAAAACATGAATAAATGGTTCTTAGATGCTGAAAGTCAATGTTATAAGACACTGGCCTCTAGCATGACCCAGTAACCGACGGTCTATTATGGCAGAGAACTTCCCTAGACTCCAAGGAGAATTTTGGGGGCTCATAGAATCGAATAATTCAGTGATTTTATAGCTAGGTGCCTAGTCTGAGATCGCTGATTAGATTTGTTCTGTCTGTTAATTGATTATAAAAAATAAAGCTAATCTGCCAATTATCTCAAAAAGGCTTCCTGCTGCATACTCTACAAATTTGAACCATAGAAGTACTGTGTATAGGTTTAATTGCTATGTATGATATCAAATTGTTTATTTGTATTAAGTATCTTTTTAAGTATTATTGAAAATTGTATACAAATATATATTTTATATATTAAAGCAGAAACTATCAATTTTACATATCACTTTTATAGTGCAGATATGATACCAAAATATCATATTAATTAGTTCTGGTACAAGTTATGACCTCTGAGTGGGATTTGGGAAAATGTGCATGAACACTTCTCTGTCATTTAAAGTTGATGCAAGCTAGTTATAGTGGACTTTGTATGCAGCTTGACTTAATGAACCTAATGCTTTTTAATATCGGGAAATATATGTTGCATTATTTGCATTCTTTTTACCATTTAGGGATTGTGTGTTGTTTTGTTTTGATTATTCAATATAGAGCAATTAGGCCTGTAGCTTTTATTTCTGATTTTCTCTCCCAAATCTTAGTCAGCAAACTCTTCGCTTGAGGTCAAAGTGTTAACAGAGTATACCACCTAACATGGTAGTCCAGGTCTCTGGGGAGGCCTTCCTCACCCCATCATGTTTTTTTTTTTAATTTTTATGATGCATTGTAGTCATACATCTTAATGGAATACAGAATGGTAGAGGTCTACATGTAAACATCACCCCCATGTTTGATTGCATCCCAATGAGAAAGCCTAGCTGAGCACTTGTGAGACTTGAAATTGCTGCCTTTCAAAGGTGGAGATTGCCAAAGCTCTATGCTTAGGGGAGGTTGGGTGGGGCTCAGAGCAGGATGTTAAAAATCTTTATTAGTAGGAATTTATGTCATCCTGACCACAGAACTGTGTGTCAGGGGAGATACAGCAATGGTGAGTTTGGCATTTCTTACTTCTAATGTTGATCCTAATCAGAAACTGACAGGATGTTGATAACTGTCTCCCTGAGTCAAAGAAACAAGAGAGGTTCTTTGTGTTTGTGGTCCGTTCTTTGTATCTTCCCTTTCCCTCATGTATGTAACCTATCTGCCTTGTTATTTCTTGGAGGAAATAGAAGCTAGCATTCTATATCTTATTATTTATAACACAAATGATAAGATAGTAACTTAAATGTTATCCAACTTCAGCTTCATGAGCAAAGATACTGAGTTAAGATGAATTTAAAATGTTTTTACTGTTTTAAAATTTTAATGTGCATGTTGTGAAATGTACCATAGGACAATGAGAATGGCCAAAATGGTATAAGAGCATCTAGAGGAAGGGCCACAGGGGGTGTTGAAACACCAAGAATACTATGAAGCCAATTAAATTTAAGATGACTTTAGGTCAGTAAGTCTGTGCTTGGAAATAGCAATCCTCTCCTCAGAGGTTGGGAGGTATTATAGATGACTGATTAAGATTTGCGTTTTTTTTCTTGGCATAAACCATCTTTTCCAGGTGATAAGAGTTCAGGGCTATCTCACAGGGTTGGCATAATACATTGCACTCATTTCATAGTGTAAAGTTTTTGCTTAGGTGGAAAGTAGAATAGTGTTACATATCACAGAATTAATCATCTGCAGTAGTTTCATTGTTAAAGAGAGTTTAGTGCCCAAGCCACCAGAGTTGTAAAGAAGCCAATATTTCATATTTCATATTGTTGTTAATTCCTCTGTTTTACTTAGGTACCAGAACAAAGAAATACCACTGAGGCTGTGCAGGTTCTGATGTAGGCTCCAGATTCCTGCATACTTGAACTGGAGACACTTTTTTCCATTTTATTCTTATACATCTATAAGATTAAAAAGCAATAGTGGATAGCTGAAAAGCAAATATGAATAATTACATTTATGTTAAATCATTCTTTAAAAGTATGTGAACATGAATAAAACTAAACATTTGATCAATGAATAATGATAAATGCTATTTCCCATTGTTTTGTGTATTCTGACAAGTAAAGGGCAATTGCATGCCAAGAATTGTAGACAAATGTGAATATACTAGATACATTTCACATTTGAACAGTGAGATTTCTTAATAAGGAAAGATATTAGAATGCTTTATGAAGTTTATAAACTTGCAATTTGATGAGACTTTGTCAGACTCTTCCTTCTACATTTTCATAATTGAGAGGCTTTTACCCACAATAAAGTGTTGAATCAGATATACCTGGGCTTAATGGACTAACTATTTTAAAGATTGGCCATGGCTTATGTAAAATATGAGCAATCCTTAGAACATTTTAAAGGCTTCCTGCCACAAATTGCTTTTGCAATTTTCATTTCATTTTTAACTATGAAGTTAAGGCATCTGTAGTTATTTTTATTTTAAATTGCTCCTGCTGTTGTTCTCCTCCTAGGAAGTAGCCACTATTCTTTTTCCTTTCTCCTGGCCATTGTAATCTTTTTTACATGAATAAAAACAAAGTGGCTTATTTTAAAAAGATTTTTTTAAAGTCCTCCCTTGCCATTGGGAGGAGAAAGAATGCCTGGCCATTATCAAATTGAAAAAGGCATAATGTAGTACAGTTACAAGTAAGTTTTATCAATGAGTGTTTTCCTCCGTATTCTCATTTTCTGGAAGCTCTTTCTGTTGCATCTTTTAACATCTGTGGCTGAAAAAGTTAATTTTGAAAACAAAGTACACGTAGAAAGGAGGGTGATTGATAAAGGAAAAAATTAAAATTAGATACCACTGACTCCATATTTTACTTTTTGGCCCGCTGGAGTCCTGATACAAATTAATTGTTTCTGTGATTCTTAGACCTTCATCAATCAGATGTAAATTGCACCATGCATGATTGGCTGCCCTTCCATTCTAGAGATCCCCATAGAGAGCTGTTGGCTGCCAACTGCTACAGAGACACAGCAGAACAGCAGCCTGTCTGTGGTCTCTCTGGGACAGCGAATGGAGAGATGGAGTTGAATTTCAACCACAGTAGTGGGCCAGAGAATGCAGCCAGCACCCTTCCACAGTTTCCATTTAGGGCACCAGAGACATTTTTCAAACTAGGTATAATGTTTGTCAAACCATGTGTGTCTAAAGTTTGATTTTTAAACATGGCTTCAGATTAATCTAAGGATGCTGGAGTACAGAGCACCTAGCAGACAGCAGAAATGAACATGAAACTAATCTCAAGATTGATTAGAAAAAAAAAAAACAAATATAGGGTTTCTTTAAAAACAGATTTCCTAAGATACTATATGCATCTTTAGAGTCAGCAGTAAAAATAATAGGTGAAACTTAATTAAAGTAATAATACTTGTTTCCATATTTGTAGCTGAGTACTGAATTTAGCCCTGAGAAAACTTGAATTATGAGGTTACTAGAAGCCAAGCAGTTGCTTTATGTAAAGAAAGAAAGATTTGAAAATGTAGAAGGAAACCCTTTCAAAGAACCTTTACAACTAAATTATAAAGATATATTAGAAAATGAAATTGGAATGACCCTAGATATATGTGAAATATTTTATCATAAATCATGCAGATCTTCTTGTATTTGTCTTCAGTATAAATTATTTGTTTGTGAATTACATTTTTAAAACCTTAATCAATAGTATTTAAAGAAGACAGTCTCTTCTGAGAAGAAAATGCTACTTGACCCTTACTTCTAGGGTTAAGGACTCAGATTGCTTCAGTTTAAATTTTGATTTAGTTCCTATGTGACTTTGGCAAAGTACTTAATCTGTCTTTAGTTTCCCCATCTATAAAATGGCACAATAACAATAATTCATATCTTGGTAGTTGTATAGAATAATCGAGG
Source organism: Muscardinus avellanarius (assembly GCF_963383645.1). Taxonomy (NCBI): domain Eukaryota; kingdom Metazoa; phylum Chordata; class Mammalia; order Rodentia; family Gliridae; genus Muscardinus; species Muscardinus avellanarius. The sequence continues at coordinate 51,980,505 of NC_137794.1, forward strand.
CAATTCACTTCTGTTTGATGCTCAACAAATGTTAAATACATGTTAATCATAATTATTTTATATGTATTATATCTTTAGTTGACATCAACAGCTTCTTAGAAATTCTCTGTAGTTATCTAGGGGCGCATATTGTATAAAACACAATGTCTGATTCTGTAGCAGCAGATATCTGCTGCAATTGAGAGTTCCTCTGTAATTATGCTCCCAATTCTCTTTACCAGTTAATAATATTTACTTTGTTCTGTTTGAGGACTATATACATACACAAATAAATGAGATGGCATTTATGAAAGTGCTCAATGGTGTCTGATTCACAGTAGGTTCTACATGAATAATAGACCTTTCAGTACTTTCCTTCTGTGTGGAGGAAGGGAACCAACATTTAATGTTCCAGACAAACTCCTTTTTTACTACACCACAAAAGCTTGAGGTACTCCTACAAACTATATAAGAATTATTTATTTTTTAACTCTTTTTTTTTTACCCATAGCAATTATCTCCTAGCACACTGGAGCCTTCATTTGAAGGCTCAGTGGTGGTATCTGCCGTAATCTAAAGAAAAAGGTACATTGCACTGCGTCAGTGAAGACAACCAGTTCTAAACAAAGATGGTAATGTATATAAGGTACCTTCTGGGGACTGCTATTGGCTGGCTGTGGGGAAACTAGTACTCATGTTGATAAATTCACTTATCAAGGAGCTGAAGGTAGCCCCTTATAACTAAAGGCAGTTTCCAGCAAGTAAAAACCAGAATCTCTCAGACCCATACCACGTAGGGACTGCTGCCCAAACCCACAGGATCACGGAAGTGAATCCTTTGCCAGTCCAACTTCCAGATAAGGACCCAGCATGGCCAATATCTCCTGAGACTCTGAATAGAAGTTTAAATCATTGCTGACTTCAAACCCACCAAAATTGGGATATAGTAGATGGATCATTTTTAAGACCACTCTCTTTGTGGTAGTTTATTATGCAATGACAAATAAAACAAATATAGATTCCTCCATCATTTAATATTAAGGTAGAATCCTTGATATCTAAAAATATAGATTTTAACTTAAACATCAATAGTCTTGGACTAGAGTTTACCAAGGCATACCAGGGATATATCCAATTAATAAAAATCTTCTCTAATATCAGTACCTAAAACAATGAGTTTGAATACTTGCTATGCTATTACCTATTTGGTAAATGTATTCTCTCTGAGCCTTAGTTTCTTTGCCTATAAGTGGGAAATAAAGCCATTTAACTTTAGGATTATAAGAATTGCCTGAGATAATGTATGTGTGTGTGGTACTGAGGCTTGGACTCTAAAGTGTTCTACCTGTGAACTATCACATACTTTTTTATTTTTGTTTTGAAACAAGATCTCTCTAGGTTGTTGAGAGTCTTGCTAAGTTGCTAAAGCTGATCCTAAACCTGGAATCTTTCTGTCTCAACTTTCCAAGTACTGTAATTATAGTCATGTACCACCATGCCTGAGTTACAATGATTTTTGATCATGAGGACTAACATTTTTATGATAAAGAGATTTTATCATTGGCATATAATATAATAAAAGACAGTGTTATCATGCAAAAGATTGGATTTTAAATTAAAAAATAAATGAAATACAGTAATATTTGTTCAGGCAACTTTACCTTGTGAAAATCAAAATTATGAATTCAGAGGAAAAGAGTACCCAAGTCTTGTTTGAAACTATTACAATATCTACTTATTTTTAATATTTTATTTGTATAATGTGCATTAAAGTCTCACATTATAATTCAGTTCATATTGGTAGTGACACACACACACACACACACACACACACACACACACAGCACTTGGTGAGCTTTTTTCTGGCTCCCTTTTTAGTCTCTTCTTTCCCCATATAGGTATTGAGGTTGGCAATGGTATTCACACACACACACACACACACACACACACACACACACACATATAAAATGTCAATGAAAATAACTTATTGCTCTCTGTCTCTCCCTCCAACACCCTCCAATATATGACCTTCCTGGCTTCACTGAAATTTCTCCTCCATAATCTGAAGTCTTTTCAGTAACCCCATTACTCCTTAGCTTCGGCATATAAAATAAAACATATGACCCTTTACTTTCTGTGGCTTATTTAACCTAATGTCCTCCAGGTCTATCCATTTTTCTGCAAATGACCTAATTTTGTTTCTCTTGATTGCTGAGTATAATTCCATTATGTTTCTATCCCATGATTTTGTAATCCATTCATCAGTTGACGGGCACCTAGGTTGGTTTCCTAATAACTGTGCTGCTATAAACAATGATATGCGTATGTTACTATAATATTCTGATTTCTGTCCCTTTGGAAAAATAGGAATGGTATAGCTGGATCATACCATTTCCAATAGTCATCTAAAATTAACATTCTTTTTGAATACTGTTCTCTTTCTCTTTTATACTGGATAGTACAATAGAAAATTCTGATGATTCTTTTTTTAAAAATGAATACATACATTTTATATGTTGCATTTTATGAGAAGCCCAAAACTTGATTTTTACTCGAGTCTGACCAGGCTTTCCATCATTGTGACAAAATATTTGAAATAATCAGATTGTAAGGAGGAAGGATTTTTTTGGCTCATGGTTTCAGAGGAGCTAGTCCATAGTTGCTTGGTCCTATTGCTTTGAGCCTGTGGTGGCACAGCACATGATGCGGGAGTGGTGGCAGAAGAGGCCTGTTTACCTCATGGTGGCCAGAAAACAATGAAAAAGAGAAGAAAGGGCTGATCCCTTCAGATGCACACCCCTGGTGACCTACTTCCTCCCAGTCAGCCCAACCTCTTAAAGTTGAATCACATCTCCATAACACCACAAAATGACAACAAGTCTTCAGAAAATGGTCCTTTTGGGGACATTTAAGATTCAAATTATAGCATACTCTATGAAATAAGCATTTTTTATTTTTAAATGATATTTCCTTTGTACTGCAGTATAACTAAAGATTCTTTTAGGAAATGATTTATAATAATAAGTAACCCATAGAAGTCCCTATACTCTTTCTCCTTATATATTTCATTACTTATTTACTCATTATTTTTAGTTCCTACCTGTGTTAGTCAGCTTTTTGTTGCTATGACCAGAACACTTGACATAGATGACTTAAGAGGAAAAGCTCAAATTTGACTCACAATTTCAGAGGTGTCAGTCCATGGTCGCTGGAGAGGGAGGGAAGAAGGAAAAAGAGAGTCTGGGGTAAGCGATATCTCTCCAGAGCTCATCCCAAGGCATGGGCTTCTTCAAATATATCCTTCCTTGCCTGTAATTTACACCACCTCCTATAATACATTCAGGTATCAATTGATCAGTCCACTGATGAGGTCAGAACTCATGATCCAGTCACTTCCCCGAATCCTCACCTCTGACATTGCTGCATTAGAGAAGCAAGTCTTCAACCCATGGATTTTTGGAAGACACTCAATATGCAAACTATAATGCTATTCATCTGATAGTCCCAGATATTAAAAATATGGGGTGAACTGTAAAATGTCTTATACTATTAGTTTTCTCACTCTTCCAATAGTTAAACTACTTTCCCTCAACAGTAGTTCAGCAGAATGAAGGTCCATTAAATGGCTTAAAAAGAGCATTAAGATAAGATATTCAGCAATACAATTTAAGAAACATCTCTGTTTTTTTTTTTTTTTTTTTTTTTTGGTACTAGGGTTGCTGGAAGCCCTTCTACCTCCGGGCTACACTCCCAGACCTATTTTATATTTTATTTGGAAACAGGGTCTCTTAAGCCAGCACGACTGGCTTCGAATCTGGGTGATCCTCCTGTCTCCGCCTCCCAAGTGCGGGGTTTACAAGCATGCGCCACCACGCCCAGCTCTGGTTGTTGGTTTTCTTTTCTTTTTTCTGAAATTCAAAGCTATACAGGATACTATAGGGAAACATAAGTGAGTAGTAGCATACAAATAAGTATATATGTAAATATTTAATTAGGGGTAAAAATCAGATTTTATTTTTCAAGATTTTATTGTATATACTTTTGTTTTTCCCCATTCAAAAAAGTTGCAAAGCAAATAAATATCAGATATCTACAACACTGATGGATGTTTAATAATCAATTTTTAAAATTCTTGCTTGTTTCGGGCCCTTAAATATAACAACTTATTTAATTTTTTATGGTTATGGACACAAGAAAGATATGATTTAATACCCATAAATGTACAATTATCCATTGCATAGTGTTCTGTATGTATGAGTAGAAACACAGATGCGTTACATGTATTTTTTTAGGGATAATGGCCTGATGATGGTGATATGCAAACAAGGCTGAAAGATATTATGGTAGATTGTATAATTGTAATACTTACTTGATGCCTTGTTTTCTGTTGGCTTCTCTTTGCCAGGGAATTATATTTTTCACCTCATTGACATCAGATTTAGCATGACACTCTGGTCAATGTTAGATGGTGGAAATGGTGAACATCACTTCCCAACTGAAGCTTTAAAAGCATCATGTCCCGCATCACTCTTAGCCAGGAGACCATGAGGCCACAGGTCTATTAGCAGTTCTTCCTTCAGCATGGGTTTGGGTTTAACAAGGAAGAGAATATTATGAGGGCTGTAGAACAACCCAAAGTGGTAAGTAATGTGAGCAAGAAAGGAACATTCGTTCCTTTAAATCATGGGATTTGGGAGTTTCTGTTGTTGCAGTATAATTTAGGATAAGCTGGAGGATACAGACAAGTGTATTATCCAATGAGTAGTTTCCATAGTAGTTTCTAAACAAGAATGAAATTTCTCATTTATTCTGATCTCACATGATCTTCACAATTATTTTATGGGTTAAAAATGATCACATCTTAACCAAACATATGCACACACCTGTGATTTTATACTTGAAAGGCTGAGACAGAATTGTTGATTTGAGGCCAGCATGTGGTATTGTAATGAGACCCTCTTTTTAAAATAAAAAGTAAAATAGGTCTGGGGGTGTAGCTCCTTAGTTTAATCCTTAGTACCAAAAACAATCTCCATTTTGCAACTGAGAAAAATGCAGTTTCTCAGGATTATTTACTAATAAAATATATAAAATATGACCATAAAGTTAAGTCTACCAAGTATCTAAGCATCACCCCCCCAAAAAAAACCCTGCATCATGGGGCTTTAAATTAGATACCATATAGTGCAAGTGCAATGTATTCTTTTTGGCAAAAGCATAACTCATGTATAGTGGCACACACCTGTAATACCAGTACTACGGTGGTTGAGACAGTTATACAGGAAGACCCTCAGTGACTTAGCAAAACGCTGTTTAAAAAGAGAAATATAAAAAGGGCTGTGGGTGTAGCCTAGAGGTAGAATGCCCCTTGGCTCAAGCTCTAGTGTAAGGTGATAGATGCAACCCAAGAGACAAGAGACCTTGGAGGCTGGTCCACTTAGGGAAAGTTTATTGCAGGTTAGGTTAGCTGCTGGGCTGTGTCTTGTAGGAGAGCAGCAGCACTAGGGGTAAACAAAAAAAAAAAGTTTTATATCAGGTAGAAGAAGAAAGAGAGTAGAGCCTGGTTCTGGGAACAGTGGGATTCAGTTCCTCATAGTTGGTGGGGGCTGGCCTTGGTGGTCATGGTTGGAATAGTACCCCTTGTGACTCTTTTCTTAGTTTTGGTAACTGTAATAAATAAATAAATAAATAAATAAATAAATAAATAAATATAACTCAAGTCCTCAATTGCCTGATATACATATCATTCTACTAGTTAGACAAAAGCTGAAACTTAAACCAGTATTATCCTTGAGTTAGAACTAAAGTCTATCTTTATATTCATGATCTAAGCCGGGCATGGTGGCACAAGCTTGTAATCCCAGTGCTTGGGAGGCTGAGACAGGAGGATTGCACAGGTTCAAAGCCAGCCTCAGTTACTTAGTGAGGCTCTCAGCAATTTAGTGAGACCATGTTTCCAAATATATTATAAAAAATAAAACTAGGGCTGGGGGTGTAGCCCAGAGATAGAAAGCCCCTGGGTTTCACCCCTCAGTACCATAAAAAAAAAAATTGTGATCTAATGCTCATGTTTGTGTGGTTGTATCTAGCTATATATACACATGCAAAATTATGCCTTTGTAGGTATGGAAAATATAGGTTGAATAAGTAATATACTTATATTTACTTGTATTTTTGAGATTAGGATAGTCAGCTTCAATATTAAGAGTTAATTTATTTTAACATGTAGTTTTTACCAATATGGTACCCTAGCGCCTATAACACAAAATAAAAGCATTCTGAGTTATTATTTTGAATATTAAAAAGTTAATTTTGTTTATATACTGTGTGTTCTTGAATTATATAGTGTTATTTATAATTGATTTTCTTTTTCTCATTATATAAAATAAATATATAAAATAAAAAATAAAATACTCTTTTCTAAGTCATTCTTAAGATGACTGGAATTTTGTATTTAATATTTTATTTACTTTGCTATTAAAATTAGACATTCTTTGTTTTTATCCAATTAAAAAAGACATTATACCACATTCAGAAAAATAACTTTAATAAATAAAATACATATATATCATAGTTTTTCTTAAGTTAGGAGTATTTATGTTAAACTAAGAAATCTTAAAAAATCCCCCCTTTGTAAAATTAGGCATCAGCAAGCCTTGTAAATATATAAATGTGCCATGAAGCCTATTAATAGGCATTTTGTTTACATATTTTTATCTCAATTATCTATGCCCATAGGACTCATTCAATCAATTTTTCACTAAGTAGTTTTCAAAATATAATTACTCTTATGGGTAGGTCTATGAACAGCAGTGTCATTTACACTATAGTTCACTAATTGCACTTCGAAGCTATTATAATGAATTATACCAGTACATTCTTCAAGAAGATCAGCTAATGCTAATCATTTGTATCACATATATCACTTACAAGAGATCCATCCATAAAAGCCTTTCATTTACAGCCTCATTTCTTTTTAATTCTCTTGTAATGCAAGTTGCAGCTGTAAATATATACTGCATGTGCTTCTGTTACCTATTAGACTGGTGGACTGATTATGAATTAAGTACTGATATTTAGAGATAATTTTCGATGGTAGGAATAAAATTGTTTTAAAATTCCATGTAATCATTCTTAAATAGTAAATTATATATTATATGTGATTTACATCTGGATCACATTTTAAGAGCTTAAATAAAATCTTCTTTTCTCTAACATTTTAAAATAATTTCTTTTAGTCTTTCTAAACCACACGTTTTCTTCTATGTACAAGAGAATTGATACTTAATGGGTCTTATCAGTTAAGAAATAACTGATAAGCTCAGCAACCTAGTGAGACCCTGTTTCAAAAACAAAAAGTAAAAAGGACTGGGGGTGTAGCTGAGAGGTAGAATGTTCTAAGGTTCACTCTCCAGCACCACACACACAAAAAAGTGACAAAAAGGCTTATGTTTTTAAACTTATACATGATAAAAAGATTTTGTAGACAATTAAGAAAGGCACACAATTACAAGCATATTGTTTTATTGTAAAATAATAACAATTTTTAAGGTTAGTATTATGATAAAAGATGATACAAGTATAGTGACAATGTAAAAAAAACCTTCTTTAAAATATTACTTCTTTGAGCCAAGTGTGGTGGTGCACGCTTGTAATCCCAGTGCTTGGGAGGATGAGACAAGAGGATCGCACAGGTTCAAAGCCAGCCTCAGCTACTTAGTGAGCCTCTCAGCAACTTAGTGAGACCCTGTTTCCAAATAAAATATAAAATAGGTCTGGGAGTGTAGCCCGGGGGTAGAAAGGCCCTGGGTTCCACCCCCAGTACCACAAAAAAATTTTTTTCCTTCTTTGTAAAATTTACATAAGTATTTCTATAATTATAGAAATTTAAAATATTCCTATGAGAATCCATTTTGTTGTGATTACATATATTATAGTAAAAATAAGTATATGTTGAACATTGAGGAAGCTATTTGTTATCTATTCAAAAAATTTTTGAGAAATATATTTATTCTTAAGTAAAATGTTCATGTTGCCCATTGTCATTAGGATTTTAATTCTTGGTCTTCATAAAGTTAAAATGTAGGAGAAAATGTACTGGATTTGATGAGACTTTATAAGAAAGAGTGAATGCTGACAAAAATGTGTGACTAACACTGTAAAACATTCAGATTCCACATTCTTTATTTAATTCTTCCTAAAATAAGACTGTCATCTCTGCTTTAACTGGTAATGGAACTGAGACTCAGAGAAGTAATGTGCCCAAGATTACAAAGTTGGAATAGATAGCATTAGGCTTTAAATCTACAAGTTTTTGAGAATTGCAATCTATGTGTTAAACTGCATTTTGGTATGTGGTTATGTAGTGATATGTGATTATAAAAGGTTTGGGTGCAAAGGCTACTCTCAAACTCCCACTTTTGTGCAGTATCAACCAACATACAAAGTGTTCATGTACATGATATTTGGTGCTCTTATGCAAGGATCATAATTATTACTCTCTGTTGGCTCTTGTAAGCACCGCAGCTTTAACAAACATTTGGCAGTGTTGTCTCTAGATATTTTATTTCAATTGTAAGAAAAATCAGCACCTTGAAAAGTCACCTTCCAATAGGTATATTTAATCATAAAGCAAAATCTTATTTTAAAACACATAAAACATAAATGTAAACCAGATTAAATAGGTTTTCCCCCAAATACCTTCTTCCAATAAAAGCCTAAAAGTAGTATCTTTGTCCTCTAACACTGGATATTTTATTTCACTTAAATGGTACTTAAATAAAATTTAACTATTTTTATTATTGCATTCTTGTTGCTGCTACTTATTTTAAAATATTATTGATGTTTGGGATATGTGCTACTTTTCATCATTTGATTTTTGGGTAAAAATCAGCCAAAAGCTATTTTACTTGGCATTCAAATATGTACATGGAAGTCAAGATTACAGTTTTCAAGAATGCAGCGAAAAGGAACAGATTTACGCTTTCATCATATCTTGAAAAACTGGAAAAAGTAACAGCTTATAATGGAGAAAATTTCTAGGATGTAGTCCAGGGAGGCACAATCCAAAGAGAACCTGATGGTTTTGATGAGTTCAGGAGACAGAATTCTGAGTTTGGGGAGTCCATGACAGCTAAAAATATGGGGGCAAAACATGGAAGGAGGTATCTGCAGAAAAGAAGCATTGTAGATATGCCAAGGGGTCCCCTTTATCTATCTAGCCTTGGACTAATTATTCATCTATGCATGTAGGCAAAGACACTACCTGCAGCTACAAAAGGAACCACTAAGAACGGGGAAGCAGAACAATTCTAGGAGGTCATACAGGTCAGGAAGAACTTGTGTTCTTTCCAGCCAGAAAGGAAAAAAAAAATCAATAGTTAACTGAGTAGATCTCTCAGGATGATGTCCTAAGCATAGACTAAAGCTTTCTCAGAACAGATACTGACAACCCTGGAAAGAGAGCCTTAAATAATAAAGTTGCTGCCGGGCGTGGTGGCGCACACTTGTAATCCCTGCACTTGGGAGATGGAGACAGGAGGATCGTGCTGGTTCGAAGCCAGCCTCGCTGGCTTAAGAGACCCTGTTTCCAAATAAAAATATAAAATAGGTCTGGGAGTGTAACCCGGAGGTAGAAGGGTTTCCAGGAACCCCAGTACCACCCCAAAAATACATAAAATAATAAAGCTGCTGCTAAGTAATTTACTTATATTCTTGGACAACTGTCAGCCATATTTCAAGGAATCCATCACAGTCTAGCACCCAGAAATGTAAAAGTCAAAGTGCCTCATGTTCAGGGAAAAATGATCAGGCATGCAAAGAAACAGCAAATCGTGACTGGGTATAAACTAATAAACAGAAACAGACCCAGAAAACATAGAAATAATAGAATCAGTGAATAAGGATGTGAAAATAGTTATGATAAATAAAATCTATGTGTTCAGGAAGTTAGGGGAAGGCACAAATATGACAAGAAGAAAATATATGGCATAAAAAGGACCCACACTTTGAGATAAAAAATATACCACAAATTACAAATAAAATGCCTGGAATCCATTGCATATTAGAAATTACAGAAGAAGAGTTAACTTGAGATGAAATCATAGCAGTGAAAGTTATCCAAAGTGGAAGAGAAACATGTTGGAAGAGGAATGCAGGGTGTTAGTGACACGTCAGCAAATATCATGCAGTTTAATATACATTTACTTGGAGTCCCAAAAGAAGATAAAAGAAGGCACTCCACATTTTTAAAGAAACAGTGATCAAAAAGTTCACATTTTGTGGATACTAAGTTCATGGACCCAAGAGCTCAATAAAGCAGAAATAAACATCTAATAGACAAAAATGTCAAATTTTGTTAAAGATCTAATATTTAGGTTTTATTTATGTTCTGCAGGTGAGGACCGCAAAGTCCTGAGTTTTGAGCTGCTTACCCAAGATCCTCAGTTTGTCAGTTCTTCCAAACTAGAGGCTGCCCTTGCCATATGCAGTTATGAGGTACTGGCTGGTTGAAGACATGTCTTTCAATGCATTTTCTGGTGCATTTGAATCACAGTGCAGAAATTCATAATTCAACGCAGTGTAAATAAATTTGAATCGTGAACTCATACTGTGCATCCAAGATTCTGAGCACTAATGATCAACCAGGAATTGGGAAAAAGAGTCAATTATTCACAAGCAATATTGACTTTACAGATGTGTGTGTGTGTGTGTGTGTGTGTGTGTGTGTGTGTGTGTTTCACAGGAATAGAATTCCTGGATGAGAACAAAATATGGGGTTGTTGTTCATTATGAAAAATAAGAAGAAACAATTGAAAAAAAGAGAAATGACAGAATAAACAAGGAATAAAATTGAAACAAACAAAAACAAAAATTTAACAATCTGCAAAGAAAACCCCTGATGAATCAAAATCTTTATAGAGAGGGTTCAGAAATGAAGGGATGATTAATTTAGATGGCTTTTTTTTTCTTTTTGTGGTACTGGGATTTAACCCAGGGGTGCTCTATCTCTGAGTTACACCTTCAGCCTCATTAAAAAAAAATTAAAACAGGTTCTCAAAGTTAGAATGCACCAGCTTCAAATCTGCATTCCTCCTGTCTCAGCTTCCAAAGTTCTAGGATTGTAGGCATGCGCCACTGTGCCCAGCTAGGGAAATGTTTTTATAGAGGACTTTTTTTGCCTCACTAATTTATTTTCTAACCTCTCCTGTTTAAATTGCATCGCATTCTCACTTCTTTATTCTAATCTCTTTATTACTGTTTAATATCATCACTCTTTTATTTTAAAAGGTGCCTCCTTATTCTTTGACCCACTACTTGTCTTTATTATCCTAGAACCCTCCTCGATTTCTCTGTGTGCTGCTGATGATTAAAAGAATCATCAACCAATTCCCTGTGTTTCACACTCCTCCTCCTCCATTCCCACCACTCCTCTGATCATTTAGAGCTATAACATACAAAGATAAGTTTTTTCAAGCATTGGCCTCATGAGACCTTTTATTAAATATTGAATATAAAAGAAACCTTGAAATGAGGACAGTGTACCATGAGCCCTTGAGAATGTAGGAATGTAGGAATATTTTATGAGCCAATTTTGAGGAACTGATATAAAACTTTCTGAACTTCTTTTCCCCAATCACCTTATCATGTGACTTTCCCTAGAATCAGGATCTTTCAATTTGGGGTTCACAAGGAGCAAGTGGCTAAAACTCAGGGTAAGAACGAAAGTCACATCTTTATTTCCACTAACTTGTAGTGAAATTCAGCACTTCTTTTAATTATGAAAGTAGGCAATAAACCACGGTGGCATTAGCAGTGCTTGTTATTTTGCTGTTGATATAAATCATTGATATTTTCATATTGTATGACAATTATTACAAATCTTCAAAAAATTATTTATCCTATCCCTATCTCAAGTGAGTATTATTGGAATTGATATCAGATATTGTTGTTAAATGAAGCAATAAAGAATCAAAAGTCCTTAAACGATTTGACATTGAAATACCAATATATATGATTTTCTATATAATCTTATGAATATCCTTTCATGTATTAAATATGTAACATGAGACAGGCAGGAACTTCTGTACTAGATGCCAGTGTGATGTGGGTTCTTATTGGTTGATCTGAGGCCCAGGTGCCCCATGCTCTAGGGTCAAGTGAGTTTCTTAATGTTCTGAGATGATTCCTCTAAGTGCCTCTTGCAAAATATTTTTCTCACTTTAGTACTATTATATATTGACAGGAGACTGCAAACCCAGATTTGTGTCATTTGTGATCTAATCAGCATAGATAACAACTTCAAATAGCCAGTGCTGTCAAGTGTGGTGGCACAGGTCTGTATTCCCAGTACTTGGGAGGCTGAGGCAGGAGGATTGCGGTTCAATACCAGCTTCAGCAACATAGAGAGACTCTCAACAACCTAAAGAAAACCTGTTTCAAACCAAAAAATAAAATTTTCAGTGGGGGGTAGCTTGGACGTAAGAATACCTTTGGGTTCAATCTCTAGTGCCACAATCACATACACACAAGTACAACAACAATAAGCCAAACCAAGCCAAACAAAAACTGCTGTCCAAGAAGTATTGTACAACAGAGGACAGAGAGCCAAACTGAATGAATGGCAGAAGTCCAAAGTTCAAATCTGAGCTCAGACTTTATAAGGGTTAGTGTTGTCATCCAAAAAATAAATTAATTATATATTACTGTTATTTGTGATTTTTTTTTAACTTTCTGCCATTGTATGAGTATTCTTGTGAATGTGGTTTCTATCAGGACCATATGGCATTTGGAGGAGATTCTCTATGGTCAGAATTGGTCCACTCCAATTTTTCTATCTTTTCTTTTCTTTCTTTCTTTCTTTCTTTCTTTCTTTCTTTCTTTCTTTCTTTCTTTCTTTCTTTCTTCTCTCTCTCTCTCTCTCTTTCTTTCTTTCTTTCTTTCTTTCTTTCTTTCTTTCTTTCTTTCTTTTTTTTTTGTACTGGTAATGGAACCCACAAGCATTCTATCTCAGAGCTACACCCCCAGCCCTATATTTTATTTTTTATTTTAAAACAATGCCACTAAGTTGCAAGGGGTCTCACTAAGTAGCTGAGGCTGGCTGTGAACTGTGATCCTTTCTGTCTCAGCCTCCCAAATGCTGGGATTCCAAGTGTGTGCTACCATGCCTAGCTTCTATCCTTTCATCAATGACTTTTGTAGACTGGCTGATTAGGACTAGGAAGTGATAGCACAGTCTCTGGGTTACTTTACACACGTGGCTTTCCTTCTGTGAGCATTGCTTATTTATGGCATAATAATTATTCTGAGAACAGTGAACATTGAGTAAAATATTACACATCAAAACCTAGAATGGAGACTGACAAACAAATAGCTATTTAAACATTCTTGGACCTTGGTGCCATTCAAAACAGAGGAAAACTAAATGTTTCACTGAAGACTGAATACTACTATGAAATATCAGTACCATCTTTGATATTGAGCTAAAAGGCCTTAAGAAGTAGACATGTATAATTATGTGTGCATGGAGCCGGGCGTGGTGGCTCACGCTTGTAATTACAGCATTTGGGAAGCTGAGACAGGTGGATCATAGTTCACAGACAGCCTCAGCTACTTAGTGAGGTTCTTCGCAACTCAGTGAGATCCTGTTTCAAAATAATGAATAAAAAATAGGGCTGGAGGTGTAGCTCAGAGGTAGAATGCCCCTGAGTTCCATCCCCAGTACTGCAATATATATGTGTGTGTGTGCATGTGTGTGTGTGTGTGTGTGTGTGTGTGTGTGTGTGTGACTTATATACACACATAAGTATGTATAAAATATATACTTATCCACAAATATGCATGTATATAAATTCATTCTAACAAAACATCATCCTTATTTTGTCAATCATAAGTTTGTTTTGTCATGAAAGCACTCATGTCAGTCTAAAAATATAAAAAAAATCTGCAGAGGGTATGAGTATATTGAATTTTCTAACTTTACTCTTTCTTAAACTATATTCCATTCAGCTGCTATAATCTAATTGTAGCAACCTTGAAATATATAGGATTTTATTCAATGTTAAAAGGTCAGTGTCTTTGGAGCTTAAAATCTTTCCAGACTTCTTTTCTCTGTTGGAAACTCATAATCAAAGGATTATAAGATATCTTTAATAAAAAGTGAAATTTTTTAAACTTAAAATTTTTTATTCATTTTTGGAAACTTAAATTTTATAAACTTTAATTTACTTATTCATATAGTTCTTTTGATGGGTACTCCATAAATATATGACAAAGCAATACATATCTTATTGAATGAGAATTGAAATTTATAGTAATATATTTGGTGTGGATATAGAATTTCTTTTAAATCAATTTTTAGAACTATAATTGTTATTAAAAATTTTATCATTTTTATCAGTCTTAATATTATTCCAATATTTTATTACTTTACTTCAGCCTGAAAATATTTCAGTTATCTCAGTCATCTTCTACAAACAGCATTACATTTTTTTTGTGTGGTACTGGGGTTCCTGGAAGCCCATCTGCTTCTGGGCTACACTCCCAGACCTATTTTTTCTTATATTTTTATTTGGAAAAAGGGTCTCTTAAGCCAGCGCGCTGGCTTCGAACCTGCGCAATCCTCCTGTCTCTGCCTCCCAAGCACTGGGATTACAAGTGTGTGCCACCACGCCCAGTTTAACAGTGTTACATTTTAAAACAGTTATTTTCTGATTCTTTTGGGATTTTAGAACTTTATTATCAGATGCATTTTAATTGTCATCCATGATGACCATTTTTTGTTTGTTTGATTTTTGTGGTACTTGGGGTGGAATTCAGGGGCTTTTTAACCTCTGGGCTATACTCCCAGACCTTTTTTTTTTATACATTATTTGGAAACAGGGTCTCACTAAGTGGCTGAGGTTGGCTTCAAACCCATGCAATCCTCCTGTCTCAGCCTCCCAAGCGCTGGGATTACAAGCATGCGCCACCACAATGACCATTTAAGAAAAATGTTTTTGTTTCAAACAACAACAGATGCTGGTGAGGATGTGGGGAAGTGGGAACTCTAAAACATTGTTAGTGGGATTGCAAATTAGTGCAACCACTTAGGAAAAGAGTATGGAGAATTCTCAGAAGAATGGGAACAAATTTACCATTTGATCCAGCAATACCACTTCTGGGTATCTACCCAAAAGAAAGGAAACCAAACTACCAAACTAATGCATGTGTATCTATGTTCATAGCTGCACAATTCACCATAGCCAAACTATGGAACCAGCCAAGATATCCATCAAAAGGTGAATGGATTACAAAACTGTGGGATATGTACACAATGAATTTTACTCAGCCATAAAAAATAAACCACAATTGCAGCACTTACAGGAAAATGGATGGAATAGGAGGACATTACGCTAAGCAAGATTAGTCAGTCGCAAAAAGTTAGAAATCGGATGCTTTCCCTAATATGTGAAAGCTAAGGTGAAATGGGTCATAGGAGGAATCCAGATTAAAAAGGAGATCCTATAGAGGAGCAAATAAGGCAACCTAACTGTGGGGATGAGGGAGGGAACTCTTCAAAGCACAGGATGTATTTATTCATATCGAGGTCAACCACTAAGCCAAGCATGGGATGGAGTGATTGGGAGGGAATGGGGTGGGGACTGAGTGGGGCTGACTGAGTGATGTGTTCATTAATGTCTATACAAGTTTTTTTTTTTACCCCATTATGATGTATAAATACAATGCACCAATACAAAATTGAAAAAAAGAAAAATGTTTCTTCGAAAGGAATTTTTACCTTTGTTCCACTTCTAAACTGAAAAAATACATTTATTTCAGTAAGATAAATGCAATAACTGCAAACTAGCACCTTAATTAATTTAAAATATAAAGCTAAAAACATAATTTATTTATTAGAATTTGAGATCAAATGAGCATTTTAGAAAAGGGAAGGTTTTCACTAATGTTTATACATGACTTCTGAGCCCCTCCCTCATTTTCTTTTTGCATGGGGGAAAAGAAGTCTCAGCGTCCACACACTTACTGTCAATAGATCATGGTAAAGTGGAAAATACAACTTGAGTCTTTTGACTCCTAGTTGTCAAATTTCCCAGGATCCTTTGTGTGGACTGGACCTATCTTCCAGTGCTAAGTTAACACATAGCATTACTTGTAATGTGATCATATGAAAGTGACTGGCCGAAGCACTTTAAGTTGAGAAGGGAATAATTTGAAATTTTAAAAAACACAGATAGGCTTGTTTAGCACTTCTGTTATAGGAGAGGTTCAACAACAATAATGCCACTATTATAATGCCATTTCTGAAATAATAGCACCTCTGTTATAAAACATCATTATTATAATAATGCTATTATAAGAAAAGCTCTGTTATTTAGAATTGCCTTAGCAATAATAGTGATAAGAAAGTCTTCTTGCATTATAGAAAATTATTGCAAATTTTCTTTGCTTTGCAACAAAATTTTTATTCCAAATCTTATTTGATTCTCCTATAAAATGACTCTCAGATTTTATTCTGATGATTGAAGGCTGGGCCAGATTGCTGTTTAGGAAAGGAAATTGCTTGACATACAAATTTTACTTGGTCAAACAAACTGACTTTCTGACAGTTTTCATAAGGCCAAGAGAACTTTTCTTCTTTGCTTTATTCATTCTTGAGTACTATATTTTTTGCATTTTTAAAAATATTATGTACCATGTTCTTATAGAAAGTTCAATTTGTTTTACTCATTAGGTGTTTATAATATTGCTTTTATATTATGTCTTTTATACTAAACAAAAGCACATGATGTAATTTATTAAAACCAAAATAATTTTGGTTAAATTATGCCTTAATTTTTCAGAATGAACAGGGTGTAATAACATGTATGTTATAAATGTGAAGTGAGAGAAATGGCTGCTTATAAATATAGAGATGCATTTAAAATGTATATCTCTTATAGTATTGAAACACTATGTGATTATTTTGAATTAAGGCTATCCTTTTCAGAAAATTGTTTGTAGGACTTATTGAAAACAAGTTAAGCCAGGCTTGGTGGTGCACGCTTGTAATCCCCGCACTTGGGAGGCAGAGACAGGAGGATAGCGCAGGTTCGAAGCCAGCCGCACTGGCTTAAGAGACCCTGTTTCCACATAAAAGTATAAAAATAGGTCTGGGAGTGTAGCCCGTGGGAGTGTAGCCGGAGGTAGAAGGGCTTCCAGGAACCCCAGTACCACCATACACACACACACACACACACACACACACACACACACACAAAACCCAACAAAAAAAACACAACAAGTTAGAGTTCTTTTGTAATCAATATAGTATCACATGCAATTATTGGCTCATAGGTTTTAAAGAAACTTTAGTGATTATGCAAGTGGTTTCCACATACTTTTAAATCTTAGAAAATACATTTTAGAAATGAAAATGTATTCAGAATCTCCAGTATTTATACATAATAAAAAATATAATCCCTAGCCTAAGACATTATAAATATCCATATTATAGCCATGAATTCAGTATGACTGGATGGGCACAAATTCAGAGTTGGAGTGAATGTCTGTGGGTTAGTCTCTGCCTTAGTGTATAATTTAGTCCTGTTTTATCATTTAGCTGCATAGTAGCAAGAATATCCTGAATCACACAGATAATTATCCTTTTAAAGAGTGCCCCATGGTTAGGCCAGTGCTGGGGCCAGCGAGGCCGGCATCGGAGCCTGCCTTGAGGCAAGGCCGGTACTGGGGCCTCGAGGCCAGGATAAGAGCCTGCCGAAGGGTTAGGCTGGTGCTGGGGCCAGTGAGGCCGGCATCGGAGCCTGCCTTGAGGAATGACCAGTGCTGGGGCCTCCAAATCCGGGATCGGAGCCTGCCAAGGGGTTAGGCCGGAGCTGGGGCCAGCGAGGCCGGCATCGGAGCCTGCCTTGAGGCAAGGACGGTACTGGGGCCTCCGAGGCCGGGATCGGAGCCTGCCGAGGGGTTAGGCCGCTGCTGGGGCCAGTGAGGCCGGCATCGGAGCCTGCCTTGAGGCAAGGCCGGTACTGGGGCCTCCGAGGCCAGGATAAGAGCCTGCCGAGGGGTTAGGCCGGTGCTGGGGCCAGCGAGGCCGGCATCGGAGCCTGCCTTGAGGAAAGGCCGGTACTGGGGCCTCGAGGCCAGGATAAGAGCCTGTCGAGGGGTGAGGCCGGTGCTGGGGCCAGCGAGGCCGGCATCGGAGCCTGCCTTGAGGCAAGGCCGGTACTGGGGCCTCCAAGGCCAGGATAAGAGCCTGTCGAGGGGTTAGGCCGGTGCTGGGGCCAGCGAGGCCGGCATCGGAGCCTGCCGAGGGGTTAGGCTGGTGCTGGGGCCAGTGAGGCTGGCATCGGAGCCTGCCTTGAGGCAAGGCCGGTACTGGGGCCTCCAAATCCGTGATTGGAGCCTGCCAAGGGGTTAGGCCGGTGCTGGGGCCAGCGAGGCTGGCATCGGAGCCTGCCTTGAGGCAAGGCTGGTACTGGGGCCTCTGAGGCCAGGATAAGAGCCTGCCGAGGGGTTAGGCTGGTGCTGGGGCCAGCGAGGCCAGCATCGGAGCCTGCCTTGAGGCATGACCAGTGCTGGGGCCTCTGAGGCCGGGATCGGAGCCTGCCGAGGGGTTAGGCTGGTGCTGGGGCCAACAAGGCCGGCATTGGAGCCTGCCATGAGGCTAGGCCGGTGCTGGGGCCTCCAAGGCCGGGATTGGAATCCTGCCAAGGGGTTAGACCGGTACAGGAGCCAATGGCCAGCATCGGAGCCTGGCGTGAGGCAAGTTCACTCCTGCGGCCTCCAAGGTCGGGACCAAAGCCAGCTTAGGGGTTAGACCGGTTCAGGGGCCAGCGAGACCAGAACTGGGGCCTCCCATGAGGCAAGGCCGCTGCTTGAGCCAGCGAGGTCTGGATCAGTCCACTGAGTAGCCAGGCCACTACTGGAACCATCAAGAGTGGGATTGGTACTTGCAACGCAGCATGCACAGAGAAATATCGCATAAAATATAAATCAGGCACTTCTCTTAATCAGCAATAACTAGGAGGAAAAGGGCAACAGGAAGAGGTTGAGCTATAGAAAGGGCCCTATAGTGAAGCAACTAATGTGACCAATCAGAGGGTATGTAATACTGGAGGACGGAGCCTCTTTAAAACGCAGGAGGTACATAAACAAATGTATCAAAGTAAATCACCAAAGAAGCGTGGGATGGAGGGAGGGGGAGGGAATGGGATGGGGGCCGGATGAGGGCTAATTGGATGATGTGTGCTTGTATATCCTCTCAAGTCTTGTACTCCAATGTGATTGATATATGACTACAATGCACCAATTTAAAAAATAAATAAATTAAAAAAAATAAATAAAAAAAAAGAGTGCCCCATGATTTATTTATTCTCCTTAATGAACAGATACAGAAGCTTGAGTAAAGGGAGGGAATTTGAGTTTAAAAGATGGAATTAGTAAGTGTAATGAAAAGCTGAACATATCATTTGCCTACTCAAGAAAAAAAGAACTCAAATAACCACTAAAATGATCTCTAAAACAATATTTTTAGGACACGCTTTATTAAATCTCCACTTGTGCAACTGTCTGGCTGTCAGAGAACACGTACTGCCCTGATGTGCTATGGCAGTGTCGCACAGTTAGTTGACTGTGTGGCACCCACGTGCCGGGGGGAAAACACCTGCCAGAAGAGCACCCAAATGGGGTGACTGGTGGCACAAGAAGCATACTGGAATCTGTGTATAGCAGTGGTGTCTGTGGCATAATATTGATATTTAAAGTATGTTTTTAAAATCAAAGTCGTGAAAATAGATGAACAAGTACTTTCAAAATTAAATTAGAATATTATGTAACAAGGAAACAGTTCAAATACTATAGTTATAAATGCCAGCCTCAATAATATGTATGGTGAAGGGGAGGAAGCCAGTGGGATTTGGAGGGAAATATACCAAGTGCTGGGGGCATGTATGTTCTATCACTTTGACCCTCATTATAATGTAAAGTTGCAATGCACCAATAAAAGGATATTGAAAAAGAATAAAATGTGTGAGAAAATCCCTAAAGCACCAACTTCTTTAGAAAAGATATTTAAACTGTTGGCCATATCTAATGAGTCGTCCAGTACTTGGCCAGTATTAAGTAACTATTCAGTTCCCACCTAAGTACCTCTACTTGTTCATCTGGTTATTCCTCCTTAGGTATATGGGCTCCATCTGCCAGCTTTGGTCTGGGTATACTGGCCTTTATTTTATCTCTGGTGCTGGTGCCTGGGCTTGACACTATTCTAGCTTTTATTTCTTTTCTTCCCCATATAGGTGGATCTTCCTTCTCCCTCTGCTGTCTGAGGTTGGAGGAGGGATGGAGGAGGCAGTTCTAACATAGTATTATTAAAATATGAAAAGTTGGCCCACCTAATGTGAGGAGATATTTCTAAATATATATTCGAAGAAAAGCTTATACACTGAAAATATTTTAAGTCTCTATGAATTAAGGAGAAAAATAATCCTGCAGAAAAATGGATTTGTACTTTGAATAGGGATGTCCTGAAGAAATATAAAAACTCAGAAACACAATTACTATCCAAGTTAAAGTATGAGATACTACTATATATCCATCAGAATGACTTCAACATAATGATAAACTAGACACTGTAGCTCAAGCCTCTAATTCCAGTATTTGAGAGGCTGAGGCAGGAGGATTGTAGGTTCTATGCCAGCCTCAGTAACTTGGTGAGATTCTGTTTCAAAATAAAAGTGCTAGTGGTATAGCTTCAAGGGAGAATGCCCCCTGGGTTCAATCCCCAATCCCTTGCCCAAAGTAACGGTATTATAAAGTCTTATCAATATAAAGTGTCTTACTTTGCTGGTTGGACTATGAATTAAAACAAACAATTTGAAATATTTGGATCATTTGCCAAAGTTGGAGCAGACCCTTTGATCTAAGAATTTCATTTCAAGAAATATTTTTTTGGCAATATATGCATATGAGGCTCCAGGGCACATTATATGTAATAGGTAATAATTGAACAGTATTCAAATGCTCATCTAACCCTATAGGAATAAATATATTATATAGGTGATATGGTGATATATGATAAGCAATAAAAATGGCCATACTGGAATGGTGCATAACAATATATATGTGATATAGATTTAAACATAGCATAATATGTACTATATGCTCCCGTTCATATAAAAACTAAATCATATATAGAAATGAGTATAGAGTGGTGAAGGAACTTAAAAAGAAGGATGTAAGAATGATAGCGTGGTGGTTAAGAGAAGAATGAGGGTGTGATTAGCGGTGAGCATGTGGGTACCTCCTAAGGTGCTGCCAATATTCTTTTATAAACTAAATATCAAGGCAGATAACTAGACACTTCAAACATAAATAAAGACAAAGAAAGCACTTTAATAAACATCTATTTACTTGTTACCAGTTTCAAAATGATCAATTTATGGCCTATCTTTAATTTTATTTCCTTATTACCCATTGACACAACACAGATCAGCTTAGAGCAAATCTCACACATTCTGTAACTTCAAGTGTAAATGCATGTATATACTTGTAGAGGTAAGATGTTAAGATACATTTACAATACCATTATCACAAGAAAATTAGTAATTTGTTAAAATTGTTGGCTTCTCAATTACTATTCAAAATTTTCTAATATGCACAATTTTTTTATTGATTGGTTTGTATCTCCCTAGTCATGTATAATATGCTGCTCTGTCATTTTATTATTATTGTTATTTTTTTTCTGGTACTGAGAGTGGAACCCAGGGGCATTCTAACTTGGAGCAACACCCTCAGCCCTATTTTTGTTGTTGTTGTTTTATTTTTATAAACAGGGTCTCACTGGGTTGTGAAGGGCCTCGCTAGGTGGCTGAGGCTGTCCACAAACCACGATCCTCTGGTGTCCGCTCCTGAATGCCCAGCTTACTTCTTTTCCTGTAAGCTGGAAGTTAAAGTTAGAATATACCCCAGAGTTTGATTTGTTTCTAACTATTTGGAGCAGAGGTGCAGATCATTTTTTGGATTTTTTTGTTTACATATGATAGAATATAATGTTTATTTGTATCATTTTTGGCTTTTTCTTAGCAAGATTAGCAGTTATTGATAATCATTTTCTAGACGTATTATTTATAAAGGAGTTTGGATAATGGTCATATTACTATTCTGTTACTTGATCTCAAATAAATTAATGCATTTTACTATACTATGGAATTATATGATAATTATCTTAGCCACTTATAGGTTTTTGACTAAGTTTTGCTTCATAAAAATATCTTACAAACATGCATGTGTTTAAATACATTTGTATATGTCCATCAGGAGATGAACAGTTGGAATTTGTGAGGAATAGTTTAAAATAAATAATTAATTATAAAATTAATATGCTTGACAGAATATTTTAATTATAAAAGGAAATTTCATTAGTACTCTCAGTACTAAGTACATGATTCAAATCATGTTGATGAATGGTATGGTGTGCCAATGTGGATGGTGGTTAGAAGAATGTCTCAACATTCTCTTGGTTGAACTGTGTGCAGATTGGGGTAAAAGAAAAGTGTGTTGATGGTTAACAGAGAGAAGGATAGAGGTGGATTAATGAGAGCTAGACCAGTTCCTGAGAAGAGGCTCATACATTTTTAGTAGCTTCTATTAATAAAGACTTCAGTGATGAATAATTAGAGATATACCATTTGATAAAAATATAACTTGATTGAGAATTTGGACATCAAGAATCACAAATGTTTATTTAATTTGATGGTTAAAATGATTTATATGTTCTCTACAACACATTCAATTGATTCTAGATAGTATCCCCCAGGATAGATTGGCCAAAGTAATATAGCTAGATATTTTTATTATCATTTTTTATTAGTGAATTGTCATGCATGTTAATGGAGTACAAGATGGTAGAAGCATACATGCACACATCAGTCATTTAGCCCTGCCTTAATTTCCGCCCCATTTGCTCCTCCCTCCCTTTTCATGTTTGGCTTACTGATTGGCTTTGATATGTTTATGAGTGTACATCATGTACCTAAGGAAAGTTCCTTCTTTCTCTCCTCCCATCTCCCTCATTTAGATCACCTTATTTGCTCATCTATAGATTCTCCTTTGACTAGAGTTCGAGACTGATAATCTCACTTGGCATAATGTTCTCTAGTTCCATCTATTTCCTCACAAATAACATAATTTTGTTCTTTTTTATGGCTGAGTAGAATTTCATTGTGTACATATCTCATAGTTTTGTAATCCATTCATCAGTTGATAGACATCTTGGCTGGTTCCATAGTTTGACATTGTGACTTGTGCAGCTATGAGCATAGATACTCATGCATTAGCTTGGTATTTTGGTTTCTATTCTTTTGGGTAGATACCCAGAAGTGGTATTGCTGGATCATATGGTAGGTTCATTTCCATTCTCCTGAGGATCCTCCATACTGTTTTTCAAAGTGGTTGAACTAATTTGCAATCCCACAAGTAATGTATTAGAGTTCTGACTTCTCCACACCCTCACCAGTACTTGTTGTTGCTTGTATTTTTAATCATTGCCATAAATATTACAAAATAGACATTCTTCCAAAAGTAATCTACAGATTCAATTTAATACCCATTAAATTTTCAAGGTAATTTCTCACAGACATAGAAAAATCAGTCCTTAAATTTATTTGGAACAACAAAAAATCCAGAATAGCCACAGTAGTTCTGAGCAACAAGAACCATGCAGAAGGCATCACAATACCTGACTTCAAATTATTCTACAAAGCCACAGTAACGAAAACAGCATGGTACTGGCACAAAAACAAACACATAGACCAACGGAGCAGAAAAGAAGACTCAGAAACAAATTTGAACACTTACAGCCAATTGATTTTTGACAAAGGGGCTAAAAACATATACTGAAAAAAGATAGCCTCTTCAACAAATAGCGTTGGCAAAACTGGTTAACCATGTGCAGAAAATTGGAAATAAACCCCACTTTTCAACCTGCATGAAAGTCAATTAAAGATAGATCAAATACTTGAAAATCAGACAAGAGACTTGCAGCTCCTTGAAGAAGGCAGAAGTTCAATAATTCCACACTTAGGCATAGGTAAAAACTTTCTCAACAAGACCCCAAAGGCATATGAAATTAAAAGAAAGATCAATATATGGGATTGCATGAAACTTAAGAGCTTCTGTACAGCAAAGGGAACTATCAAGAACCTCAACAGAGAGCTGACAGAATGGGATATATTTTTTTCCAACTATCCCTCCTATAGATAGAGGACTAATATCCAAAATATACAAAAAATGCAAGAAAATCACCACTAAGAAATAAAAGTATATTTAAATATGTGCAAAAGCAATAAGGTTCCTCCAAGCTTGTTGATAGACATGGAAAATTTAGAGGCTTTTATAGTTGGTAATGGTGAAATTAAGAGTTTGCAACTTCTTTGCTTAGGAGGAATTAGTATTATATAGCAAATTTCCAAAACTCTATATTGTGAATCTTGTTTTCCAGGGATACTAAGTCAATGAATTTAATGTATCTAGAAATTGCCAAAGGAAAAAAAAATTAACTTCATTGGTTCTTGGAAAAAGTTTCTTTGTGATTTAGAATCTTCTGATTTTGGTTACCAGTGGTCAAAAACCTCCCCAATCCTCTTATTTATTGGTTGGCATTTATGGGGGTCTGTGACTTGTTTCATAATCTTCTTCCAAGACATTGAATGGAAAAGCCATCTATAACTCCAGTGGTATTACTCCAATGACCTTTTTCACTGACTGCAATAGACAGTAGAAGTTGAAAAGATTGACACATGAAATGCACCAGGCTAACTCATGTGGAGCGCTGTGACCTTCGGCAAATTTCTTAACCTCTTAAACTTATGCCTCATTTTCTTCACCTATAGAATGATAGCAATAGTATGACCTATCTATCTATTATAATAATTAAATACATGTAACACCTTTGGCACATAAAAAAATAAATCTATAGCCAGTCACAGTTATCTCCAGTGTCCTTCAGCAGCTCATTACTTAGTCACAAACTAAAGGTTGTCATTGCCAAAATAACTATATAATTCAATTATTAAACTCTAAACTTATCTATTATAATTCTTATCTTCCAGTTGTCTTATCTTCTTATATCAAGGCTTTTCTGTTTCTCTATATTCTAGGCCTATTTTTACATCTTAATTCTAGTAGTTTCTCAAATGTTTGAACTTCATGAACTAGAAATAAATGGAAAGACCGTAATAGGATGATCAACTTATTGCTAAATAAGAATGTTCAAATAACCAATAACATCATATTTTGAAATTTAAAAATTATATTACTTTAAAAATATTTGTTTTCTTTTTAACTTTTTTTTTGTGATACTGGGGATGGAACCCAATGACATTCTACCTCCGAGCGACACCCCCAGCCCTATTTTTTTAATCTTTTTTTTTTTTTTTTTTTGGTGGTACTGGGGATGGAACTCTTCTACCTCCGGGCTACACTCCCAGACCTATTTTATATTTTATTTGGAAACAGGGTGTCTTAAGCCAGCAAGGCTGGCTTAAACCTGCACAATCCTCCTGTCTCTGCCTCCCAAGTGCGGGGATTACAAGCATGTGTCACCATGCCCAGCTTAATCATTACTTTGAAACAGAGTCTCACTGAGTTGCAAAGAGCCTCATTAAGTAGCTGAGGCTGTCATGCAAACCGTGATCTTCTAGTCTCAGCCTCCCAAATGCTGGGATTACAAGTGTGCACCACCATGCCCATCTTAAACCTATTTGTATGTTTGAATAAATTATACATCTCCTGTGGCAGGGACAAAAAAGAATCTACTTTGACCACCCTGAATGTGCAGAATCTTTTACCTACCAGATGATAGATACTATGCTTAATAAATAAAGTATTTTTAAAATGAATGAATAAATGATGTTCATTACTTAATGAAAGGAAGGTATTCTAGAAAAAATGAAATTTATAGTTCTAAAACTAAATATGCACATGAAATGTGTTCCTTGCAAAAATAACAGGATTGAAACTTCTTGATTTGTAGTGAAATACAAAACGAAGCTCACATATTCAACCTTTTCTGATATTTTCTTTTTTAAATTTCAATTAATGCCAGGTGTGGTATCCTACACTTGTAATCCCAGTACTTGGGAGGCTGAGACAGGAGGATCATAGGTTCAAACCCAGCCTTGGCAGTGGAGGGAGGTTCTCAGAAACCTAATGAGAACTTGTTTCCAAATAAAGAAATAAAATCCAGCAAGCAGGCTGGAGGCATAGCTTGAAGGTAAAATGCTTCTAGGTTCAATCCCCAAGACCACAAAAACAAAAACAATTAATTAGTGCCAACATCCTAGATTCAGTTAAGTATATTGGCAAAATTGTAGGCTCTACTTTTAAGGCAGTTTCTCGCAGTTCAGAAAATTTTGGTAAAGGTCTGTCTCAATCATGTCAGTATCTGAGACAGTCTGATATTTTTAAATTCACTTAGATATTTGTTCTAACATACATAAATATATATATATATATATATATATATATATATATATATATGAATGATTTGGGCATGGACTTAATTCTACTCTTAAAATTTGAATGGCCTTTCATTTAATATCTTTATGTTAGTTATCTCATTGCCTTCAAATCTAAACTCAACTCACAAATGAACTTAATGAAGAAAGTAAAATTTAGGAAAAGTAAGAGAAAGAGTATACATTACATATGACTTATCTTCTATTTCAAATAATAAACACCTAGATATTCCAAATTTCTCTTTTCATCCTTAATGCCATTAAAAGCCTTTCTTTCTGGTGTTTTCTAGTTTTCTTGGCATCTACTTCCAGTAATATCTTATTTGATTACTTCTGAAAGTCTTTCTTTTCCCAATTTCTTTTTCCTAATCCTGAACAAAGTATTCGATTCTCTTCTCTAAATAGAAGAGATAGGTGCAGTTTTAAAACAAAAACTTGTAGGGTAGTTTCCTTAAACTAAAAGCCTCAGAGTGTAAGGGAAAATGTGGAGAGTGAGCCTGGGGAGTAGAAGAAAAGTAAAGTCCTCCAGGACCACCAGCTTGCCAGAGATGCTATTAGCTCAAAGAGCAGATGCTGAGTGTTGATTTCCTGCTGCAGTTTTGGAATGTGCTGGTTTTAAACTGTAGAGGGGCAGAGCCAGGCAGAGGATTGGTAATGCACTAAGAATTCCTAAATTCAAATCCTGCAATGTGGTCTATATTACTACTATTATGATTCTAAATAAATCATTGTTCTGAGAGATAAATTACTCATGTGTAGAATACAAATGAAATCATATCTGTCTCCTAGGTTGCTAGGTTTAGGTATGTATCTCAATGTGTGACATGCACCGGTTACTCCTGAGCACATTGCCAGTAGTCTCCGTACCCTCCTCACAGCTAAATATTCTCTGGTAAGAAAGAAAGCAAAAAGAAATATTGAAATGTTATCTGTAAGTCATCAAAAGCTTATCAGACAAATGAAACTGTTATGTGAGATTATCATTTTTAATTTTGGATAAATTGCTATAATACTAGATGTCAACCACTAAGCCAAGCATGGGAAGGAGGGATGGGGAGGGAATGGGGTGGGGATCGGGTGGGGGCTGACTGGGTGATGTGTGCATGTATGTCTACAAAGTTTGTATCCCACTATGATGTATGAATACAGTGCACCAATTAAAAAAATAAAAATAAAAATAAAATAAAAAAATAAAAAAATAAAAATAAAAAAAGATAAAGAGGAAACACTAACTTGAGAGCATAAGGTCAATCAACAAACAGTTCAACTAGTTCACCTTGATTACCTCCTCTCTCTGGGACTGTGTTGGTTAGCAGAGGAGAGAAACTGGAGTCAAAGTCAGTCTTTGTTGGAAGTTCCTACAGCCTACAGTCATACGTTCTTGGGAGGGGATTGGACAGAATTTTAAACATTATCTAGTATAACTACCTCTTCAAGACATTACATCTGAAATAAGTAGGTGAAAATAAACAATAGCTGCTTATCAGGTATTTGAAGGATGTGAACTATACAATAAGGTGTTTGTCTCCAGAAAAACTTTGAGTAGTCAACATGAGCTCTCCACTGGATTTCCTCATCCAGTTGATCATGATCCGCATGTAAGAGTTCAGCCAGTGTCGGTGTCTTTGTCCAAAAGTACGTGATTAACAAGTTTCATAAAGTTATTGATAAATATCCTAGAAGGCCAGTTTATTCCAACAAATGATATATTTACCCTATTTATGTGATGTCATGTCTTCTGAAATAGCCATTTATGAATAACTTGATTCTTATGGGCAGGTCTATATAGGAATGCAAATTAAAATCAAATAGTAGAGAATGTATCAAAGAATTAGATAAAGTTAGATGATCTCAAAAAGGGTACTACTAAAGTATCTTTAAACAAATTTTTCTTAGAATAGGGCTTACCTTACGAATGGATATTCGTGCTTATGTAGTTAGCAAAGTATGGGATAATAGGAGGATAAATGGCTAGTGTTAGAATTAATGGGAGTTAGAATTTAATTTATAAAGTGATAACTGTCTGGTAGGAGGGTAATTAATCTACCATTTAAAAATGGAAGCCTGCTGGGCATGGTGGCGCACGCTTGTAATCCCCGTGCTTGGGAGGCGGAGACAGGAGGATCGTGCAGGTTCGAAGCCAGCTGCACTGGCTTAAGAGACCCTGTTTCTAAATAAAAAAAAGTATAAAATAGGTCTGGGAGTGTATTCTGGAGGTAGCAGGGCTTCCGGGAACCCCAGTACCACCAAAAAAAACATAAATAAATAAAAAAAAATGGAAGGACTACTTGATGTTTGTTTTAGTTTTCTATCTAAAATAATAGGACATTTTTGGAAGCATCCTTTTAGTACCTATTTATGAAGATTTCTTACATTGTCTTTTTACTCCAGGCACAGTTCTGGCTGGGGATTGATGATGCCACCATAGAGAGATTCTTGCATTTGACACACTGGTGGGTTAATTCAACCTGTGGCAAATAGTTGATTCACTTAAACTGAATATAGTTTTTCAAAGTAGTTTCTGATAATCCTCTGGATTTCTACACTGTCAGTAGTAATATCTCCTTTTTCCTCTCTTATCTTCATAATTTGGGTTGATTCTTTTTTTTAGTTAGGTTGGCTTGTGGTTTGTCTATCTTGTTGAGTTTTTCAAGAAACCAGTTTTTGGTTTTGTTGATTTTCTGTATGTTTTATTTTTATTTTTGGTGGTACTGGGGTTCCTGGAAGCCCTTCTACCTCCGGGCTACACTCCCAGACCTATTTTCTACTCTTTTCATTTGGAAACGGGTCTCTTAAGCCAGCACAGCTGGTTTCAAACCTGTGCGATCCTCCTGTCTCCGCCTCCCAAGTGCAGGGATTACAAGTGTACACCACCACGCCCGGCGTCTGTATTTTTTTTTTAATTTTATACTTCATTAATTTCTGCTCTGATTTTAATTATTTCCTGTCTTCTACTGGCTTTGTGATTAGATTGTTCCTGTTTTTCAAGGGCTTTGGGGATGTGTCCATTAGGTTATGTACTTGATGATTTTCTGTTTTTTTTTTTTTTATGTGAGCACTCAGTGCTGTAAATTTTCCTCTTAATATTGCCTTCAATGTGTCCCAGAGGTTTTGATATGTTGTGTCTTTATTTAATTTATTTCTAGACATTTCTTGATTTTGCCTCTTATGTCTTTTCTGACCCATTCTTCCTTCAGAAGTGTGGTGTTCAGCCTCCACATGTTCATGTGGTTTCCCTGGGTCTTCTTATAGTTGATTTCTAATTTTATTCCATTATGATCTGAAAAGGCACAAGGAAGTATGTCATATTTTTTGAATAGTGCTCATTTTGTGGCCCAGGATGTGATTGATTTTGGAGTAGGTTCTGTGAGCAGCTGAGAAAAATGTGAACTCCGCTATAGTTGGGTGAAATATTCTACATGTATCCAACAGGTCCATTTGATTAATGGTGTTTTTTAGGTCTGAGGCATCTTTACTGACCTTTTGTCTGGAAGATTGGTCTAATGGTGTGAGAGGTGTGTTGAAGTCTCCCAGTATTATTTATGTTGGGATTTATGTGTGATTTAATGTCACAAAGAGTTTGTTTTATGAAAGTAGCTGTACCTTTTTTGGGGGCATAAATGTTGATTACTGTTATTTCCTCTTGCTGTATTGTTCCTTTTACCAGTACAAAATGATCTTCTTTGTCTCTTCTAATAAGCTTGGGCCGGAAGTCTAACTTGTCTGATATCATAGTTGCTACTCCTGCTTGTCTTTGAGTCCCATTGGCATGGATTACCTTGCCCCAGCCCTTTACCTTAAGTTTGTTACTATCTTTACTTGTAATGTGTGTTTCTTGCAAGCAGCCAATAGATGCGTCCTGTTTTTTGATCCATTTTGCCACTTTATGTCTTTTTATCGGGGAATTGAGATCATTTACATTCAATATGATTATTGAGAGATGATTTTTAATTACTAACATGTTAAATTACCAAACGAATGCATGTGCATCTATGTTCATAGCTGCACAATTCACCATAGCCAAACTATGGAACCAGCCAAGATGTCCATCAACAGATGAATGAATTACAAAACTATAGGATATGTACACAATGGAATTTTACTCAGCCGTATAAAAGACACAGTTGCAGCATTACAGGGAAATGGATGGGTATTGAGGACATTATGCTAAGTGAGATTAGTCAGTTGCAAAAAGCAAGGAATCAGATGCTTTTCCTAATATGTGAAAGCTAAGGTGAAAGGGATCATAGGAGGAACTCCAGGTGAAAAAGGAGATCCTATAGAGGAGCAAATAAGGCAAAATAACTGTGCAAATTAAAGGAGGGGAGAAGGAAACTCTTTAAAGTGCATGTTGTACTTAGTCATAGTCAACCACTAAGTCAAGCATGAGCGGGAGGGATGGGGAGGGAGTCGGGTGAGGACCGGGTGGGGGCTGGCTGGGTGATGTGTGCGTTTATGTCTATACAATTTTTTTTTAATTTTTTATTGGTGCACTGTATTTCTATACAAGTTTTTTGTTTCATGTTGTATAAATACAATGTGCCAATAAAAATTTTTAAAAAAAATTGAATATATAGAGGTGGGATGTATGCAAATTTCAAGGTCTCAGGTTTAATTTCCAGGTCTTTGAGACTATCATGCACAAATAAAAGTATTTTTTAAAAAAGCTTCCAGCTGTGGGGGCACATGTCTGTAACCCTAGTACTTGGGAGGCTGAGACTCCCTAGAAAGACTGCAAGTTCAAAGTTAGCCTCAGCAACTTAGTGAAGCTCTTAGCAACTTAGCAAGATCCTGTTCCCAAATAAAAAATAAAGTAGGTCTGAGAATATAGCCCAGAGATAGAAGGCCCCTGGGTTACACCCGCAGTACCACAAAAAAAATAAGTATAAAAATAATAAAAATAAACAATAAAAAATCCAAAAATTATTATTGATTTTCACACTCAAAAAGATCATTGAAGCATCTTACAAATTTTAATGATTAAAGAAATAAACGTCAGTTGCCATAACCCACAGAACCAAAAAGCTTCTTGCATCTTTTGTTCTTATTAGAAAAGGTCCTAGAGGCCCAAAAGTGAGACAGCCACAGTGGGCCATGCCTAGCTGTGACCTGGCCATCCACTGTGAGGGAGCCTCAAGGACCAGCTATATAAGGCGCTCACCACAGGTGATTTTTTTTTTTTTTTTTTTTTTTTTGGTGGTACTGGGGTTCCTGGAAACCCTTTTAGCTCCGGGTTATACTCCCAGACCCATTTTTATATTTCTATTTGGCAACAGCTCTCTTAAGCCAGCGTGGCTGGCTGGCTTCAAACCTGTGTGATCATCCTATCTCCGCCTCCCAAGCGTGGAGATTACAAACCTGCACCACACCACGCCCAGCTTTTTTTTTTTTTTTTTTTAGTGCAGCGAGCTCTTGGTGATTTGGTGGCTTTGAATCTGATTTGTGGGTTTGGGCTTTTGACTTTGTTATTTTTGTTTGTGTTTTGTTTGTTATTTTGTTTGTTAGTTTCTTGTTGTTTTGTTTTTATAGTTAGCTTGTTTTGTTTTTATAGTTAGCATCATTAGCTACTATTGTGGCTTTTGATGGACAGTGCTAGGAGAGAGAGTAGTCAGGCAGGCCAGGCCTCTCAGCTGGCTTTCGAGGTCAGGATGCCCTAATGTCCTATTATGAGATCCTGAAGGACATTGGCAAGGGCACTTTTGTCCAAGTCAGACTGGCTTGCCACATCCTTACCGGGACCAAGGTGACCGTGAAGGTCCTGACTAAGGACAGGTATATGCTCCCTGGATAGAATAAGGACTGTGGAGCACTCGAAGGTGGTTCAGCTGTTTCTGATTGTAGCTACCACTGACTATATCTACCTGGTGATGGAGCATGTATGCAGAGGGCACTGGCTCACTGGCTCACTGGCTACTAACTATTTCTACTTGATGATGGAGCATGTGTGTAGAGGGCACTAGCTTACTGTTACCTGTATTAATATAAAAATGTTTCTGCTGTGTGCTGGCCACAAAGATTCACCCTGGATCTAAGTAGCTCCAGTGAAAGAGTTGCAGAGGCGTTAAGGATTATTTAACCTCAAAGCAGACTGCTAAGAGGAAAAATACCAACTCCCTAGACCCTGACATCAGACAGCTGGACTCAGACCACTGCTGGAGGGACATGCAACCTTCCTGGGGCATCTCCACAGTGGTTGCAGTCACAAGGTCCTCCGCAGCCTCCTGGAGATGATGGGGTATCTCTGCCGCCACCAGGAAGAAACCTCAGAGACTTTTTCCTGAGAAACATTCTCTGCCCTGAGATGGTTCTTAATATATTCTATTTCTTATAAATTATATAATAAAATGATGATTCTCAAAGATGAAATCAAAAACAAAGTAAAGAAACCAAGGATAGAGAGGTAACTTGGATTTTCTGGAAAAATGATTTCAAGGTTGGTGTAAAAACGAGAAAAATTGTGTTGGGTAGTCCAGCATCCTTAGCAGGGAGGAGGAGCAGATTGACTGGTGTAGTCGTGGGGTGGGGGTGGAGAGTAGCACAAGCAACAGTATGGGTGTTGCCTTAAAGAGTGGCAGCTTTGAAGTTTTATTTCTTTTGAAAAGTCTATCATGTCTTTCTACTCTCACTCTTTCTATATCTTAGTTTCTTACAGAAAAATATAGAATTATGTAAGTTATTAAACTTTTAGGAATTTTGTTGCTAATTTGAAATGACCGAGGACTAGAAAAATCACTGTTTCTGGTCCATGATGAAAGAAGTATGGTAATGTCTGTACTATTTGGGGATTCAGGAGTTCCCCAGCGTTAGGGATATCATCTTTAACACATAGATACAAGCTCACCTATATCACCTAGGCAGTGACAGGAAGAGATGGTGGTGTCTTGTGCATCAGGCTTTAGAGGACACAGTTTGAAGTGGCATAAATTACTTCTGTCTATATTCTACTGGTCATGACTTAATCACATACTTTAACCTCAAGGAAGGCTGGAAAATGTAGGCTTTTTTGTCGCATTCACAAGGCTCCTGATTAATAATAGTTTGGATTCTAACTAAACTATAAGGCAAGGCTCTATGTGTCGAGAATGTTAACGGGGAAATCAGAAGTAGCTGATTAACCAAATTTAGACACTTTTTACCCTCTTATACCCTGATCTATAACTAAGGAAAATCTGGATAGTAGTACTGTGTTTGATATCTGAAAGCAAAGGTACATCATAATTAGTAGAGACCAAAGTTATACATCATACCTCAATAAAACTG
This sequence comes from Muscardinus avellanarius, assembly GCF_963383645.1. Classification (NCBI taxonomy): domain Eukaryota; kingdom Metazoa; phylum Chordata; class Mammalia; order Rodentia; family Gliridae; genus Muscardinus; species Muscardinus avellanarius. The sequence continues at coordinate 52,014,257 of NC_137794.1, forward strand.
TGTGGAAAATATAGGAATTGTTGATGTTATTAACTTAAAGTATCATTGTACATTATGGCCACATGGGTAACCACCAAATCATGCACTGAGGTTCATTAGGCAAGCAGGAAGGCTTCTGTTCTATTCAATCACCTCTCTTTTCTTCATGCTTACCAAGGGGGTCAGTAACTATGTGATAAAGTCTAAATAATTTATGTTTATGTAGGGTGTCAAATAGGTTTATATATGCAGTATTTTGCTCTACTTAAATCTGTGGATTTATTTTCTCTTTTAGCTCCAAGATCTAGTAAAAGAGAAAAAGGTTTTACTTATTTTTTTCTGAGAGTTCTAGTGTGTAATGCATTCCCAGTAAGTGGATATTCACTAAGTAACGGCGATTCTTCAGTTGTACATACATCTGTACATCAAATGTGAAAATTTAAAAAAGTATTATTATCCATTTTATCTTAGTACTCAGTGGCTGCAAACATACAAACATATTTCTTTTATGCTTGATTTTAAGTACAAAGCACGTATTTTTCTTCTGCACTGTTTTTTTTCCCCCCCTGTGGTACTGGAAATGGAACATAGGGGCTTTAGCCTACACTCCCAGATATATATATATATATTGGTGGTACTGGGGTTCCTGGAAGCCCTTCTACCTCTGGGCTACACTCCCAGATCTATTTTTATACTTTTTAATTTGGAAACAGGGTCTCTTAAGCCAGCGTGGCTGGCTTTGAACCTGCGCGATCCTCCTGTCTCCGCCTCCCAAGCGTGGGGATTACAAGCGTGCACCACCACGCCCAGCGTTATATTTTATATTTTTTATTTAGAAGCAGGGTTTTACTAAGTTTTGGAGAGCCCCACTAAGTAGCTGAGGCTGGCTTCGAACCTGCGCAATCCCTCAGTCTCAGTCTCCCAAGTACTGGGATTACAGGCGTGTACCACCATGCCTGGCCTTCTGCACTGTTTTTAGATTACTCAATATTAGTTTTCTTTTACAAAATCATCATTGAATAAAATTGAAAATTGATAGCAAAAGTATGTATGGGTTTATTTGTGTGTGCATATATGTTTGTTTATCTATGGTACTGTATGAATATGTTTTCAGCAGCTCTCAATCTGAAACATATAATATTCCTTGGTATCAGGTGATTTTAAAAGTAGCATATATAATTGTCTCTTTGTGTATGAATGAATGATAGCAGAAATGTGATTACTGTGGTTTTATAGCTCAATAAATTATCCTTAGTGTGTAGGAGATTTACTATGCCTTAATCAATGAATAATTACTCCTGATTTCAGTATTATCTCATAATAATAGTTTACCTATGTATTCTTGTTCCTTTTGAGGCCACAAAAATTGTAAAATTATCAGACACAGTTTAATTGTCTATTGTGGCTATGTTGATAAGTATATCTAGCATATATATTTGGTCATCTTATAACAGGAAGCAAAATGAGCCTCCCTTTTTTTTTTTTTTTTTTGGTGGTACTGGGGATAGAACCCAGGGGCATTGTACCTCCGAGTTACACCCCAACCCCTATTTTTTAAGTCTTTTTTATTTTTGAAACAGGGTCTTACTGAGTTGCAAAGGGCCTTGCTAAGTAGCTGAGGCTGTCCACAAACCACAATCCTCCTGTCTCAGCCTCCCAAATGCTGGGATTACAAGCATGTGCCACCATTGCTGGCTATGAGCCTCCCTTTTAATAAGAATAAATCCTGTTACGCTGGGAGTGGTGGCGCGTGCTTATAATCTCAGCATTTGGGAGGTGGAGACAGGATGATCCCAGTTCGAGAACAGCCTCAGCTATTTAGTGAGGCCCTTTGCAACTCAGTGAGACCCTGTTCCAAGGAAGAGATAAACTGTAATTGATCAGGTGTGGAGAAGTAGAAACTCTAATACATTATTGGTGGGATTGCAATTTAATGCAACCACTTTGAAAAACAGAATGGAAGATCCTCAGAAGAACGAAAACGAACTTACCATATGACCCAGCAATACCATCTATGGGTATCTGCCCCCAAAACTGAAAACCGAACTACTAAATCAATGCACGAGTATCTCTGTTCATAGATGCACAATTCATCATTCCCAAACTATGGAACCAGCCAAGTTGTCCATCAACAGATAAGTAGATTACAAAACTATGGGATTTATACACAATGGAATTTTACCCAGCCATAAAGAAGAACAAAATTATGGCATCTATAGGGAAATGTCACAAAAAATAAGAAATCAGATGCTTCCCCTAATATGTGAAAACTAGGGAGAAATGGGTAATAGGAGGAACTCTATTTGAAGAAGGGGCCCTATAGAGGAGCAATTAAGATGACCTATCTGAGTGGATGGGAGGGGAGAATATGGAAACTCTTTAAAGCACATGATGTACTTAAACATATCAAAATCAATCACTAAATCAAGCATGGGAATGAGGGAGGGGGAAGGAAAAGGATGGGGACTGGATAAGGGCTAATTGGGTGATATGTACATGTATATCTCCACAAGTATTTATTCCTTTAAGATGTTTGACTACTATGCACCAATAAAAATATATTAAAAAGAAAAAAAGAATAAAAATAGGTCTGGGGGTGTAGCTTGGAGGAAGAATGTCCCTGGGTTCCATCCCCAGTACCACAAAAAAAAAAAAAAAAAAAAAAGTCTTGTTTTAAAATAGTGAAAGCAAAAAATCGTTTTGGAAAAAGGGTTCATAGCATATATTTCATTTTTATCATATTAGGGGAGTTCATTAAGAAATGATCATTTGTTTCACTGATAAAAATTGAGAAAGCTTTTTCTAATTTTTAATTTAAACAGAATATACCTGTTTTATTTGATTTATTTTACTTTTGCTTTTGCTATTTTTTAAAGCAATGTTCACACTGGTGAAGTTGATATAATGGGAAGGATACAAATTTCTGGCTGTGTAGCTGGTTTCAAATATAGATATGGTCCCCAATTCACTCTGTAACATTACTAATGCTATTTTGGAGCCCCAGTTTCCCATTTAATAAAATAAATATAGGAATAATTTATGCAAGGTTGTTGAAAAATTACAAATTCCTCATGTTAATATCTTTATATATAGTGCTCAGACCCTAGGCAAATTATTACATGACTTACACACTCACACATACACACACATGCACACACCCTTGAAAAAGTATTCTGTCCTTGCCACAGTTAAAAGGGAGAAGAGTAAATGGGCTTCTTTTTTTTTTTTTTCACCAACAACTTGGGACTCCTTCAGTGGAAGATCCTAGCAGGGAAATGCTTAAAGCATTGTGGGAAAATTGCTAAAGGCCCACTACTGTTTTCTGTAGAACTGTGGATTCTGTAAGTTGAGGAAGTTCTCATTTTAGATTCTTGGAACAGTTGTCTTTTATAGTTGTCTCTTATCTTGGCTTGCTCTTTTATGTTTAAATGCACAATGAGATTAAAGCTTAAAAGTGTCAGCATCATAGAGATAGATAACCAAAGATTTTTTAAAATTATTTTTCCTATCATCCAAGACAACATTACTCAAAGTTCAAATGTGAGCTGCATGACACTTAGACGCTGCTGAAACTTGGTTGCCAGCATGGGCACAGAGGAGTTTAACCTACAGCCAAGTCCCTATGGTCACTATAGGACAGCTTCTTCAAAAAGAAAAAATAAACAAAGGCCGCACAAATCACAGCTTTCACTCGAAATAATAACCTTTAGGTTCATGAATTTTGGTTGCAAATATTCCATCACAGGCATCACATTTATCGTGCTCAACTACTAATCCATTGACAGACACGTGTGTGGTGTCCTATTGTGAATAATGTTGAAATGAACATGGGAGTGCAGAAGAGATCTCTTTGAGATCCTTTTGACATATACCCAGAAGTAGAATAACTAGATCAATAAGGTATTTGATTTTTGGTTAATTATTTTTTAGGAACTTCCATATTGCTTCCCATGATGTCTGAATTAATTTGCATTCCCAACAAATGTGCACAAAAGTTTCCCTTTCTACAAATTCTTGTCAACACTTACTATCTTTAATTTTTCTTATAATAGCCATCTTAACAGGTATGAAATTAATGTGGAATTTTTTTTTCCTTTTTGCATTTCACTGACAGTGAAGTTGAGCCTCTTACAACTTCACTAAGTACCTTGTCCATTTCAAAAATGCCATTAAGTTGTAGAAATTAATTTATTTTAGATATTAACATCTTATCAAATGTGGCTTGCAAATATTTTCTTCATTTTACTTTGGTTTAATCCACCTTGCCGCTTTTACTTTTATTGTCTGTGCTTTGGAGATTATCCAAAAATATCACTGCCCAGATTAATGTGAAGAAGCCTTTTCTTTATGTAGTCTTCTGGTACTTTCATTCCAAGTGTTTAAGTCTTTACTACATTTTGAGTTGAATTTTGCACATAGTATGAGATAAGGATACAATTTCATTCCTCACCATGTGAATTATCCAGGTTTCCCATGCCATTTATTGATGGTGATATCTTTTTCTCATTTTGTGTTCCTGAAACCCTTATTAAATACCAGTTGATCATAAATTGGTAGGTTAATTTCTGGGCTTTCTGTTCTGTTTCATTGGTCTGTCTGCTTCTATTTAATGGAAGTAGCTTAGTGTTTATATTACCATAGCTTTATCATGTATTGTGAATTCAGGGAATGTGATATCTCTTTGTTCTTCTTCCTTCAGATTACTCTGGCTCTTTAGAATCGTTTGTGGTTCTATGTGAATTTAATTTTTTTCTATTTCTGTAAAGAATTCCATTAGCTTTTTAGCAGGGCTCATATTTTAGATCTTTAGATCACTTTGAGTTATGTGGACACTATTTTTTGTACTGATATTGGTGCATTATAGTCACACATCAGAATGTAATTTATAGTGATAATCATATACATGCATAAAGAACTTGGTGGGCTTCCTCTGGTTCCCTCCCTATTCTCCTCTTCCCCCCAAAAAGGTATATAATTGACATATGTCAATGGAAGTGATGCCTGTATTGACTCTCCCTCTCTATCCCACTCTTCCTCTAGACCACCTCCCTGCTTCCACTGCAGTTTCTCCTCTATTATTTGATGTTCCTGGTGTATCCTTAGTACTGGCTAACCTTCTGCATATGAGAGAAGATATATGGCCCCTCAATTTTTGTGACTAATATCACTGAACATAATGTTCTCTAGGTTCTTTCATTTTTCTTGCAAATAACATTATTTTATTCTTTATTGCTTAGTAGAATTCCATTGTGCACATATTGCATAGTTTTGTAAACTATCAGTTGATGGATACCTAGGTTGATTCCATAATCTGGCTATTGTGAATTGTGCTACAATAAGCATGGATATGCATGCATTGCTATAATCTGATTTCAGTCACTTTTGAAAGATACCCAGGAGTGGTATAGCTGGACTGTATGATGTATCCATTCTTAGTTTCCTGGGGATCTTCATAGAGGTTACATTTATATATAATTCTACCAACAATGTAGAAAAGTTCTTATTTTCCCACATCCTTACCAGCATTAATTGTTTGACTTCTTGATGTTTGCCCTTCTGATTGGGGTTAGATGGATTCTCGGTGTAGTTTAGATTTGCATCTACCTAATAATATTGAACATTTTTTATGTATTTATTGACCATTTGTGTTTCTTCTTTTGTGAAATACTATTTAGTTCAATTGCCTACTTCTTGATTGTTTTTTTTAGTATTAAGTCTTTTAAGTATATTATATATTCTAGATCTTAGTTCTATTTCAGAGGAATATCTGGCAAAGATCTCCCATTCTGTAGGTTCTCTCTTTAGACTCTTGATTGCTTCCTTTGATGAACAGAAAATTTTTAGCTTAATGCCATCCCATTTATTCTTTTTTAAAATTTTCTGAGCTTTGGATGTCTTATTGAGGGAGTTTCTACCTGTGCCTATATGTAAATGTGTTGATCCTATGCCCTCCTTTTCAGAAGTTATTTTATTAAGAAAACCATAAAGCTTTTTTATAGTCAAATTCAGCTATGTTTATATATAACTTCAGAGTCAAAAAGTTATTCAATATTCTCTTTGTGGACTGTTATGCCTCTTTACTGGCTTGAAAAACCTTTTTACCAGTTATATTCATTATAGCTCTCAAAATATAAAATAGAAATAAATTTAACCAATGAGGTAAAGGACCTAAATAATGAAAACTATAAAACAATTGAAAGATAATCTTTCTGCCCAGTGGGGAAAACAACAAATTACTCAATCATAAATGAGTATAGAATTTTTTTGTATGAAATGAATAAAAACTTTCAAAAGAAGAAATACAAATGGCTAATAAATACATCAACATCACTAGCAATTAAGGAAATAGAAATCAAAGTTACACTTTGATTTTATATAACTCCAATTAGAATGGCAATCATCAAGAATACAAACAATAACAAATGCCGGTGAGAATGTGGTGAAATGGGAACTCATACACTGTTGGTAGAGTGTAAATTAACACTATGGAGATCAGTATAAAGGCTCCTCAAAATATTAGGAATAGAACTGCCATATGACCCAGCTATACCATTCCTGGGTATTTTCCCAAAAGAATTAATATCAAAATACTATAGTTAGAGTTCTAAAAAGATGACAGCAGCCGCGGTCACAATGGCAACCACGGCCGCAGCAACAGTAGCTGGCAGTGGGCAAATAGGACAGGTATTCCTCTGAGAAATCCCAAACATCAGATTTTGGTTTAATATCTGATTGGGACAATATATAGAGACATTTATAGCCATGTCTTCCTAACTAAGATAAGAAAGAAGAGACGGATCAAGATGGTGGAGATGGCAGCAGCAGTGGTGGCCAGTATTTGGAAGAGGTAGATAAAACCAATCCAACCCGCCTTGAAATGTTGGAGAAATCTCCCAAAACAAAAGACTGTTTCTGCCTCACATGCTCAGGAATTCTGGACAACATACCTTGTAAGAAAAATGCTTGGGAGGAGGGCCAAGATGGCAGCTGCAGCAACAGCCAGTGTCGGGGAAAGGCAGGTAGATTCATTCTAATCCACCCTGAACTTTTGAGGAAATCTCTCCGAAAGTAGACTGCACCTGCCCCACATGCTCAGGAACTCTGGACAATATACTATGTAAGAAAAATTTTCAGAGAGTGTCAGATAGAGCCCCACATAGTCAGATTGGCTGGCACCATGCATCCCGGGATCCAAGGCCGCTCCTGGCTTCTCTGCACAGCACGGGGGCTGGGTGCGCTCCGAGCAGCAGAACCTGCTCTCTGTTGTGAAGTTATGAGCCTCCGCTCTTGGCGGGGAGATAAAACACATTGCTACTAAGTACTTGGGCCCCCAACTCTTTCAAAAGACATGTACTGTTTCCTTTTATTAAAAAATATTGAAGAGGGAGGAAGATGGTGGGGGCTGCAGTTGTGGCTGCATAGGCCACCAGGACTCCAGCGATGATGGTAAGTAGCAGCTGAATAGGATAGGCATCTTTCTGAGAAACCCTGGACAACAGATTTTGATTTAATAGCTGATTGGGACAATACACAGAAACATTTTCAGTCATCACATTCTGTTTGAAATATAGGAGAGAGAATGGGAAATGTGAAATTGGAGGCAAGACTGCAGCATGGCACCTGCCTTGCAAGAAAAGGGATCTTTGGAGGGACATCCCAGAAGAGATCAGAAAGCAGACTGCTCTTGCCACATATGCAAAGGAATACTTAACAACAACATACTCTAGGAGAGACCAAGAAGGCGGTGGCCAGTATTCAGAAGAGGCAGACAGATTCAACCAAATCCACCATGAATTTTTGAAGAAATCTCTCCAAAAGTAGACTGTTCCTGCCCCACATGCTCAGGAACTCTGAACAACATTCTATGTAAGAAAAAGTTTTGCCGAGATGGACCAAAATGGCAGTAGCAGCAGCGGCCAGTATTCAGGATAGGCAGACAGATCCAATCCAGTCCACCTTGAATTTTTGAAAATATCTCCCCAAAAGTAGAACTCTCTTGCTGCTAATGTGCAAGAATTCTGGACAACATACAATGTAAGAAAAATGTTCAGGACAAATCGGAGGGAGCCCGCCTGTATTGCTGGGCCGATTCGCTGTGCTGGAGGCCCCAGGAGATCTCAGCTTATGGTCGCTGTGCTCCTCTGTGCTGCACTGGGGGTCAGGGTGTGCTTGGAGCAGCGGATCCAGCTCTCCATGGTGAGGCTGTGAGCCTCCACTTTCAGTGGGGAGATAAAATCCATTGCTGCTAGGGAATTGGGTTCTCAGCTTCTACAAATGACATGTGCTGTTTTCTCCTACTATAATGTGTGTGTGTGTGTGTGTGTGTGTGTTTATATATATGAAGGAAAATAGGAACCTCTGTAAACATCATGCCCACAATGACAATAACCAGAGCCTGCTGTGCAGCGAGGCCAGGTCTGGAGCCAACTGGCCAGGCCCTGAGCCTGTAGTGAGGCAGGCTTGGAACTGGGACCTGCTTCACAGCAAAGAGCCAGCGGGTTTCTTCAACTGTGTGGCCAGGAAGCAATAGAAGCTGCCGCTGCCTCACCTAATCTCTCAACAGATTTCCATATCCAAGTGACCTTTATTTAAAAAAAAATTGGTTATGAGTGGATCATCCTGTCAAAGTTACTCACCTTCTGGCTTTCAGGTTCTCAGCAAGTGGAAATAAGTTTGGAAAAATAGAAGCTCTAATATATAGTATTTTAAAAACTGAGTTACAATTCACATAATATAAAAATAATAATTTAAAGTGTACAATTCACTGATATTAGTTGCGCAACCATTTGCTTTTATCTTGCTCCAAAATATGTTCTTGTTCTCAAAAGAAAATCTCACTTGTATTAAGCAGTTATTCCAACTTCCGCTTTCCTCGAGCCTCTGTCAGGCACTAATCTGCTTCAGTTCCTGACTTACCTCTTCTGGAAATACCATATAAATCTGATTCCTCATGGCCTTTTGTGTATTATTTTTTGACTTTGGATAATGTTTTCAAGGCTCATCTATATTGTGCATATGAGTACTTCACCGTTTTATGGCAGGAAAAGTTTCTAGTGTACGGCTATACCACATTTTGTTCATTCTCTCTCTACTGATGAACATACAGGGTTCCACCTTTGGGTTGTTGTGTATGGTGCTGTTACTAGCACTCATGTTCATATATTACATTGTTTCCTAGACATGTGATTTACAGTGATTTCTCCTATTCTGTAAGCTGTGTATTCAATTTATTTTCTCTCTTTTTAATTTTTGTCATGCTGTGGATCAAACCCAGGGCCTTGCCCAAGCTAGGCAGGTACTCCACCACCAAGCTCCAGCCTTAGCCCCTATTCAGTTTCTTGGTAGTGACCTTTTGTTCACACAAGCTCTCAACTATAAGGAAGTCCATTAATATAATTTGTTGGTTTTTAGAGTTACATCTAAAAATCTATTACCAAATAAAAGTTCATCAATATTTAGCTCTCTGTTTTCCCCTAACATTTAAAAATTTTTAGCTCTATCAAACGTTTAATCCATTTTGAGTTAGCTTTATATATAGTGTGAAGTAGGGGTCCAATTTTCTTCATTTGCATGTGGATTACATTTGTCCCCATACCATGTCCTTGAACATTTTGTATACCTATTTAATGGTTTTGGAATTCTTGGTAAAAATCAACTGACTACAAGGCTTATTTTTTTTGGTGAACTTTTAGGTCTTTCATTGATCTATGCATCTATCCTCATTAAAGTACCATACTTTTTTATTAAAATACCTGTGTAATATATTTTAAAACTGGGAAGTGTGAAGACTTCAACTTAATTTTTCTTTAATAAGATTATTTTGACTATTCAAGATTGCTTGCATTTCAACATAAATTTTATGACCAGATTTTTCTGGTTTTGAAAAAATTCATTGATATTCTTATAAAAATGGCATTAAGTCTATAAAAATCACTTTGCTATCTTAGTAATATTAAATCATTTGTAATCTAAACATGGAATGTCTTTCTACTTATATATGTCTTTTAATTTCTTTTAGCAATTTTTTGTAGTTTTTAGTATATAATTTCTTGATTAATTTATTTAAATGTTTTATTCTTTATGATGCAGATATAAATAAAATTATTTTTTATTTTATTTTTATATTGCTAATTGCTAATATAATAGAACTATAATGAATTTGTGTGTGTTGATCTTTTTCTTGTGACATTGATGAATATGTTTATTAGCTCTAGTAGCCTTTTTGTAGATTAAGATATTCATGTATAAAATCATGCCCTTTGTGAATAAGAATAATTTAGATTATTTTCTAACCTTTATGACATATGTATTATCTGTATTTAAAAATGAAGTCTTAGGAAGTATGATCAAGAGATAGGAAAAATAAAACTAGAAAATACTAAACATATATTCATAATGTATATGTATATTCTCAAGAAAGGGTTCTAAAGTCAGTTAGATAAGGCTTTTCAGAAGATTTTGCTATATTAAGGAAGTAGTTGCTCAAAATGACACTGAACTGATAATACATCCTGCTTAATATAGTAAATATTTAGCTTTTCTCACTTCATTTCCCCTCTTGATCATACTTCTGAAGGTTGCATTCTTAAATAAGTTACTCACTTATACCTTGTACCTGGTCCTGATTTTTAGAAAAGATTAGGTCAAGACAGAGCTAAAGTATCTGCTGTGCCCCTATAGTGTTGCTGCATAAGGTAGGGGGATTGATTGGACAGGACATGGTGCAGCTCCGAACATTTGGTCTTGCCACCCAACCACATATTCCATAGCATCATGGCATTGTTTTTTTCTTTTTTCATTTATTTGAACTCTGGTACTGATTTTTTGCTGTTAAATATATTTCACCAATAATATATACTTGTACTGATTTTTGCTGTTAAATATATATATATTATTGGTGATATATTATTGGTGATAATATAATTATTGGTGATAATATATATTATTGGTGATAATATATAATTGGTAATATATATTATAAATCTGATTCATATAAATCTGATTCCTCATGGCCTTTTGTGTATTATGTTTTGACTTTGGATAATGTTTTCAAGGCTCATCTATATTGTGCATATGAGTACTTCACCATTTTATGGCAGGAAAAGTTTCTAGTGTACGGCTATACCACATTTTGTTCATTCTCTCTCTACTGATGAACATACAGGGTTCCTGTATGGTGATGTTAAATATATATCACCAATTATATATATATGTATGGTTCACTATAGTCTCACATCATAAAGTAGATCATATTGACAATGGCATATATTCACACAATACTTGGTGTCCCCCACCTCCCCAATTCTTCCTTCTGATACCGAGTATCCAGGTTAGCAATCTTATATTCATATGTATATATGCTGTTAAATTTTAAGGTAGTCTCTGAGCTTATTGAAAGTTCTTTACCCCACCATCAAAATTTCTTGGTTTCTACTTTAGCTGTTGAATGGTTTTCTGCAGTAACTTACTTCATCACTAGCTGAAATGGGAGTAAGATGAGCAGTTCTTAGGAGAACATGTGAAATTTGAGTGAATGGTAATGATAATTAAAATGAAGCATCTCACATTTTAAAAATTCTTTTGTGGGGGTCTGGGGATGGAACCCAGTGGCATTTGACCTCCGAGCTACACCCCCTGCCCTATTTTTTATTCTTTATTTTGAAACAGGGTCTCACTGAGTTGCAAAGGGCCTCACTAAGTAGCTGAGGCTGTCCATGAACTGTGATCCTCTGGTCTCAGCCTCCGGAATGCTGGGATTACAAGTGTGCACCACCACGCCCGGCTTTTAAAAGTCTTATGTATGGGGTACAGTGCTGAATTTAATTCTAACATTCCTATGAAATTATTTCACTTCGTTTTGCCTTTTGGAAATTTGACTGCAACCCAGGGAATACTAGCCACAAGCCTGGTCTTAGATGACATTAAGATGCTCTTTTTATTATTGAGTTAAATTTCTGACTATAAAACTCATGAAATGTTTCTATAAAAGCTCCTTAAGAAGTCACTACCCTACAATTTGCACTTTTGGAATGAAAACTTAGGAGGCCAACACAAATTACAGGGAGTTAGTGTTTGATATAGAACACCCAGTTCAGAATAGGATACTGTTTTTTTTATATAAAATCTTGAAACAGAGCAAAGCTGCTTTTAATAGACTTGATTCTCTTGATGATACACTCAGAGTGTATAAATCTCGGAGTTTCATCTGTGTCTGCACAGACAAAATCTAGAGATGTTAAAGTTTTGTCATTTGGCTCCTAGATATCCTTGGTTTGTGCCCCCTGTGAAATCCGGTTCATCTTCCATCTGTCAGAAGGCATCAGAAGTGATTTTGACTCCTTATGTCCTGGAGGTCCTGTGGAAAAAATTGTGTGAGTACACTGAAATAATGAAGCAAATTTTACTGTTGTCTAAGATCTTCTAAATGATTTTATAATTGTTAACATATTGAAATGAACTTACCCTGTAATTTCAGGCTGAGTCTAAGGAAGAGTTTTGAATGTTAACTATCTTTCTTGGGCCTGTTTTATGTGTGTAAGCTCATTCCTTGCCGCAGAAAATGCTTTGATGGATCCCGACACTAAGCTAAATTCAAGACATAAAACTCAGTGAGAAGAAAAAATTCTTTTCCAGCATAGTTATTAACTAGCTTAAATATTACTAAATAATAGGCCATATTTTTATTACAGGTAAAAGTTTCCCACCGCAGACTAGCATCCTTATCATCTGTTGTCTTAAGGTGGTGACATATTGAGGATCTCTTTTCTCTGCCTCTGGGTTGGGTTGCTATCATACCAAAGGGAGTTTGGAACTTCAGAAGCCTCACTAGTTAAACTAGTAGTTAATCCACAAAGTAGAACTTACTGGCTTCAGGAAATTAATTTTGGAATTGGTAAATAAATTTGAGCCATTTAAGTAAGCATTGTTAAAATGGTTATTTTTATTTTAGGGAGTAAGTTAGTTTGAGATGACAAAATTATTCTTCCCACTGGGCAGAAAGATCTCCACCCCCTATCTCATTCATTTATATCTATATCTCTTTCTATATATATCTTCACCCCTTTCATATACATATATCCACCCCTTTCTCATATATATATATATATATATATATATATATATATATATTTTTTTTTTTTTTTTTAATCTCACAAGGACAACTTCCCACACTAGCCAGACTTATTGATGAAGTTTGAATTTATGAACTTATAAAATTTGCAGTGCTTTGGGTAGGTTGAAGATAAGATACTTCTTTTTATACTTGCAAACTTCCTGTAGGGATAAAAATGCAATAAAATAATCTTTTAGCATAGTTACTGTTTCCAGTGAAATGTTATATTTATATAGATTAGGTTTTATTACACTGATTAATTAAGGATTGTCACAGGGACTAGCTGTCTACTTAAACTAGCCCAAGTTAAGGTTTATTATAAAACTTCTGGTGAGTCTCAGGGGATAGCATAGTTTTGGCAAGAAGATTAATTTCTAGACAGCCTTAATTTAGAGGAGAGTTAAACATGACAGTTAACTCTCCTATTTTGCTTCATAATTTAAAAAGAGAAGCACATCTATGGCATGTATTTCAGTAATTAGAATAAGGTGCAAATGATTCCTCCAACAAACAACAAAAAACCTTTCTATGTAATCTAGCTATCGATGAAGAAGTATGTCAGTTGTGTTTCAAGAGCTTTCCAAATAAATCAAACTTTGTCAATAGAATTAACCTTAAAAAATTTCTTACCTAGAGCTTCCTAAGATCACATTGTAAAAATTAAGAAGTGATGGAAAGTTTTTTTCAGACCAGTAATTGAACACAGTTACTTTCTTTTTAAGTTTTTAATCTTCTATTGAGAGTCTATGTACTTATTTTTAACGCTCCCTCATTTCCATGTCAATACCTCATGTATTAGCTCATCTTCTAGAAGCATTCCTTATTTCGATTGGTGCATCTACATGAAGTGAATAAGGTTCTTTCAATCTTTTTAGACATTTTTTTCTTGGTGTATTTGCTGGTACAGTCCTCAGCATCATCCCGAGACATTCAATCTTTTACTCCGGGTTGACTCCCTCTTTCCTGAATCTCCCTCTTGACTTACTGATACCGTTTTTTAAGCCAATTTTACTTTATAAAAGATTACTGAGAAGAATAAATAGGGGATTTTTCATTGCTTTGAATATACTAGAATAGATTATTCTAGAATCACACTAGAATCTGGCTAGTAATGTAATATTCTTTTGGAAATAATTTTCCTCAAAACTTTGAAGATTTCTCTTTATTGTCTTATAGTTTTAGTATTTTATCCAGAAACATGACCCCATTTGAATTCCAAATTTTATTTTTGATTTCTCTCTTTTATGCTAAAAGATTTCTCAAGATGTCGAGAGACCCTTTGTTATTTCTCTGCATTAAAAGTAAGGGCTCAGCAAGGTTTGGTGAAGCACATTTGTAATCCCCGAACCTAGGAAGCTATAACAGAAGTATTTCAGGTTCTAGGTCAGCCTCAGCGACTTAAGGAGACCCTCAGTGACTTAGCAAGGTCCTGTTTCAAAATATAAAATAAAAAAAGAGCTGGTGGTGTAGCTCAGAAGTAGAATGCCCATGAGTCAATCCTCAGGACCACAAGGGGGAAAGAAAAGAATAAGAGCATACTAATTGGTTGTAAAGTCTTTATAATGAGGTGAATTTAAAGGAGAGATTTATAATAGTGAGAAGAAGTGGTAACATGCCTTTAAAATGATAGAACATAAGTTTCATATGTTCATATTCATTCCCTGGGCCTTTTAGTCTCTTTAAAGAAGGAGTCTTAAGTCTTAGAGGGTAAAAGCACAGTAGTCTGTGCTCTGGGAATCAAACAATAAAATGACCCTCAGATCTCAATCATATCTCAATAGTCTTCATATGGTTTCTATTTCATTCTGTATTACTCAGGAGAACATTTTACTTTGTCTTTTATAGTACAATCCTATACAGAACGCAAACTTCTGAACTTCTTTTGGGGCCAGGGAGAAAATCTAGCATCTAATGTTACTTAACAAAAATTGTAACTCATAATGTTATATATATATATATATATATATATATATATATATATATATATATATATATATATTCCTTCTATATTAACATCTCACATTTAAGGATACCTGGTATTTTTATATCCTGATATTTTTGAGCATTTGAGGAAAAAATGTCAGCTTTCAATTGGTTGCTTTTGATTCAGGCTGAGGTTTCAGGTCTGTCTGGTTTTCTGAGCAGTTACTATTCACCCATCAATGTTTTGAAATTTTAGGAATAATTTTGATATTACTTATCTGGTACATTCTCCACTTTTATTCTTTTCATCTTTACGAGTTGTTACATTTTAAAATTCTTGGTTGGGGTGATGGCAGGTGCCTTTAATTTCAAGTACTTAGGAGTTGGACTTGGATGGCAAGTTCAAGGCCATCTTGGGCAATGCAGTGATACATTGTCTCAATAATAAATACAATGATATAAAATCACAATGAAATTGTGATTTTAAAGAGGCTAGTTGATTGTGGCCTTTAAGGATGAAGAATAAGTAAATGGATACATCCACTGTTTTATGTTTAATCAGAAGTTATATATATATATATATATATATATATATATATATATATATATATATATATATATTTGCAGTACTGGGGATGGAAACCAGGGACAATCTACTTCCCAGTTACACCCCTCAGCCATATGCTTTATTCTTTATTTTGAAACAGGGTCTCAGTGAGTTGGCCTTACTAAGTAGCTGAGGCTATCCATGAACTGCAGTCCTCCTATCTCAGCCTCCCAAATGCTGGGATTTTAAACTTGTGTCATCATGCCTGGCACAGAAGTTCATAAAATATTTTGAAACTGTGTGGAATAGTGATACTTCCATGGTGTGACATTAATGCTATTTAAAATATTATCAGTTAACCACTACAATGTGTTCAAGTAAAAGAGGGCTTAACTTCTCAGAGAGCATGAAAGTCCGTCTTTCTGATCCCATGCTGTGTTTTCAGTGGAAGAGCTAATTCACCTGAAACCTTTACACAACCTCCTGCCTGAGATTTTCAGTTGCACTTCACAGATTCTTTTGCCCTCGCAAGTACTGTTTTCCTCTAATTATCCATTTATTTGTTTTTTTAAATTTTAGCTCCTTCAAGGCAAATATTAAGTTGTATTCATTTTCGTACTTTCTGGGCTCAGCCCAGTGTCTGGTATACAGTGGATATTTTATGCATGTTTCTAAAAAATGTTGAATGAATGTCTTACTAATTTGCCTACATTTTAAGGAACTCTCAACATTCCATACCTAAATTATTTTCCACTTCTCTTCCATTCTTTCATTGCACTTTCCTATCACCCACCCCTAACAAACAAGATATACTTTTATTTATCACTTGAGCTAAATTGTATACTTATATTGCAGTGTATTATTTTTGCCCATCTAAGACTATTTAATTATTTGCAGCAGTTTAATATCCAAAATAATATTTGCTAGATTGAAGCAACATCATTTTTATATGTTGTCCATTTATTAGAATTCATCTACGTATTCTTGCCTGCTAGTGTCAAGATGGATGGTATAAAGTTGAGGTAAGATTTAGAAACAATTTTAAATTAAATGAAGAGTTATTTACTGATAATATATTATCTGCTGAACAATGACATTGCTTTGTAATCAAAATGAACAAGGAAAAAGTTCTGGAATTAATGAGTTTATATTATAAGTGAGAACTATTATATAGTGTCATAGAAAGGTTTAAAAAAAAAAGCTGGAAATCATGGTACCTACTTGTATTCCCAGTACTTTGGATAGGAAGATTGTAGATTTGAAGTTATCCTCAGTAACCTAGCAAAGCCCTCAGCAGCTTAGTGGGACCCTGTTTCAAAACACAAAATAAAATAGGACTGGGGGGATAGCTGAGAGGTAGAATGTTCCTGGGTCTAATCCCCACCACCACAATACATAAGTAAATACATGCATACATACCTACACACATGTTTATATAAAGGCTAATATTATGAGCCTATAAAATTTCAAAAGAGTGCCAGCTCACATATATATGAAAACAGAAATGGCATTTAATGGGGAAGTAACATTTTAAATGTGTTTTGAATCATGGTGCAAAAATAAAAGAATACAATGTAATGAAATTAGTAAGAAGTATAAGAATAGAAAAATAACTGGCTTGTTTGGTAATAGTAAACTAGTATATTTAGCTAGGGAGTAGTTATGTATATGGATGTATAGGAGAAGAATCTAGAAAATGTAGGTCAAGCCCACTTAATTAAAAAGTAATAAATGTCAGGCTAAGTTTTTGTTGTTTTGTTTTTGCTTAATAAAGATGCCAAGAGAGGGATCTTGAAGGGTTGAAGCTAGAGAATAGTAATATTTAAATAACATTATAAGAATATTAGTGAGGCAGATAGATCAGAAGAGGTAGAAATAGACCCTTTACAAAGCAGTGTTTAAACCATGGGAAGGATAAAAAAGCAAGTTTCTGAGAAAAGTAAAGACAATATAAACTGAACATAACTGTTTTATATATATGATCTTTTCTATCTACATTATTATTTGTTTACTTATCTAATGTTAGTGGTCACCCATTTCTAAATAAGAATCTCATTACCCCACTCTTCCCTACTCTCTAATGCCTATAATACTACTTGAAATAATTTAGATGATCAGGAAATGCTTCTAGGAGGAAATAAATAAGAAGAGAAGTAAAAAATGACAAAAATAAATCAAATAGTCAATCTAAGTTGCATGACGTAAGTGAAATAAAATTCAAATTGGACAGTAATCTCAACTAATATAGAGTGATCTCTCCAACTAAAGACAGAAATGATTAGCCTGGAATTTTAAAATTCTAGTTATATGCTATTTAAAGATCTATTCTTCCAAAGACACAGCAAAGGTTTGAGAATGCAGCTCGGTGGCAGAGAGCTTGCCTAGCATGCCAGAGGCCCTGGGTTTGATCCCCAGCACTGAAAATAAAAACTAAAACTAAGAAGAAGATGTAGCAAGCGTGAAATTTCAAGGATGGAAAAGGCATCCTAGGTCAATATTAACCAAAGAAAGATGCTATCAATATATTATTTTCATTTGGGATACGTGTGTGTGTGTGTACTGTGGATTGAACCCAGAGGAATTCTACTTCTGAGCTACAACTCCAGCCCTATTTGCCCTATTTTTTTCTAAACAGGGTCTCACTAAGTTTTGGAGGGCTTCATGACGTTCCCTGAGGCTGGCCACACACCCAAGATTCTCCATCTAAGGCTTCCAAGTCCTGGTATTACAGGCGTGTGCCATCATGCTTGGTTGAATTGGGAACATATCTTAAGCCAATAGAAAGTTAAATGGCACGCACCGCCGGGCGTGGTGGCGCACGCTTGTAATCCCCGCGCTTGGGAGGCGGAGACAGGAGGATCGCGCAGGTTCGAAGCCAGCCGCGCTGGCGTAAGAGACCCTGTTTCAAAAATATAAAATAGGTCTGGGAGTGTAGCCCGGAGGTAGAAGGGCTTCCAGGAACCCCAGTACCACCAAAAAAAAAAAAAAAAAAAAAAAAAAAAAAAAAAAAAAGGCACGCACACACACACACGCACACATATATATGCCTATTCAAATGGGAAACAAAAGGGACTTTTGATAAATGAGGAAGAGAAACCGGTACAATAGTGGAAGGTGGGGGAGAAAGGCAGGGGAGAGGGAAAAGGGGAGCTAATAAATGAAACAATTCAAATAATGCTATGTCCATAAATGAAGGCATGATTACCAATCTCAATGACATATATGGGTGAGGGAGGAGTAGATGGGATCCAGGGGAAAACTTATCAAGTGCTCAGCGATGATTGTTTTATAGTATTCAATTAAATATTGTCCTTATAAAAAGTCAGCAATGGTGTTGTAGTTCCTAGGGTGGTAGAAAAATATGATGAGTTATAATTAACATTAAATGATAAGTTTTCCACTACTGACCTTAGTGGATATCATAGTTGTGTCGGGGTCTGTGCCAAACAAAGGTCAACTTTTGAAAGTCCAATTGCACATTTTTAATTTTGTAAAATTAAAAATCATCAGCAAATTGTCCCTAGCCCTTGCCATATTCTGGGAAAGGGTCCAAAAGTTCTGTCAGATCATATGGTACACTTTTGCTTAGTATTATTAATAGTAGCAATAATAGTAAGAGTTTATAGTAGCTGACTAGTTACCATGTGCCAGGAATTGTGCTAAGTAGTGTATATGTTCTGCCCACTCCACAAAAGAGCATTCTGTTCTTGCTTCAGTTACGATTCTCATTTTACATATGAGGGCCCTAAGCCTCAGAGAAGCTAAGCAACTTGCTCAGGGTCACTCAAATAGTATGTGCCAGAACTGGTCACACCGATAATATTGATCCTGTATTTTTCTCAAGTGTGTTCAGAGGTTCTATAAATGGAATTTACACAGTTTCAGAGAGCAGTGGAGACACACAGAATGGCCTTTTTTTTTTTTTTCTGTGTCCTGACACCTGGGTCATCATTTTTGACAGCTGGATGTACACTTGCTGATGCCAGGTGTCAGTCGAGAATGGGTGATGCAGTGGCCCCAGAGAACTCACATTTGTTGGAAAATTCCCTGTTGATCTCTATTAAAAAAAAAAAAGTCACTTGAGCTTCTGAGGTTGGCTTTTTCGGTCATGATGCATAATTTTGAGAGTTGGGGAGCTGGCATGCCTGAGGTGTGAGATGATGATGTACTTCCTGTGGGCATGAAGGGACTCAGAAATAAAGCAAGGCTTTCCAACTGTCATTTGTTGTTCTTCCTACCCAGGCTTTTAGAAAAGAAACTAAGGTCAATTAACTGGGAAGCTTAACCTCTCTTAGCTTGTCTCTTTTTACATAGACTTTTAGCCTTTTAAATAAATCATTTTTTTTCTCTCTTCTTGCTCCCAACCCCCTATTCGTTCTGAACACATTCTTGGATTTCTCATGCTGGGCCTAAGGAGCAGACTGCTTATATTCAAGAATGATTTGGAGGGGATAAAGTGTGCAAGATTTTGAATTCTTGCCATAAGTCCCTGGCAGACAGCCAGGCAGCCTCAGAGGAATAAGGCTAATGAAGGGAGGGTAAAGAAGATCCGGGAGTGCGGCTGGTAATGCAGTATTCATTTAATTGGGAGCAGGTACCGGTGCAAACTTCTCCATTTTAATTGGAAAAAGGGAAGGGGATTGTTAAGGAAGAAGGAAAAAAGAATGCATAAAGTTTTCAAGCCGAGGAGCCAAAGGCAGTCCTGTCTACGCCAGAGAAAGAACTCAATTTAGGGCAATTTGCTCTGCAAGCTGGGCTGCCGCCTCCCCTGGGAATAGGGATGAGGAAGAAAATGAAACCAAAAGAGAACTTGATAAAATCACCTAGCACAGACAATCTCAGTAGAATAGGTTTTACTGAGTTAAATCTGCCCCAATCAATATGATTCTTTTCATATAAGTTACAAATAAAAAGCCACAAGATTACAATAAAAATCGAGACTGGAGCGCTGCTGATGTTGCACCTGGGAGTCTTAAGAACTTGTTATGGAATATATGTTTTTGCAACTAGAATGTTTGTTTTTCTTTTCACCCTGGTCATGCGAATCAAGCCTTTGCTTTCCTTCCCCATCCATCCAGTGTTATATATTGTTTTTATACTTTCTACTTACATTTTTTTTTTTTCACTAGAGGCTGAGTAACGGTAGTTTTTTTCTTTCTTTTTCTTTTTTGTCCTCAAATGTGTTGAATCTAATATTAGGCTGATTTCTCATACCCATGGTAAACAAAGAGATTTCTCCTATTGTACATTTTTGAGATGTGAGGATTTAAACTGTTAATGTGTGAATAACACAATAAAAGAAAGGTGAGGTTTCATGTAAGAAGAGAAAAACCATGCTTTTTGATGCATATAATAAAATGTAAAAAAATATAAATCTTGCAATTTTCTAATTAACAATCACCAGTTCTATGTAATATTTGACTGTAATAGATGTAAGAGTTTTGAGTAGCTGATGATTTTAATGTAGCAGCTTTTATTTTAATCCTTAATGATGAAGGAGGCAAAAGTCCAAGCAAAACATGTCAGTATTGCTTACAGTGCAGTTGACTAATTGACAAAGATATTGGAGAGAAAAATCTTTATTTTAGTACATGAAACTACATTTTAAAGATAAATCTAGGGATTGATTTAGATTTCAGGTTTCCTTATAATGTTGGTTTGTAATGAAATTTCTTTAAGGTGTATTATGAAGAATGGGTGTCTTGTTGAGGTAGACCCTGTATTCAGTCTGGATAGTCATGTATTTACTGTTGGTAAACCTGAAAGAAGAGTTGACTCTGAAACTTTCATCTCTTTGATTATTATGCTTGTGAGTTAGGAAAAGTTTTTTGTTGTTGTTGTTCTCAAATTCCTGCTTCTTTGATTTTTGAATCAGTTAATAGAAATGTAGAATTAGAACTAAAAGAAAAAAAAGACTTCTCTGGACAAAGAAATGACATAACATCTCAAAATGTGGTACAGATGTCACCCCAAATAGTTTTTTTTCTTAATACATGCTAGATAAGTGAATCATTGATCCTGAAAATACTTATAGAGGACTTCTCTGTGCTAAGCACTGGGTACCATGCAAAGATAAAAGCAACACAGAATCGGTCACCAAGAAACTCACTGTCTAAATCAGAAAGCCAGACAAAAATGAAACATAAAGGCCAAATAACATTAGCTCACAGAACAAAGATGTTCCCAGACTATATGTCATTGATGAAGTTTCAAGCCATATATATATATTGATGAAGTTTCATCAATACATTGATGAAACATATACATATACATATATAATACATATACATTGATGGTTTCAAGCCATATACACACACACACACACACACACACACACACACACACATATATGTCTTTGTGATATTCACATCTGAGTGCCTGAATATGGACAATTTGTGTCACTTTTTGGGAGGAGCAATAGATCCAGATACATTGTTGAAGGCTGGGAGGTATTTGTGGAACAGATGGCACTTGACCTGCCTTGTTTTCAGAGGGGAAAGAGAGGAAGAATGCAGGAAGCTAAGCCATCTTCAGGTAATAACTGGTACACATTAACCAAGAAACTGGGAGGGGGAGGGAGTAGAGAACATGTTCAAGAAACATTGACTATATCAGTCAGAGATTCTTTTAGAGAATTAATGAGAAGTAAATTAGTTCACATTTTGGAAGGTTGTAATAGAGTGTTTTGTTTGTTCTATAGATCAGAAATATGTAATATTTAGATATATAGTTTTTAGAAATGTTAACAGGGTACTGTTTTAGTACCTCACATTCGCTCATAATCCTATTTCTTCCCCCACATGTCCAGATATTGTTTTTCTCCTGTTTACTTTCCACTAAGTCAGAGCTGCTTCACAGAGCTTCCCTCCTGGCTGTGCCGACAGCAGCCCTCTTCTCTCCCACCCCACGCAGCTGGCCTATGCTCACAGCGCCAGCCCTGACAGCCACCAGAGTGCAGCGTGGGGAAATTGCAGGAGAAAAGCTCTTTCCCCAACTCAGACCTGTATGTGAGTCAACCTAGTTACCCAAAGACTTCCCAAAGACATTTTAATAGCCTCAGCATCAAGCCTTCTAAAAATCAGAAAACCTTTCAAAGGACAGTTCTGTCACCTCCTCACCATCCTATTGGGACCTGAATGTGTCAAGCAAAGAACCATGGTATCACCTTTGTTATTCATGTCTCCAAAAATCATATGGCTGGCTCTGGCCCCAACTAAAATTTTCTCTTCTTTCTCAACTATAAAACTAAATGTCTACACAAATGAATGATTAAAACCAGAAACTGGTGGGTGTTTAATATTACTTACTGGGTCTTCTTTTCAGCTGGGTCAACCTCAGATGCTCTGTGTGACATTGGTTCTATAAAATGATATTTGTGTGACAGGGTTTGGCCTCGGTGCAAACAGTGACTTAGGAGAACTTCTTTAATCTCACTCCGACTGTTCCCTTTTTATACCTTTACCCTTGAATCATATTTAATTGAGATTCAGTTATATTAACTTTGAGGATAGGAGATGCTTATCAATTGTTAGTCCTTTTTATGGGGTTATTGACTTGTTAGCATCTTTTTTGTCTTTTTTTTGAACGTCAGGATTTATTTAAAGAAATCTGTGGATTTGAAAAGGAGGGGGAAAGAAAGTTTATTAAAATAATAAAATCTCCAGGGAAACAGCTAAGAAGGCATAGGGTTCCTATTGTGCCCTCTCCTGTGTAGGAAAAGAGTTACAAAGGCAACCTAAAGGCTGAGAGTTTTTCTGCCGTGGTATTTCTCTAAATATGACACATCACATAGATTATCACCTGCTTTATTTATGTGTAAGATGATTATTCGTATAATTTGCATGTTTCTGTAAGAAGAACAACTACTCATTTAGAGTTCCTTGGATGGGGTCTACTAATTACCAAATGGAAATATAATAGGACTGAATATATTGTTTTGTAAATAAGAAGTAAAATTGTAATCCCAGCATTTAGGAGGCTGAGACCGGAGGGTCATGGTTCGTGGACAGCTTCAGCTACTTAGTGAGGCCCTGTTTTAAATGAAAGAATAAAAACTAGGATAGGGGCTGTAGCTCGGAGGTGAAATGCCCCCGGGTTCCATCCCCAGACCCACAAAAAAAAAAAAAGAGGTAAAATTATTGGGACTTGAATGGTATATTAATATTGAAAATGATAATATTTTATAATGTTTTAATTTCAATAGTACCAATGTCACAGCTGAACACCTTTTATAGAAATGAATTTATTAAAACCCTTTTTGTGGAACAGATATGAATGAGAATATCTTATTAGTTTACCTATAGCCTTGTACCTTTGGGGAACTATTATTTTATACAAATTTTAATTGAAGATATATCTCTGCTTGGGAGAGCATACTTATGAAATCCAACCTGTCCTTTCTTACAGACAATACTAATAGTTATATTAACATAGAAATAACCAATCAAAATCACTGATTTGTGTGTGTGTGTGTGTGTGTGTGTGTGTGTGTGTGTGTGTGTAGTACTGGGAATTAAACCCAGGGATGTTCTACCTTTGAGTTATAACCTAGCCCTATTTTATTTTTAATTTTTGAATAAGGGTCTAAGTTTTCTGAGGCCTTCACTAAGTGTTTGAGGCTGACCTTGAACCTGTGATCTTCTTATTTAAGCTTTCCAATTACTGAGGATTACAGATATGTTCCACCACACCTGGCTAAAATCATTGATTTCATTAGCCAGTACTAGAATCAGATTTAACTAACATTTGTGAGCTCCAAATTTGGCCAGACATTTTACTGTTACATGATACTGGTTATTTAACCTACAAATTATTTGGAATGAGAAATGAAATAGGTATTTATACCCATGTTTTCCAGATGAGAAATGTGAAGTCGTCATAAATTAGATAATGATTCTATGGCTACTGAATAACAGAGGTGGGACTTGAAGTCAGGGTTCTCTGACCTTGTGTCGAAGTTACCTAGTGATTTTGCTGTTATTAAATTTATGACCCTGATTCAACTTTTCTTTAGCCCAGGATGTACACTACCCTGCTGGAACTATAAAAATAAAGATTCTTGTGAATTTCTATATATATTTTGTGAATGAGGCAAAGTATGAATTTTTTTCATTTTTTATGTCCGTGAGATTGATAGTAATACTTTCCTCTCTATGTTAGTGTAATTGGTAGCATACATGTTGGTGAGATTAGTAGTGATACTTTCATAGGTGAATATAATATTATTTAATGTTTCCTTGCTCAGTCCTCCTTTTCTCTTCCCCACCATCCTCTCCCAATTCCCATCTTATATTCTACTAGTCGTTCTTTTCATTTATATGAAGTCACTTTTGCTTCTGATTTTCCCTCTAGCTTCCACATGTTAGAGAAAACACACAACCTTCTAAGACTTGCTGCTGTCACTTAGCATGATATTCTCTAGTTCCATCCATTTTTCTGCAAATGACATAATTTTATTCTTCTTTATGACTAAGTAAAATTCTACTATGTGTCTACCACATTTTCTTTCTCCACTCATCTGTTGACAGACACCCAGGTTGCTTCTATTTCTTGGCTACTATGGACAAATGAACAGTGTTGCGATAAACATGGGAGTATGGATGTCTCCTCAACATACCGGTCTAATATTTTTGGATATCGACCCAGTAGTGGGGTAGCTGGACCATATGGTATTTTATTCTAATTTATTGGAGGAATCGCCATACTGTTTTCCAAAATAGCTATAATAATTTTTTTTGGTGGTGGTACTGGGATTCCTGGAAACCCTTCTACCTTGGGGCTACACTCCCAGACCTATTTTATACTTTTTATTTGGAAACAGGGTCTCTTAAGCCAGCATGGCTGGCTTCGAACCTACGCGATCCTCCTGTCTCTGCCTCCCTAGAGCGGTGATTACAAGCGCGTGCCACCATGCCCGGCTGGCTATACTAATTTTAATTCCCAACAACATTGTGTAGGGTTCTCTTTCATGGATATCCTTGTATCCTTGTCTTTTTAATAAAAGCCCTTCCTTGTGGGGTGAGATGATGTCACATTCTGGTTTTGGTTTATATTCTTGTGATAATTAGAGTATTTTTATTCAACTCATGAAAAGAGCAGTGGATCATGAGTTGCTTTATTCTCAATGTTGTCTAAGACTAATCTAAAATAGTCCCTCTTTCATGACTTGCAACTTTTGAAAAGTCCTGGCCATTTGTTCTGGATGATGTTCATGTCCCAGTGATTATTTATGTATTTTTGGATCCAGGTTAAACTTTCTGTGTTAATAATACCAAATAGATGATCTGTGTCCTCATTGTATCACATCAGGAGGCATACAATATTAATTTGCTACAAGACTGGTGATGTTTTATTATTTAATTATTCTAAGGAGGTTTCCTTTCTTTACAAATGTAAAGGTAATATTTTCCCTATTAACAGAACTGTGGATAGTGCTTTAGTATGAACATTTTGTAAGTTGGAAATATCTTACTGAATTGAGACAAAGAACTCAAACATTCTGTCCTCAACAAAATTGCAGATCATTTATTATGATCTTTTTATGAATCAGTTATGGCAAAATGATAATTTTCTATTTATATAATTCATTTTACAGTTACTAATAGACCTTTAAGTAAGAACTTTCTCCTGTTTTTAATCATTTAAAATATCATAGATTTATGAATTTTTTTATAGTTGATGTGTTATCATTTATTACTTGTGATTATTTTTCAGATACTCAAATTATCCCTAATGTATGTAGTGGAAGCTCCTTCCAGTTGACATCTGGGTCCTTTGACATGCTCTTATCAATCTTTGAGTTTTTTGTCTCAATTCAGTAAGATATTTCCAACTTACCTTATGCTTTCTCTGCCCCAAACCTGGAATCAATATTGCTCCAAGGAGCACTTTTTAGCGTGAAGAATGTTTAGAAACAAGGGTTTGAGTTAATGGTGTGCTTATTATTTTGATACACTTTCAGAAAATAAGTCTAAAAATATGTGATACATATATACATGATATATATGTGACAGCTACATTGTAGTTACAGTGATAGCTACATTGTAGAATTCTTCCATACCTTCCTTCAGTAGATGTTTGGTTTAAATATTAATTTTCCATAATGAGAATCCTGGTTCTCAACAATATCAATATATTAACTCAGTGTATCCTACAGAAACCACAAATGGCTACAGAATTATTACCCTAATATCCCTACCAAAAGCAAACTAAGTAAAATTAAAGTTATTTTTATAGTTATTTTTTAAAAAATGTATTCTAGGAGTTTATAGCCATAGTGCTATTTCAAATATTACATGAATTATTTGTGTGTGCATGTCCTATTATAAATTCACTATGTAGCTAAATTAATTTGTTTCTATACATATTCAATTTCAGTGGGTTTTGATTTAATATAGTTTTTATTTATGGAGGAAATTTATATGTTCACATGTCAAATACTCTACATGTAAAAGGATTAATCATAAAAGTTTAATTTTTTCTCTTTCTCTTCTACTTTGTTACCACTTATTTTTA
This sequence comes from Muscardinus avellanarius, assembly GCF_963383645.1. Classification (NCBI taxonomy): domain Eukaryota; kingdom Metazoa; phylum Chordata; class Mammalia; order Rodentia; family Gliridae; genus Muscardinus; species Muscardinus avellanarius. Next base: position 52,041,331 of record NC_137794.1, read on the forward strand.
GGTAAACATTTTTATTAGTTTCTTTTTTCTTCATCGCTTTTGCAAAAATAAACAATATGAACAGAGACAAATCCACTTAGTGTAAAACTTCTTTATCTCTTTATTTTTACATAATTGGTAATATTTTCCCACTTAATAGTCCCAGGAATCACTACTTTTTATAAATTTATTGTTGTCTTCTTTAGTCTTTTTGTAGAGCTACAAAGTATCCACTTTGTGTATAGAGTAGTTTATAAAAAAATCTTCTGCCTATTAATGATGGGCATTTAATATATTGTTAATATTCTATTAGAATAATTGATATTCCAATTAATAACCTGATATATGTGTTTTTATAGTTCTGAAAGTTTGTTTTCAGCATAAATGCCTAGGACTTGAATTGGTAAATCAAAAGATATATTTGGTTTTCCAAGATATCTCCAAATCCCCCTTCACTAAGGTGGTGTAAAGTAATATTCTCACTAGCAATGTATAAAGATGTGCTTCTTCACAAGTTTGCCAGCAGGGTGTATTGTCAAGCTATGGCTCTTCATAAGTGAGAAATGAATAATCAGTGGAGTTTTCACATATGGCTTAATAAATGAAGTGGTCTTGAGATTCATACATGTATTTTGGAGCCATTTGTGTGTCTTTTTCCTGTACAGTCTTATGTTCATGTCTCTTGCTCATTTTTCAGAGTTCTTTATATTTTTGTAATATTAGCTTTTTATGTGTACTATATTTTGTGTTGATTTCCCCACTTTTGTTCTTTTACATTGGCTTTTCACTTACGGAATTTTCCCTAAAAATGTAATTTTCAAGTATTTAATTTAGTTTTTGTTCATTGTATTTGAAGTCTTACTAAGAGTTAGACAGGCTCTCCCTATACTGAGGTTTTAAAGGGATTAATCCATGTTCTGTTCTAGTGCATTCAAAATTTTATTTTATTTTTGTGTCTAGATATCTGATCCATTTTTAATTTGCTGATATATTCGAGGTATACATCTAATAGTATGCTTTTCCAAAAGGATTTCCAGTATATGTATACCTTGTATTTAAACATATTTTTCTGTGATGATTGGAAATATCAACTTATTATATATAAAATCTGTAGATGTAGCTGGGCGTGGTGGTGCACGCTTGTAATCCCAGCATTTGGGAGGCTGAGACAGGAGGATCTCGGTCCGCAGACAGCCTCAGCTACTTAGTGAGGCCCTCTGCAACTCAGTGAGACCCGGTTTCAAAATAAAGAATAAAAAATGGGGCAGGGGTTGTAGCTCAGAGATCAAATGCCCCTGGGTTCCATCTCCAGACCCGCAAAAAATAAATAACTAAATAACTAACTAAATAAATAAAATTTATAGATGTACTTGTCTACCTCCATACTTTGTTTTATATTCATCTTATACTTCCATAATACTCTGCCTTATGTTTTAATATCTGTTTGAGCTAGGGAGACTTCCTTGTTCCTTTAGAATGCTTTTCTCTGACTTTTCTACCAAAATTATTTTCTAAAAAATTTTAATATCAATTTATCTGCCTTTTAAACATATTATTTTTAGTATATTTATGAAGTTACATTGTGTCTATATTAATATGGTGAGAATTGACATCCTTATGATGTTGACTCAAATTCTAAGAAAAAGAGATATTTTCCCATTTGTACAAGAACACTTTTCAGTCTGAACGTATCTTTTTCTTTTTTTTTTCTTTTTGGTGGTACTGGGGTTCCTGAAAGCCCTTCTACCTCTGGGCTACACTCCCAGACCTAATATATATATATATATATATATATATATATATATATATATATATATATATATATATATATATATATATATATATATATATATATATATATATTGAAACAGGGTCTCTTAAACCAACGCGGCTGGCTTCGAACCTGTGTGATCCTCCTGTCTCCGCCTCCCAAGCGCAGGGATTACAAACGTGCGCCACCACGCCTGGCGGTCTGAACGTATTTTAAAGTTTTCTTGAAATGTTTTTTCACATCACTTAAGTTACTTCTCAGTACTCATTTTTTTAGTGACCATCATAAATAGTATTTATTTTCCATTGAACCAACTAAAATTTTGTGTATGTAGAATATACTAATTTTTGTAAATGAATTCTCTTTTATCATTCTGAATTTTATTTTTGGTTTCAGTTTACTCTGAATTATCTTGAGTTTTTACATGTATCCTATCATCCATTATGTCCTTATCAAATAGACTGTTTTAATACTACTTTTACATCATTACAATTAATTCCTTTTAACTAATTTCATTGGTTAATATCTCAAATGAAGGGTTATGATTAGAGATGGTGGAAAGTTTTGCATTTTTTTCTGATTGTACACAGAATGTCTGTAGTGTTTCTTGTAAGGTCAATTAAGCTAGATATTTAGGATAAACATACACACAAATACACATACACACAGAGTAATTTTGTTTTATTTAGAATGGGTCTTGAAATTTATTAAATACCCTTTTATGTTTTCAATAACTATGGACAATATTGTGACATTTTTAATATTTATTAATATGATAAAATACACTAATAGATTTTGACATACTAAACTGACCTTGGATTTCAGTAATAAATACCTCTTGGCTATGATATGTATTTTATTTGCTGTTGAACTCAGTTTGTTTATATTTATTTAAAAATTTAAAGAAATATTTATAAATATTATTTCTTGTTTGATCTGTTGTTTCTAGATTTCTGTATTAAGATTTTGTGTACCTCTCCCCAGAAAAAAAAAATCAGAATTGGGAATTTTAAAACATTTTCCTTATTTTTTAGACTTAATAGCATTGGGCTTATTTTATTCCTTGGAGATCTGTTGTAAGTTCCCTGTGAAATTATCTGGACTTGATGCCATGTATATAAGTTAATTCTTTGATAATTTTATGTATTCTTCTCTGTAAATTATTTTGTTCATACTTTCAATTGATCTCTTTCAAGATCAATTTGATAAAAAATGTTTTTCTAGGTAATTGCTCATTTATTTAGATTTTAAGTTTATTTTTACAGAGTTTTGGGTCCAAGGAAGTCAGTTCTTGATTTTTATTTTGCTTAGTTTACTAGATCATGGTTTTGTATATTTGTGTTTCCTTCCTTTGGATATTTAGTTTAGCCAATAATTTCTTATTTTGTTTGCTCAAAGTATTTCTACTACTTTGTTTTCTAACTGCGTCAATACCTACTTTTGATTTATTTTTGCTTTGGTTTATTTTTCTTTTCAAAATTATATGAATGAGTAATTTAACTCATATATTTTCCCCTCATGAGTGATTTAATCTCATAAATTCTCATGTGTAGTGTTTTAATTAAAATTTGGTTTTGAAAAATCTTTAATTTTGCTTTAGTCTCACTCTTTTTGCCCAAGAATTGATGACTTGAGAGTTTTAAATTTCAAGTTAGAATTGCCTTAAAATGTTGTTATAATTTTCATATTTTCTGTCATCATAGTTGAGTTTATATCATTTATTTCCTATAGAAAATATTAAGATTTTTGTAATGGCTAATATATGTTCAGTTTTGAAAAATGTTTCAGGTGTTCTTTAGAATAATGTAAATGTTCATTTTTTCATGTCAGGTTGGCTATATCTCTGCCTATTCAACCACCTACCTATAGTTTAACATCTTACTAACTTATTTTTATAACCTACTTCATTTTTATTCACTTGAGGTTAAAATTGCCTTTCAATAATGCATTTCTGTCCCTTTTTGCTAGTATTATTGGTAATTTTGTTTTCTGAAGTTGGTTAATATGTTATATGTTGTGCATGTGTAGTACTGAGCATGGAACTCAGGAGTGTTCTACCTCTGGGCTACACCACTGTGCCTGCTTAATTTTTTACTTTGAAACAGGGTATTACTAAATTGTTGAGGCTAGTCTCAAACCTGTAATCTTCCTGTCTCAGCCTCCAAAGTTCTAGGATTACAGGCATGCACCACTACATCTGTTACAAAGAAATTGCCAGTTTCATTGTTAATTTTGATCATTAACATTATAAAGTTGTTATTCAAAAAATCTAATGTAATGCTTTCTGGTCTGAATTGTGCTTCCTCTATTATTATTTCAATCACTGCTTTCTGTTTTCCAATTTGCTGGTATACTGCAGCTCATTTCTGTATTCTTTGTATTTCTCAATCATTTCGTTTTAGGTTTTTCTATTGCATACAGTGTAACATCCATTGAATTTTCTTTTGTGAGTCAACCTGAAAATAGTTTTCTTTTAATGAATTTGTTAAGACCATTCACAATGATATGATTGAGATTTTAATGCCAATGCCATATTATCTATGTAACTATATTACATAAATTTAACCAGATTACATGAATGGTTAATAAAATGCATATTTTATGTTACATTTATTTCAGACATATATATTTAGGATCTCTTCACTTTTTTATCATTAAATAACACATCCATTGTGTGTGTGTGTGTGTGTGTGTGTGTGTGTGTGTGTGTACCCAGGGACATTCTTCCACAGAGCTACACCCCAACCCTTTTCTATTTTTTATTATTTATTTATTTATTTGTTTGTTTGTTTGTTTGTTTTTTGGTGGTACTGGGGTTCCTGGAAACCCTTCTACCTCTGGGCTACACTCCCAGACCTACTTTATATTTTTATTTGGAAAGAGGGTCTCTTAAGCCAGCAAGACTGGCTTCGAACCAGCACAATCCTCCTGTCTCTGCCTCCCAAGCATGGGGATTACAAGCGTGCACCACAACGCCCAGCTATTTTTTATTTTAAAGCAGGTCATACTAAATTACTGTGTACTGGCCTAGAACCTACAATCCTCCTGCCTCGGTCTCCAATGTACTAGGATTACAGGCATGTGCAGTGCATGCATGGGCTTCTTTCTCCTATATTTTAACTTAGTGATCAAAAGTTTATTTGATTTTTCTTTTCTGCCTTTTATTTATTCAGCTTCATAATTTATATTTATCACAACACATTACATTTATATCCTTATATATTTATACATGGGTTTTGTTTTTATTTATTTTATTTTTATAATGTTAGAAATTATACACACACACACACATATATATATGTATATATATATTTGGTGCATTGTAGTAATACATCTTAATGAAGTAGAAGATGGTCGAGGCATACATGTACACATCACTCATTTAGCCTTTCCTCAATTCCCATCCCATTACCTCCCCCTATGGTATATGTACACAATAGAATTTTACTGAGACATAAAGAAGAAAAAAATTATATCATTTGTGGGGGAATGGATGGAACTGGAGAATATTATGCTAAATGAAATTAGTCATTCACAAAAAGTAAAAGATAGGATGTTCTCCTTAATATGCAGACGCTAGGGAGAAAAAGGGTCATAGGAGGAACTCTAGACTAAGAAGAAGAAACCAGAAATAAGCAAATAAGGTGATGTAACTGAGGGTGATGGGAGGGGGAAAGAGGGAAATTCCCTAATGCACAAGATGTACATTCACAAACAAATCAAAGGTGTCGCTTTTTTAAATCCTAAATCTGTAATTAAATTATAATATATTTGTTATTAGTTACATTGTGACATTTTATAGATAGTTTCATGCTACATGTTTTTGGGCATAAAATACTTTCAGATCTTGTACACTTGAAACTTTTTCTGTAGTCTTTATATTTGAAAGACCACATTAGTTCTCAAATTTTTATTTGATTAATTAATTTGTGTGTGTGTGTGGCACTGGAACCTAAGGCCTTTATACCTCTGGGCTACACTCTCAGACCTATTTTATTTATATATTATTTGAAAACAGCATCTAACTAAGTTGCTGAGAGCCTCACTAAGTAGCTGAGGCTGGCTTTGCACCTGTGCGTGCGATCCTATTGTCTCAGCCTCCCAAGGACTGGAATTACAAGTGCGCGCCACCTTGCCTGGCTATTTCTCTCTCTCTCTTTTTTTTTTTTTGGTGGTACTGGGGTTCCCAGAAGCCCTTCTACCTCCGGGCTACACTCCCAGACCTATTTTATATATTTTTTAAATTTGGAAACAGGGTCTCTTAAACCAGTGCGGCTGGCTTCGAACCTGCAAGATCCTCCTGTCTCCGCCTCCCAAGGACTGGGATTACAATTGCACGCCACCACGCCTGGCTATTTTCCTGGTTTTTAAAAAAATATTGCCATCATTGTTTTACTTTATATTTTGTTGTAAGAATTCTGATTCCAACCTTATATTCTTTCTAAATTCCTTAATCATTTTTAACAGGGATTCTAACAAATTGTTTTTTAAAATCTTTTAAATCAAACAGTTTTATTAGTGTATACATAGAGACACCATTCTGAGTCAACTTTTCTAACCACACCTTGAGCCCTTTCAAATTACAAGTCACGTATTCTTTTATCTGTCAATTTTTTTGAATTACAATTTTTTTTGCAGTATTGAGAATGAAACCCAGGGGCATTCTGCCTCCGAACTATACCTCTATACCTCTAGCCCTATTTTTTATTTTATTCTTTATTTTTAAATAAGGTCTCACTGAGTTGCAAAGGGCCCCACTAAGTAGCTGAGGCTCAGGGAACCAGGATCCTCCTGTCTCAGCCTCCCAAATGCTGGGATAACAAACATGGGCCATCACTCCCAGCCTTACAGTTTTAAATATTAATCTTATTCTTTTGTTTTTTTCCTCATGTGGACTCCAATTGTATATGTATAGGACATTCTCATTCAATACTTTATAGCTCTCATTTTCTTAGGGTTTTTTTACCTTTTTATTTAATTTTTATTTTCCTGGTTGTTTACTTATCTCCTTAACACTATTTAGTACTTTTTACGTTAAATATGTTTTACCTTACTCATGTTGTACTTTAGCCTTTATTTCTGACATGATGTTGTCTTTTGTTCTGCTCTTTACTAAGGTTACTTAACTCTTATTTTACATGTTTATTTTTTCACCTCTCTGTGTCTTAAAATTTTTGAATATAAGATATTATTTAATACCCCAAAATGCCCTTCAACTATTTGTCTCTGATAAGAGTGTTGGGATACGGGTTTTCCATGCTTCAAGACTACTTTGGGTGGAAATGTTTGTCAACCAGAATAATTTCATTCTCATTTTTATGTTGTTCTTAGGATAGCTTTGATGGGTATAGAGGGCATTTATGATTGATTTTTAAAAATTTATACTTGATCAGTAACAATGAGTCTTTATACAAGGATGAATGGGTCACTTGCTGGATTTATTATCTTATGTGTACTGTCTTCAGTTGATATGGTGAAGTGTCATTTATTTAAAAGATATTTCTGGGCAGGGAAATTGCATGTCTGATTTTGTGATTTTTCTTTTAATTCTTTGACTTTCTTATTCCCACCAGTTTCTCTCTTTCCTATCACCACCAAAACATTGAGTAACAGCTTTGCTCCTCATGACTACCATCATATGCAATTTAAGTCCTTGCCTCTCAGTTCTCCAACAGCCAGTGCCCTATCACCTGGCAGCAGATCTATACCAGTCCTCAGTACTTATTTATTCACTATAGGATTTCTTTCTGGGAATGAACTGACCTCACATGTACCAAGATGATTCCCCTGATTTTTCCCCCCTTTTTTTCATATTATTTCCACCTGACTCTGCACACCGGTTTGGGTACTATTATTTTTTTTTGGTTTTGTCTATTTTTACTTTAACTTATAATTTGAACATTGTTAGTTATATGAATTTCAGGTACACTGTAATATGGCTTATGGGTGGGTATTATTTATTCTCTTTGATAATTTCTCTCTCTCCCTCCCTCCCCTATAAAGAGTTTCAAATTTCAATGTCTACTGATTCCTATAGATACCCAGATGCATCTGTTTGAATATTTTCAAAGTAACTTAACTTTTAGAAATAAAAGTTAGAATTCATATGTGGAAAATTGGTTTGATTAACTTACCACTATAGAAACCAACATTTTTTTAAAAATTAAAAATGCAAGTTAGGGTGTATTCATTTCAAGTCAACCCCCCATGCCATTTTGGCATGGGGATGTATTTATATTTTCTGTATTTCTATCTTTCTAATAAACTTTTTTAAATCTTCAAGAAAAAATGCAAATTAATTAGCTGCTCTTAAAATGCATTAACTCCTAAACTAAAATTTTCTCCAGGTCATGTTGATATTTAAGTTGTTCGAATTCTTACTTTGTTCTTTGTTTCTAGTTGTTTGCTGCTCACAGTCTTGCAAAACAGTTTATTTCAAGTGTGTTCTCTGGAGTGAAGCTACCTGAGCTTTCAGCCTGGTTCTGACACTTTTAGCTATATGATTACAAAATTTACTGAGTTCCTCTTGGCCTCAGTATTCTTCCCGATAAATTGAGGTTTCACTATTTTCTATGCAGAGGCCTTTTAACACATATAGAAAACTTAGTGCACTTGGCATTATTGTGCAATGGATCTTCCCTCATTATACTGAAGCCAATATATATATTTTGTGTGTGGAACTAGGAATCGAACTCAGAGGCATTCTACCTCTGAGCTAAACCCTGAGCCTGATTTTATTACTTATTTGGAAAATAGGGTCTCACTAGGTTGTGGAGGGACTTGCTAAGTTGTTGAGGCTGGCTTTGAACCTGCAATCCTCCTGTCTCAACCTCACAAGTACTGGGATTGCAAGTGTGTGTCACCATTCCCAGCTCAATATTTTTGGTTAATAGACTATAGGAGACAAAAATTAATTTCCAAATAGTATATTTAAAGTTCTCCTATGCTAACAAAATATTTCTTTGAATATCTTAAAAATATATAAAACTAATAAAAATTGCTAGTGTTCTTAAATAGTTTCTGAGTTTATTTTTCATAGAGTAGATGATGTCTGGTAGTGTAGAGATGAGTTTGTGGCAAATATCATTGTTCTGGAGTTATCGGTACAGGTATGAGTTCTTTTACCATTCTGATTCTTTTTTTTTTTTTTTTTTTTGTGGTACTGGGGTTCCTGGAAGCCCTTCTACCTCCGGGCTACACTCCCAGACCTATTTTATTTTTGGAAACAGGGTCTCTTAAGCCAGCGCAGCTGGCTTGGAACCTGTGGGATCCTCCTGTCTCCGCCTCCCAAGCGCGGGGATTACAAGCCTGTGCCACCACTCCCGGCCTAATCACATAAATTTATGTAGACATTATATTTGGTTGCAATATATTATTTGTTATCTTTTTATCATAATAAAATCGCTGAACATGTAGGTAATTTTATTTCTTAATTATTTCATTATTTCATTATTTCATTATTTATTTATTTATTTTTTGGTGGTACTAGGGTTCCTGGAAACCCTTCTACCTGGGCTACACTCCCAGACCTATTTTATACTTTTTTATTTGGAAACAGGGTCTCAAGCCAGCGAGGCTGACTTCAAACCTGCATGATCCTCCTGTCTCTGCCACCCAAGAACAGGGATTACAAGTGTGCACCACCACGCCCAGCTACTTCTTAATTTTTAATCATTTATTTATTTGGTACTGGAGATTGACCCCAGGATATTCTACTTCCCTATCCTTATTTTAATTTTTATTTTGAAACAGTCACTACGATGCTGAGGTCTTGCTAAATTGCTGAGGCTGACCTCAAACTTATGATCCTCCTATCTCAGCCTTCTAAGCATATTTATTTCTAACTGGTATTTAGAAATAATAAATTGTAAATAATAATGGGGTAATGTGATGTTTCAATATATTATATAATTCTTAAGTACAATTAAACATGTCTGTCACCTTATGCATTTATTTTATGATCCTGGTAAATATATTATAAATTCTTCTGACTTCTTGAAATATACAGAGCAAATTGTTCTTGTATATATCCACCCTACTGTAAGGTAGCACAATAGAACTTCTCATTTCTATCCAGCTGTAGCTTAGCACTCTGTGATCACTCTTTCCCCTGTCCTCCCCTCCTACTCTTCCTGGTCTCTAATAACCACTTCTCCATGGTGCAGCCATTTTAGGTTCCACATATGCGTGAAATAATTCTGTACTTTTATTTCTCTGCCTGGCTTATTCTACTTAATGATCTCCAGTTTCAACCATATTGCCACAAATGACAGGATTACATTCTTTTTATGGCCGAATAGTGTTCCATTGCATTTGAATGCCACATATCCATCATCTATTCATCAGGTGACCTACACTTAGGTTGTTTCCATTTCTTGGCTGTTATGAACGGTGCTGCAACTAACGTGGGAGTGCAGATGTCAAATATTCTTATTTCATTTTCTTAGGATATGTACCCATATCTTAGGATATGTAGGATTTCTTGGTTCTATGTAGCTCTATTTTAATTTCTTTTGAGGATGAACTAAATTTTTTTATCATATCATTATCACTGTAAATAACTATACCATTCATCATAACTTGGGAGTATTGTGTGAGTGAAGAAAGTTTGTGTAGGTATTCTCCTACTGATTTTCTAGTAACTTCATGTTGTAGACTATTCTAAATTCGTATTTGTTGAACACAGTTTTTTATTGAATCTTGACATTTGTTATCTGAATCTATGGAAAGAAACTCTCAGTCTTTTCAATCCTCTCAGATAACTGTGAATTACTATTGATGGCCTTCCCAGATGCACTCTGATACCTTTTACCAGGTCTGCTCACACTTTGCCTCTGCTGTAATTAAATCTTTTATTCTGGTGATTTCATGAGTAAGCAGGCCTGCGGCTACACATTCTCAGCAGGTGTTTTTTTAATCTAAATGTTTGATTTTTTTTATCAGTTTTGCTTTAAAGTTGGCTCTGCTGTTTGAATGTAATTTCACCCATTTTTTAAAAAAATTTCAGGTTTTTTTCCTGGAACTTAAGAATTTTTTCCTCCTGAATTAGTCGTGAGCTTATAATGCATTATAGAATATAACTATTGTCTTATGTCCAACATGTGGGTGTTTTGCAGTCATAGAATTTTATAGAAAACTATAAATATGTTATATGTTAAACTATAACTATGTTAAACTATAAATATGTTATATGTTAAAGCATAACTCTGATGTTTAGATTTTTAATTCTAATTAGTTTCCTGCTCTTTTTGTAGTAAGTATTTAAGAATTGTTTTGTAGCAGTATAGGGTTTTTTGTTTTTGTTTTTGTTTTGTTTGTTTCTATTCTGAGGGTAGTTTTATATGCTTGAACACTTTATAATTTAGTTAAAAATTAAATTGTTGAAATCTCATTTTTATTTCCAAACTGTGATTTTGTCCAGTCTCTTCTAGTATTTAGTGGAATAAAAAAGATTGAGAACAGTTTGACTATTTATTTATTATAATTGTTACTTTTTGTTTTTACCCAATGGTTTACAAACTTTTAAATATCATTTTTGTTATAATTCAAAGACATTACCAAGATGGACATTAGTCATCATGTCTCAAATTCTCTTCTAGGAAACACATTTTACTTATTTAGGATGTTTCAAAAGGAAAAATGACCCTCGTATAATTAAATGGTAAATTCTTCTTTCTGTTTAAAAGATGTATACTTTGCGAGTGGAACAAGAAAATTTCCAGTTTTCTAGTTATATAATTCCCGTGACTGAGTCAGAAGTGTTACTAACAACAACAACAACAACAACAAAAAGAACATCATTTTTCCCCCAGCTTATATTAGTTTCTGAGAAGTAGCTTTGACATTCCTTGATGTGGTCTTAGTGTCAGCTCTAGTGTGATTTCACATCTTGTATTTTCTGTAGTCACACGTGTATTTTAATCATACTGTATAAGAGCCTGTGTTAGAGGCTGTGGCATGTAAACATTTTAAATCATAGTCTGTTTATATTTTAATCACACATTTGTTATTTAGATAACATTTACATTTTTACTTGTTTAACACTCCTTATACATATAGACACTATACTCACTTTAAATATTGCTAAGTCACGTGTCCTTGTCACCAGTACCACCCTGTCCTGGTCTTTGACCTTTTCTAAATCACTTTTTTGTTATTTAAATTAATAAACATAATTGACATTTTCTCAGCAATTAGAATCCTAGTTGGATACAAATATTTTTATATTATAAAATTATTTGGAATGTAGTGAGAACAAGAAATAAAATTATAATCATAAGCTTTTGATTTTTGTTTAACATCACCATTTTTGAAGGAATAATTGGTGGAGACATTTATCTTCATAAAATGTAGTTGAACAGTGAAATTTAGGAAAGACGTTTGAAAATGTTCTCCCCTTAAGCAGACGATGATAGAGCATAAATTTTATTTTATATTACATTAATTTGACTTTATATTAAGAAATCAAAGGCCGAATTTATCCTTTAAAATAATCCTTAATTTTAAAAACCATCAACAAAATATTTTAATGGATAAAGTGAGATAAAGTCAATTAGGTAAGCGTTCATGTAAAAATTAGCAATTGAAAACTCTAATACTATCTAGCATATGCCTCTGAAATATCATGCTCTGTTGTCAAATATCAGGTTTATCTTTAATGTGTTGTTCTAAATAACACAGTATCCTATTTAGGAAAGATCTAATTGTGGATGTCAAGTTTTGATTGCCTAATATGATGTATTCAAGAAAAGCAATCAGGAGATGAGATGGGTTATTTCTCCATACTTCATTGCAGTCCATTTGGTTTCCTATAATTGGGACCAAATTTTTCATCTGCCTTAGTCCTTTGTTACCGATTTCAGCTAAAACCATCACATTTCCTCCCTTTGAATTTGTGCTACTATAACCCTTGATTAAATGTCAGGTTTTTGTTTTCATTGTTTTACTTTTTCCCCTATTTACATTTTTGACAGCCTTCTCTCTCAACTGAATACTGTTATCACTTCTTTATTTTAATCCTCTCCCAAGCTGCCTATATTATCACCCCTGTGTTTCAGAACACAGATTCTTACCCTTTAATCCACTAATTGGCTTTTTACCCCAGCTCTTCGTGCCTCCCCTTTGTGCATCTGACCCTTCTTTCTGCCGCACAACCTGCCCACCAGGCTTGAGGTCCTGCCAAGATCTTCATACCCTGTGCCCTCTCTCTTCACCCAGAGGACTTTATTATTTTCCCTTTCACTCTCCCTAAAGTTTCTGTGAATATGATATCCATTATAATAGTTTTCTTTTTTACAATGAATAGCACATGTCCCCATTTTCAAATAAGTTTTTTTTTTAAGAAGTATTTGTTTTGTGAATTCAGTACCTTCTGATTGAGTATGTGTGTTGGATTCAACAGCTGGGAAAATATATGTAATTAACAAACATTTATTTCATCCTGTTCATTTCCATTTATATTTTTTTTGGTGAGAAAAGAGTGTATGCTTATTATTCATTCAATGGGTGCTTTTCTCTTTAAATATGAATGTAGTCAAAATATTATTGTAGAACATTAAAATTTATACTTACTTTTTAGTGAGTTTGAACATGTGGCAAAGTCAAAATGTATGAAAATGAGCCAAGAAAATATTCCTTATAAAGTTTATATAGATAGAATGAGTGCTGAATTTGTCAATTTGTGCTATTTGTGATATCCTCTTAATATATTCTATGTAAGGGGAATAAATCTACAAATACAAGACAAATTAAAGAGGAGTATGTTAGTATATATACCAGCTCTTAATTCCAATTACTACTTAAAAATTTAGAATTTGTATTATTTTCTTTTAAATATTTCTAAAGTCTATTTTCTTTTTCTCTACTATGATATTTTTTGGTCGCATGCACAGATTGAAACAGTCCTGGCTTCTGTTATAAATATAGAATTTAAACAAGCTAGTTTTATTAGTTGAAGGTAATTTTCAAATATTTGACTTGGTGTGAACATGTCACCAAGCAACTTACCTGAGGAATCATGATAAGAATTCAAGACTAATAAAATTTCAAAGAATTATGAAATCTATCCACATAAGAGTAAATTATGTGGATAGTAATAACAGTAAATAGTAAAAAGCGTAAATTATGAAATCTATCCACATAAGGGTAAAATGCTGGGAAAGGGGGAAAAAAGCATGGAATGTACCACCTAAGGTGAAGGAGAAAGTGTCAGGATGAAAACTAATTATCATACAACAGGTGAGGGAGTCCATGGACATACCAACATAGAAAATAAAATATGACCTCGCCAAGTACATTTAATGTGTTTCTGTCCAGTGAATTAGGTATTTAGGGTGACTGCATACAGCCGGCCTGTCGAAGTTCAACTAGCACTAATTTCCATATTTGTTCCATAAAGGAGCAAATAAAAAAATTTCTCTAAGGCACAAAGTCTTATATTATTCAGCCTTCAGCAGACTGAAAAAAGAATTTACCAGTAGACTTAAGGAAAAAGAAATATATGGAAATAGATCAGACTCCGAAAGAATGCCACTATTGGAAGCAGTGTGTTTCCACAAACATTTAAAAGTTCAATTCTAACTAAAAACTGAGATCCATAACTATTATACCGATTACATGTAATTTTTTGTGTAATCTAACAAAAATTCACCCATGTAAGGTATGTTTTCACTTGACTCTAAACTTTACCTTGTGAACTTGTTCTTCAAATGTATTTTCAAAGATGTTTTGGTTCATGTATATTTGGTCCATTTATCTTCCTTGTTTTACCTATACATTTTGGATAGAAACTCCTCAAGGACAGGGAAATTTTCTTTGTCCACAGAAGGATCTAAGGAACAGCCAGTGCTCTCTGTATGAAGACTTGCTATGCATAGAAGTAGAAATGATCTACCAATAAATTCAGAGCAGTGGGCCTGAAAATTGCTGCTAGATTTTTGATTTCTGAATGTTCTAAACAGATTCTATTGTCTAAAATGTAGCCAATATGTGGTTGAGCAATTCAACTGTGTTTTTTTTTCCTAAGGTCAGAGGTACCATAGATCCAAATATGTACTGACTATTTGAAGACACAGTACAAAAATAATGAAAAGTATCTCTTGAATCACTGTTTAGGTTGATTAAACCTTAAAATCATATTTGAGATTTGGTGGGCTGAATAAAATTTATGATTAAAATGGGTTTCAGCCATTTATCTTTTGGTTGTTTGTGTGAGGCTACTAGAGAATTTAAAATTATGTATCTTGCTCTTTTTATGTATCTACTGGAAAGTGCAGTTTCAAGAATGTTGATTTTTAAAAGAGAATTCATGTTTAATATATTAAGTATATTGTATCATCTTCTATTTTTTGGTACCTGCTCTGACTCTGAACTATGGATCTTTACATTACCTTTCTAAGGAATAGTCTGTCTAAGGATCCTTCCTTCCTTCCTTCCTTCCTTCCTTCCTTCCTTCCTTCCTTCCTTCCTTCCTTCCTTCCCCATTGAATCTACAAGTGTTCCATCTCTGAGTTATACCCCCAGTCCTATTTTATTATTATTTTAAAAAAATTGAATTAGAGTATCACTAAGTTACCACACACTGGCCTCAAATCTGCAATCCTCCTGTCTCCCCAGTACTGGAATCACAGGTGTGCTTCACTGCACCTGGCTGACATTAACTTTCTTATAATTTGTTCCTTCTCTTTCTTACGTTCTGAGGTAGAATCATAAATGTCATAGCCAAAAAGACTTGGTCAGAGCGAAATGGAGAAGGCATCGTCTAGAGGGTCCTGAACTGGATTTGCAAATGTGGTGATTGCAAACTGGGTGACGCAAGTAAACTTCATGAAAGAGTGATTTGGAAAAAGAAGAATCTCTCAAGGGTGAAGAATGGGAATTGAAAGGCCATAGTTTCTCTTCTTAGAAACATGCATCCACGTGGCTTTCTTATTGAATACGATGTTTGGTGTTCATAGTTTTGTTAGGAACTGTCCTCCCTTGCGTAGCATTCTAGGTACGTTCTACTTTCCTTTTGATTTCCCTTCCAGTACAGCCCAAGGGTCTTTCTAAATGTGCAAGATTCTTTTTAGGTCTCCAGTACATAAATGCTTTTAAACCTGTTTTTTTTTTTTTTGTTGTTGTTGTTGTTAAAAAAAAAAAACAGAAAATTCAACAGCATTTAGTGGAACGATTGATGTACTTTACACATACTCATATCTTTCTTCTGCTTATAAATTTCCCTCTTTTGATGTCTTTTTAAGTTGTTTATTCTATGATTTTATGGTGACCTCATGTTGATGACTATGAATTACCATTATTTACTATTCCTGTCTTCACCATAAAGCCCATATTTCTCTGCTACTATGTGAAAAATAAGACATCAAATATTTTTCCTCTACCAAAAAATACTTCTTTGATGTGCTTTTTAAACAGCAATTCTATTATGGGTATTTAAAAAGTGAAGTGCATATTATCCTCTGCTAAGTTCCTTTTTTCTGCTCTAAGAAAGTTTTTACATATTTATGTTTGGTCAAAAGAGGGTTAAGAAACAGCAGCTCTTGTAATATATCCCTGACTCTTTTGGTCTTTTTAATCTTCACGTTTCTTTTACAAACAGGTACTTTTCTTCTATGTGATATGCAAATCTCTCAGCTCCTAAGAGCAACTGCATAGGGATATGTGTTTCATCTTAAAACAAAGACCAAGAAAAAATAATAATATGATAAAGTTATTCAAAGGATTTCAGAAACAGGTGTTCTAAGTCTACACTAATTGGATTTCAGTTAATTATTCCTTTTACTTTAGGGAATATAAGTAAGAAAGGTAAAAAAAAAAAGTACCTGAAAAACTTCACTGACATGCTAATTGCTCTAATATTATTTAACCTAGGCAAAAGAAAAAAAAAAAAGCCACCTGAATGTGACCGAAGTCTTAATTACCTTTTTCATTACTAGATTTTAAGATACAAATTATAGGCTTTCCTATACAACACTCATTTCAGAGTGTTAAGGCATGGTACCGTTTCTCAACTCTATGTAATTTTAATTTCTCATTGCCAATTCACAGAAAATATTGTTATAATTTAATGATTGGATTTCTCACTAACTTCAGAAACCAAAGTACAGCTCTCTTAGGTTTTAGGTCAAGAAGTCTGCAGTTATTTATTATTTGATTTTAGATAAATTGTTCATTTTCCTTTAATCTCACTTTCTTTTTGGCAATTGAAGAAATAGTTTTTAAATATTACTGTGGTGATTATAATTCCTCAAAAGTATCATTTGAATAACAAGGGTGCTGAAGAAATGGGAGTCTTGTTTGTGAAATAAGATACGAGTTCAGAATGTAAACCATTCGAGGGATTGAAATTTGTTGTTGATTTTTTTTTGTATGTAACCATACCTGATGCATTGTTGCTATGCAAGAAAATATTTCCTGGATTAGTGAGTGAATAAATTAAATATATTGAAGGAAATTAGCAATGAATGACTAGTATTAGGAAATGTTATTTCAAAGATCATTTATAGAGTAGATTATTAATAGAAAAAGAATGAATGAATCTTCCATGTATAGTGAATATAGTGAATACTTGGATTTTTCTTTCCATGTTTTTGTGTGGGGGGGTACTGGGAAATAAACCAAGATGCATTCTTCCTCTGAGCTACATATCCTCAACCCAATTCTTTAAGTTTTTTTTTAAACTAAGTTTCACTAAGTTAACATGTGCTCCTGGCCTAAAATCTACAAACCTCCTGTCTCTGCCTCCCAAACTAGGATTCTAACTATGCGTTTACACACAAGGCTTGGCTTCTATTTCAAAAATAAAATGACATCATCTATAAACTTGATTGGTGAAGGTGAATGGTTCAATGGTTATAACTAATTGTGATCATAGGACATGCTAAGTGCTTAATAAATATTTGTTGAATGAATTGATGTGTAACTATATTACACAACTTATCATATTTCTCAATAAATTGGGATCTATATTTTAGGCATCTTTTCATCTGGTGCTATGGGATGGATATTCTCTAGTCAGTCTTTGGACATCTGGTGAAAGTAGCACTTTTACTACTGTATTCACATTTATATTTTAACTATCTCTGCATTCGTTTAAATCATTAATTCAATTCTGAGCTTAGTTCCAATAGTGACACTCTTTCTAAAATCTTGAACTCTTGGCCGGGCGTGGTGGCGCACGCTTGTAATCCCCGCGCTTGGGAGGCAGAGACAGGAGGATCACGCAGGTTCCAAGCCAGCCGCGCGCTGGCTTAGGAGACCCTGTTTCCAAATAAAAATGTGAAAATAGGTCTGGGAGTGTAGCCCAGAGGTAGAAGGGCTTCCAGGAACCCCAGTACCACCACCAAAAAAAAAAAAAAAAAAAAAAAAGAATAAAAACTTGGGCAGTGGGTGTACCTCGGAGGTCAAATGCCTCTGGGTTACATCTCCAGACCCGCAAAAAAAAAAAAAAAAAAAACTTGAACTCTTAAGTGTTACCATTTTAGTCAGTTCTGGTTAGAGTTTAGGGGCAAGATGAATACTGGTTCCCAACATATTATTACTATTAAAGAATGCATGAAGAAATGTTTTCTACTTTCTTGATTTCTTCCTTTATAATTTAAACAAAAAATATTATGAATTAATATTTTCACACAGTGACCATAATTCAAATGATTCAGAAGAGTCAGAAAAAGTCTGATGTCACCTAAGGGTCTGATGTTACCTTCAAAGATAATCATTCTTAGTTTCCATTTAAAAATTACATTTAGTGGTTGTTTTCCATTTTAAAGACATGATTCACTCAATTCTTGATTTATCATCTTTCTCAGTATTGCTAATATACTCATACTAGAAATTTGGAGAATTTTTGCATGTTAATTCCCTCCGACTTTTCTGCTTTAAATAATTAAATTTTATACTCGTCATTTTCACACTGACAGAATTTGCTACATAACTATAATTAAAAATTCTAAACTTAGACTCTAGGTTGACTCTAAATAGGATCACCAAGATATAGGGCAGATAGTTTATACTTATATAACTATTACTCAGTGTTAAGTATTGAACCTGGGCCCATAGAAAAGAAGTGGTTTCGAAAGTGTCAAAGTTAATACATTTTTATGTTATTCTAAGTGTTCTCCACTCTTACTTGGTTATCACTAATTGAAACATTTGTATATGCCTCTTGTCACCAGCCCTTTTATTTTTATTTTGCTGAAGACCACCATTTAGTAATGTTTCCTTAGTTGTTGCATAGGGTACATTTTCTTGTCCTTCTGGTCCAAAAACATTTTATTTTGTTCTTAAAGCTGTTTGGGTATAGAATTATAAGTTCTAAATAATTTTCTATTAGAAATTCAAATATATTGATGTATTATCTTTTAAAGCAAATTGAGGTTTGAATTTTTTAAATTTTAAATCCTATTGCTTATTAATTTTTTTCTTCCTCCTTAAAAGATTTTAGGGTTTTTTTTTTTTAACTTTGGATACTGAAGTTTAACCAGACTCAAACTGTACATTTTATTGTTTTACTCACTTTGATACATCTTGGGCACTGTAATTTTTTTGTTGTAGTTGTTCTAGGGACTGAACCTAGAAGTAGTCTCCCTATGAGTTACACACCTAGCCCTCTTGTTTTGTTTTATAACAGGTTCTCACTTGGTTGCTGAGAGTCTCAGGAAATTGCCTAGGCTGGTCTTGAAACTGATCCTTCTGATTCAGCCTCCCAAATACTTGGTTTACAGGCCTGCACCACCATGTCCAGCTCGGGCCCTGTAATTCTAAAGACTTCTTTCTTTCTTAGTAAACCTACCTTTATTTATTTTCTTTCTTCTCTTCCTTCCATTGTCTAATCTGTACTCAGAGATTTCTCCTTTTTCCTAATATATTTTACTTTTTTTTGCCCTCTGTCTTTTATGCTACCTGTTTGCTGGTATAATGAATTACTTTATTCCTTTCAACTCCTGAATATTGCTTTTGATAATTGTTAATAATTAATTCTATTTAAATGCTAACACTATTTATGTTCCTATAATTAACTCATTAACTTGGAAATCTATTTTTCTGTTAAAAATGTAAATATCACCTCCACTCACTTTAATAATATAAATTATATTTACTTGAAATAAATTCCATCTGTTTCCTGAGTTATTTCTTTTGAGGCAAGTGATTCTACTTGTTCATTTTGATCATTTACTTTCATGCTATCTTATTTCTTCTGAAATCATATTTAATTCAGATTCTATGTTTGCTTTTGACCGGCTGAATAATCAAAGACATATTACTTACCACCCTAAACCTTGATTTTTTTATTAAAAAATAAAGGCATAACAAGAGTGATGTTGTAAGCCAGGCCTGGTGGTACATGTTTGTAATCCCAGTACTTGGGAGGCTGAGATGGGAGGATTGCAGGCTCCCAGCCAACCTCAAGCTACTTAGTGAGCCCCCCCCCCACTGCTTAGTGTTTTAAAATAATGAATAAAAAAATGAGGCTGGAGTGTAGCAATCCCCAAAACCAAATAAAAAAAAAAAGAAAAAAAATGTCTTTTAGTTCATCAGTGACATAGTTATCATACCTCATTTTTCAAGTTATAATGTATGCATGGGGCAGGTATAATAGTAGTATAAACTTGAAACTTTGATGCAATATATTCCTCCTAATAAATATACAGGGCTTAGCAAGGTTTTCTATAAATGAAAAATGTAATAGTTTTAGCTTTATGGGACATAGGATCTCTGAAAAAACTTTTCATTTATGCTGTTAGAACATAGAAACAACCATAGACAATGAATAAACAGAGGTATGTAGCTCTGTTCCAGTAAATCTTTGTTTACCTAGAACAGTCAATGGTTTAGATTTGGGCTGCATACTGTTGTTTATCTGCCATTGTAATATACCATAAAGTCATATGTTCTCTGAAATTACAACTGGGTATAAAGTTAGAAGCCCAGATTTTAATATTACTTAATTACACGGCCTAGAAAAAAGTCATACTACCATTTTAATCTTCATTTTTCCAATATATAAAATAAGAAATAATAAAACATAAACTTATTATAGTTATAAGAGTATTTTCTGAAAACTAGTAAAAGCTTTTCAGTGTAAAAATTTTAATGTCTAATATAAAATGATGATATGTAATACATTTCAACAGATGTTATTTATTTATTTATTTTTGGTGCTGGTGATGAAACCCAGGAGCATTCTACCTCTGAGTTACATCCATAACCCCGTTTTTTATTCTTTATTTTGAAACAGGGTCTCACTGAGTTGCAAAGGGCCTCACTAAGTAGCTGAGGCTGGCCATGAACCATGATTCTCCTGTCTCAGCCTCCCAAATGCTGAGATTACAAGCGTGTGCCACCATACCTGCCTCTTGATGTTATTTTTAAAACAATGTTTTTTTGTGTGTGTATGGTACTGGGGTTCCTGGAAACCCTTCTACCTCCAGGCTACACTCCCAGACAGACACCTATTTTTTATAGTTTTATTTGGAAACGGGGTCTCTTAAGCCAGCGAGGCTGGCTTCAAACCTGTGTGATCCTCCTATCTCCACCTCCCAAGTGCAGGGATTACAAGCGTGTGCCACCACGCCTGGAAAAAACAATGTTTTAATATACTTTTATTGTTATATTGTGATTATATATCATAGTGAGGTTCATTGTGATGCAAACGTATATGCATACAGTACTTGGTGTGAATCCCTCCAGATCCCATGCCCCTCCCCATATAAGTCAGTGAAATTGGTAGTGATACCTTCATATATGAACATAGCATTATTGGAACTGGTCACCAAGCCTCCTTCTCCCCCTTCTTCTCCTAAACTTCTTCTGTTCTATTTACCTATTCTTATTTAACTTAAGTCCCTTTTGTGTCCCATTTTATCTCTAACTTCCACATATGAGAGAAAACATAACTTCTGACTTTCTGAGACTGGCTTGATCTCACTGTACATAAGAGTCTCTAATTTCATTTACTTTCCTATAAATGAAATAAATTTGTTTATTATGACTGAGTAAAATTCCATTGTGTACATATACCACATTTTATTTATCCATTTGTCTGTGGTGGTTACCTAGGTTGGCTCTATTTTTTTTTTTTGGTGGTACTGGGGGGTGTAACCCAGGGGCTTTTCTACCTCTAGTATAAACCGCCAGACCTATTTTATATTTTATTAGGAAACATGGTCTCACTAGGTTGCTGAGAGCCTCACTCAGTAGCTGAGGCTGGCTTTGAACCTGTGTGATCCTCCTGTTCAGCCTCCCAAGCTCTGGGATTACAAGCGTGTGCCACTATGCCTGGCTGGTTCCATATTTTGGCTATTGTGAGTTATGTTGCTATAAACATGGATACACCTTTAATTCTTCTAAAAAAGTACATCATGTGCATTAGAGAATTTCCCTCTTCCTCTCTCCTATCCCCTCAGGTTGCCTCATTTGCTCATCTATAGAAACAAGCATATCAAAGTCAATCACTGAGCCAAGCATTAGAAGGAGGAGGGGGGGGGGAGGGAATGGGGCAGAATTGGATAGGGCTAATTGGGTGATGTGTGCATGTATGTCTCCACCATCTCGTATTCCATTAATGTATGACTACAATGCAGCAATAACAAATTTCAAAAAAAGTTAAACAACAACAAAAATTCTGAAAAGATACTAGGGAGTGGTATCGCTGGGTCATGTTGTGGTTCCATTCCTAGTTTTATGAAAGCCTTCATACCCATCTCTATAGTAGTTGTACTAATTTTTAGTCCCATCAACAGTGTTTAGAGTTCTGATTTTCCAACATCCTCACCAGTATTTATTATTGTATGTTTTCTTGATGATTGTCATTCTGACTGGAGTAAGATGAAATCTTGGTGTAGTTTCAATTTATATTTCCTTGATTTCTAATGATGTTGAATTTTTTTGTATGTTTTTTGGCCATTTGTATTTCTTTAGAGAATTGACAGTTTTCAAATGGAGTTATTGGGTTTTTAGAAAGTGAACTAGGTCTAATGTTTGGTTTTAACTTATGGACTTATACTTTACCAATACATTTTGTTGTTGATTCAGAAATAATAACTTACTGATAATATGAAATTTTGCAATAAATAATGAAACATATTTTAATGAGTCTTCTATTGTGTTTGAAAAATAAATTAGGAACACTGTTTCAGGTTTCCTTAATTAACTGAAATAAGATTTAAAACAAGATGCTATTGGAGACTTTAAAATATTTATCACCAGATATATAGAAATATAAATTGTACAGGAAGCTACATACTAGTTACAATGGTAATTACAAGTGCTTTATCTGGATTATAACTATAACATATTTTGAGTGATAATTTATACCTAAGTTTTAGCATTTCTTTTTTGTAAATCTATAATTAAAAGTAACATAGATGCCTACTATTTCTCTGGTGCATTTTAGAACAAAAAACAAACATCTCAAATTCAAATTGAAATTTGAAATAAAATCCTGATCTTTTCTTGAAGTAGTACAATTATTTTTGTTCTTTTTCACATGCTAACTTAAATTCCTAATTAGTTTTTGCAGTGGTCATTTATGTAACTCACTCTTCCTCTCTCTTTATCTTCATTTCCTCACTCATTCTTCTTTCCTTCCCAAAGTAGTTTTTAGTAAAGTGGAAAAGAATAGTATTAAGATTTTGTCCCTAGTCTCTAAGAATAGGGGTTAGGAACAAGTAAAGAATAAACACTGCAAGATATTATAAAGAATGAAGAATGCTAAGACACACCAATTGACTCAGGATACTTTAGGAGAAAGTATGAAAATAAAACAATCCTGGAAAGCTGACAATAAACGGAGATATAAAGGTGGGGTGCAGCTTGGAGGTAGAAGCCCCCTGGATTCAAGCTCCAGTAAAACACACACACACACACACACACACACACACACACACACACACACACACTAAATGGGAAGGTGCTTTCTGAGTGTGAGAGGGTCAGCATGATGAACACGGGAAAATCAAATGAAAGCTGGGAGTGGTGGCACTTCTGGAATTTCAGTACTTGAGAGGCTGAGACAGGAGGATCACAAGTTTGAGGACAGTCTCAGTAAGTAGTGAGACTCTCGTCAGCCTAGCAAGACCCTGTTTTAAAATAAAAACAAAATAGAGCCAGGGGTATAGCTCAGAATTAGAATGCCCCTGGGCTCAATCCCCAGTATCACAAAAAATAAAAACAAAAACAAACAAAAATAAATGAAATGTGCTAATATGTCACAACTTTAAAGATCTACCTCAGTGGACAGATTTTAGACTCCTCCTAGAGATTAGGAAATACATTCTTAACACAATATAATTTGAATATGTGTTGGGAGAAAGGCAAGTCTAATTTGAAACTTAGTTTTATTCTAGGTTTGTGTCTAATAAAATTTAACCTTCTTGATTCTTGATTTCCACATTTAGAAACTAGAGATCATAATTTGTAGCTTACAGGTTTGTTGTAAGGATTAAATGAGATAACCACATAAAAGTTGCCTGCCATAGAATTCATGCTTAATCAAAGTTAGTTACTTGTTCATTTACTTATTCTTCCTTTTCTGATAGAAGGGAAAACAGACATGATATGTAAAAAGTAAAACATTCTGGATTACAATCAGCTTGCCCATAGCTGATTGGTTATGCAAAAATGTCACCTCTGTCCTTCCTTCCCTTTCTTCCCTGGCTCCTTTCCCCCTTCCTGTTTCTACAGTCTTTTTGTTTCCCCTTTGCAATTATTTTCTGTATGAGAAACAGTTTATTCTTTCCAAGTTTTAACTAAAATACACGGGAGGATACATTTGGGCTATGTTTCTGCAGCTCCTAATGAAGAATGCACATGATAATTTTTGGTGGCTGCTGAACTCAATTATATAGTGTCCTACACTTCAAGAGGGCTTGGAGCTCTTGGTCATAGGGCTGCTCACAGCAGTGTCCACCAAAGACAAAGGTATGCTCGAGACACAGAGCTCCACTGCACACTGGCTGTGTCCCTGCCATGGGGAAAGGCCTTAATGGAGTTGGAGAAACTGGCTATGTGGACTCCTCTGGGAGACAATGGAAGTATCTCTTGTATAGCATTTCAATAGAGCAAGTGGTGTTTACTACAATTTTTTTTTTTTTGTTTTGTTTTGTTTTTTTTTTTGGTGGTACTAGGGGTGGAACCCAGAGGCTTTCTACCTCCGGGCTATATTCTCAGACCTTTTTTTATATTTTATTTGGAAAAAGGGTCTCGCTAAGTTGCTGAAAGCCTCACTAAGTAGCTGAGGCTGGCTTCGAACCTGTGCGATCCTCCTGTCTCAGCCTCCCAAGCACGGGGATTACAAGCGTGCACCACCACGCCCGGCTACAATTGCATGTTCTGATTATTAAGATATTATTATAGTATATATCTCAGCATTAATGTATCCTTCCATTTTCAGTTTTATACATATTCTTGTAAATTAAGTACTTTAGTAAATGATAAGGTGAAGGAATCTTATAATGACTTGAGAAATAGTTTTAACATCATTATTTGTCTGTAAAAAGTCTTTAGTGTTTTACATCTGGGGAACTGAAATATTCAAAGTAAACCCAACCTAAATTTTTACTTTAGAAACTTTAACTTCTACCCAACAAGCATCTTTGAATATGTCTATATTTTTAAAATCAGAACTTGATGATCTGTTTATATTTACAAACCCCAAATTTCCAATATGAAATTATATATTTTATTACTTTTATTTTTAATCTTCTAATCTTACAGTTATGATAAAATTATAATTAATTTTGACTCATATAAAAGTTTATTTTTTAACCAAGTAAGATTCTTAAATATCAACATTATTAATGATTGTCATCTTTGCTCAGTTTCCTATGCAGGTTTCGTAGTTTATTACCTCTATTTGTTTGTTTTATGTTGCTGCTGTTGTGGGACTTTTTTCTTCCCTAATTTATCAATGTATT
The DNA here is from genome assembly GCF_963383645.1 of Muscardinus avellanarius. Classification (NCBI taxonomy): domain Eukaryota; kingdom Metazoa; phylum Chordata; class Mammalia; order Rodentia; family Gliridae; genus Muscardinus; species Muscardinus avellanarius. The sequence continues at coordinate 52,066,993 of NC_137794.1, forward strand.
GTCTGCTTTAAGTCTCCTACATTTTTAACTAATAGTCTTTTATGTTCTAGTTCTTTACAAACATTTAATTTTGCTAGAGAGAAAAACTACAAGATATGAATTGAAGTTCATTATTTGTTTATTTTTTCATGTCTTACGCAGCTAGAATTAGCGACAAGTAAAACTCTTGTATTCTGTGAAATTAAGTAGCTCTTTGTTGTGTAGAAAAACTAAGTTAAAATAGCTTGAGTGGCACATAATGATATACACGATTTTTTGGACATATTTCCAGGATTCCTTTTAACCCTTTCTTCAGAAGAGTTATATTTATTAATTCAATAGAAGAAAGTGATCACATAGGATAAAAGCTCTTGCTAAAAAATTATATATTTCATGCATTCTACTTTTGAAATATAGTAGGGGAAATATTTATGAGTACCATAAGATAGGAAGCTGCAACTACAATAATTTCTAAATGAAAATTATGTGACAGTTCATCAGTATTTAATGCTAACATTGGTTGATGTGAGCATGAAGAATTTAGCAGCCATATATCATAACCCTGTGTGTGGTTAGTTTTCTGCTATACTTGCTTAGGGTAGAATGGTATTTTAATGGCAACATGGACCATAGCTCTAGTTCGAGATATTAAATAAATGTATTTCCAAAGGAGAATTGGTTTTGTTATGTGAAGGGAGAGAGGGAGGGAGGGAGGGAGGGAGGGAGGGAGGGAGAGAGAGAGAGAGAGAGAGAGAGAGAGAGAGAGAGAGAGAGAGAGAGAGAGAGATATTGATTGATTATTGTTTTACACATTTTTGTTAAAAGTAGCCCCCCACACCTTGCACAGTTTGGTTTTAGTCTACACTCCCAGAAGCCATGGCTGGGCTTCTGCACCAGATGCAGGTGTCCCCTTGTGCTGTCAGCCAGGAATGATTAATGAGGATTTGCCCCTACTGAAAGCAGTCTTTGGAGCATTGTTCAGGGCATCTGCGAAACTGTCGGGGGAGACAAGGACACAAGTGAACAACCAATTATTTGGCCATCACTGAGGCAGCATGAAAAAGACATCAAATTGGACAGAGAAGCAACGCTTTTGTTTGGGAATAAAATATTACTTTTTGGTGTTAATAGTAATATAGAACTTTTACCTCGTGTTAAAAGAATTTCAGTTAGGTCTAAAATTTTAATAAGATTTTTTTAAGGCTAATTGAAAAATTTTAAAGTAGTTTCAAATAAATGAAACATCTCAAAATTGATTCCTAAGTAGTTGCCTATTGTATAAAAGATATACTTTTGCTCTGCTAATATAAGGAAACAAGAACAAAGTACAGGAGCAGAGAGGAGGCCTTGCAGAGTTCCTAATTGCTGGTCATGGTCTATGGGAGGATAGGTTTTACAAGTGATCTGAGTGTCAGAGACATTGTCTGGAATGCTGATGCAGAAAATGAAGAAAACTCAAAGCTAGAAAACATTCCCAAGCCTATGTTTAGCATTTCTGTGTTTCCTTCTTTCAAAAATGACATATATACTTAAGTCTTAGTGAGTAGAAAAAGATTTTCCAAACTATGACATTCTTGTATGAGTTCTATAATTTCAATACAAAAATTTAGGAAGCCTAAAAAAGGGTAATATATTTTGAGCATGATTCAAATGTGGATTAAGAAGTCTTTTCTTTCGGAAAACTACTTTCTTTTATGCTCTATGCTGTCAGGACTGTTATCTTTAGGGTATTAAGAATTAAAAGTTAAGTCTTAAAACTACTAACACCTTCAAGGAGCAGATAATGATGTTTTAATATACAAAGTAATGGTCAGTAACAACTTTAACAAATGTGTTGTATATAGTAAAAAAAAGTAAATAAATAAATGACTAAATAAATAGATAAACCTAATTAACTCATTTTGTAGGTTAGTAATCTTAGGTCTTATATTTACTTTAATAAAAATAACTCCAATCACAGAATAATTACAAATCATATCAAGATTAAAACAGGAGTCAAAGGAATTCATATAAAACAAATATCTGAAAAGAGACTGGATTTGCAAGTGATTTCTGGGAGTCTATATTTCTTTATTGTTCTTAAATAATTTTCTCTTGTACCTGCAGTGGCCTACCTATTCACTGATTTATATTAACTTGGTCAATTCTGTTTACATAATTTTCTACACTTCTTATGCCAATCTGAATTTCCTTTGTCTTACTTTTCAAATATGTAAGACTAAAAACACATACTATTGCTAATATTAAAAAATTGGCCCATTTAGCTAGATGCATTTCTCTGTGAATGCAGGCAAATGGCCTATGCCCAAATCATGAGAACCATTTAAAGTTATTATGACGAGCAGCTTTGACATAAAATAGGCTGAATAGAGAAATGCAGACTTAAGTGGACACGAATACTGCCTCTTCTCGGTGTCATGAAAACAGCAGTTTTAAACTGTTTCCCATTTACTACTCACATTGAAATTATCTCAGTGAGATAGGTAGTCACTAAATTATTATTTATTAGTAACTATTTTTAAATGTGTTCGCTGATTCCTTGATTTACAATAGCTCAAAAAACATTGAACTTGGGCTGGGCATCTTGGCAAATGAGACAATTCATACAAAGGAGTGTTGTATAATTTTACTCATAAGAAGTCGGCTCTGGTTTTTGAACCTTTTAAAATCATTAAGTCATTTTGTTGTTAGTGTTGTTATCAAGAACTATTTGTCAGTATATGGAGAGTCTTGGTAACTTAGTTCCATGGCTTTTTATTTCTTTTCTTTTTTAGAAACTTGTTTTCTTAATGCTACCATGTCACTTACTATTTAGTCACTACAATAATTTTAAAGGACTGTGAGCCAAGGCAGAGGCTCAGTAATTTTGCTTCTGTCATTTGTAAGCCACTGATGATGACCTTGGAGCATGATGCTCAAAATATTTGGTCATTAAGAATGGCATGCTCTCCTAGAGTGTTTATAATAAGTATATGATAAGCAAAGCAACTGTACAGTTGTGTCATATGTCTTGCTTCTCTTCTACAATATCTAGTATAAGATTAAATCGATATGCCATTTTTTCAGGTCATATTCAGGGTTTCTGTTAGCTTCCTGTTTTCTAAGAGTTTGCCAGTCACTCTACGAATGTGTGCTCCAGGTTCTTTATTGCATATTGATATTCAGCTATCCTGGATCAACCTTTCCTGGATTATTCTTTTCATTTTTTAAAGACATAATTACTGAGATTGGCATTTGTTACTTGGCTTGGAAGATCTAGAGATTTTTGTTTTATGGAATTCCAAGTAAATTTCTAATTTTAACTGTCAGAAAGATTTTAAAACATGACTTGCAGTATCATTTAGGCCTGCAGAATCCTCTAAGGAAACAATTTTCTCAGTAAATGCCTCATACATAGAAAGCGTTTAGGATTGCCAGATAAGATACATGATAACCAGTTAAATTTTGATTTTGGATAAAAGATGAATCTTTTTCAGTTTACATATATCCAAAATATTGCATGGGATTAATAATTTACCTGAAATGCAAATTTAACTGAACATATTATATTTTTATCTAGTAAATCTTGCAATCATAGATAATGCCATTAAGAACTGAGTGACTAAAACCTGAATAATAATCTAGAAATCTAGTCATTCAAGCTTTCCTCTAGGATTGTATATGAGTAAGCCGATATTTTTTTTTAATCTCCATACTGAAATCAAGCTTACAATTACCATATTGAGATGTTTTGAAGATAATTTTAAGTTCAACAAATTTACTTTAAACAGTCAGAATTTTTTGACAGCAAGTCAGATGTAAGTAAGAGTTGGTAGATTGCTACTCCAAAGACAAACTAAAGGTCTTTTGAAACTAGCAAATTCATTTTCTTGAGTTAAAGGGACACAGAATTGCTATGCTACAAGAGAACTAATGAAATAATTTTCATCATTTATAATGAATTGCATGAGAAAGGAAGCAAGTTTGCTCTTGACAGAAAATTGGACTTCCTTACAGACAGCAAAAGTTGAAAGGAAGGTTTGAAGTTTGAAAAAGTTGTAAAGCGAGAGGGGACAGGGATTTAAATAGAAAATGGCTAATTCAAATTTTTTGTGCAAAACTCACATTAGGTAAGAAATATGTCACTTCAGGCATTGGCAGAAGTAGAGAGCATCCAGAATTTCTTTAATTAAGTATTTTTTCCAAAGTGTTGTTTTAAAATAATGATATAGATGTTGAACTGTTAGATTATCATGCTATGTTATTTTTAAATAAAAAAGTGAGTGAAATTTAATCTCAAATTCTTTTCTTAGAAGTTTTCACAAGAAAATAGTTTGCTTAGATTTTTACCAGATTGATTGAGTATTGCCCTAATATGTAGGCTATAAAATTCAGTTGAGAGTTTATTAGCTGAAATGGAAGAGAAATATTTTAAAGTTATAAATAAGGATTTATTTATTTAGAGTTATTTAATAAATGCCATTAGATAATTATTTCTTATATTAATATGTAAGACTTACATGAAGCAAAAACAAATATATTTCTTTGTATATGATAGACAACCTAATTTGTAGATTGCCTTCTTCATTGCCACCCAAGATATCAATATAGAAGTTATAGTCTTGCTTCTGAAGTTTTATACTTTTTAACTGTTTTGAGTGGCACCAATTAAATATAATACTTTAATTCAAATACTTGCCCTCTTTTTCTGGCCAGAAGAGTTAGAAAAAGTTAGCCCGCTGAGTAGGAGCAGCCTCTTACATATACAAAATGAAGAGTATATTTTAAAAAGAGGGGTATTCCCAGGGAAGATACAGAGAAGCCTCCAGGAACAAAATCTGAGAAAAGAGGGGCCTGGCCTTCATCCCTACTATATCTTAGAATACTACTGTGCCAGGAACTAGATGTCCACCATATTCAGCAGCCTTGCTTCACACAGTCAACTTTGCTTCCGTGGTGTCTTGTAACCTCAGTGCCCCCTTGTTAACTCCATAATCAGCTCATTCTGTGCTGGGTATTTTCCCTTCCAGGACCTTCCCATGCCTCATAGTGTGGTGCTGCCTTTTGCTATCCAAGGTGACAGCCTTAGTTCATTTCATCCATCAAAGCATTGCAGTTAGGTATTAAAACAGAAACTCAAGAACATTTTAAGCTAGCCCAAAGAGGTAAGTAATTATGTTGTTAGACATTTAAGACAGAAAGGCCTGTAAGTCGTTCTTATTGTTGATATAACCCAAGATCAAGTTAATCATTGGAAGTTCCAGATAACATATCCAGAGTTCTCTGATCAGTTTTCCTTGAATCTCCTGTACTGAGTAAAGAAATATGAATTTGATAAATCAGTATTGAGGTGTGAACTCCCAAGAGTTCAAACATATGGCCTACATGTTGAACATGTTAAAAATGAAAAATTTATTATTTGTAATTTGAAATACTTTATTTCCCTTAAATCTCTCAATAATTTTGAGAAGAAAATCAGGCAGGCATTGCATAATGCAAAGACATTTTTTTCAAACATCTGTATTGATCAACCAAATAGAAAATATGAGATTTAATTTGTCACCAAAAATCAAAGGGAGAAAGAAATTAATTCTAATATAAATTTAAATTGTGTTTATGGGGACTGAACCCAGGGGCGTTCTACATCTGAGCTATGCCCCGACCCCTATTTTATTTTTTTTTATTTTGAAACAGGGTCTTGCTAGGTTGATGAGAGTCTTACTACTAGGTGAGTTTGTCCTCAAACCTGTGATCCTCCTGTCTCAGCCTCTCAAGTACTGCGATTGTAGGTGTATACCACCATGCACAACTGAAATTTAAATTTTAAGTACTTATTACTTATTTTTCACTGGAAATAACTTTTTAAAAATTAAAAAGATGTCTAAAATTCAAGAACAATTTATATTTGATACCCTAATAAACAGATCGATTTAAAGCAAGAAATACTCAAGATGTGGGAGTATTTAATATCAAATACTACAGTCCTGTCTTGTCTAGTTTTAATCACTGCTAAAGAGGAAATGAACACAGAAATAATTTTCTAAATCACATTATAAAACTTGCTTTGTCATCTTGTTGACAGCATTTATTTATCATTTTAGAACCTCTATTTTGCTTAAAAATATAAAAATTAGGGTCAATTCTCTCTCTCTCTCTCTCTCTCTCTCTCTCTCTCTCTCCTCTCTCTCTCATACTCTGGTTAACCCATAGCCATTGTACCCCTGAGTTACATCCCCAGCCCTTTTTATTTTTTCATTTGAAACAGTCTTATTAAATGGCTTAGGCTGGCCTCAAACCTGCAATCCTAACCAGGCATGATGGTACAGGCTTGTAATCCCAGCATTTGGGAGGCTGAGACAGGAGGACCATGGTTTGTGGACAGCCTCAGCTACTTAATGAGGCCCTCTGCAGCTCAGTGAGACCCTGTTTCAAAATAAAGAATAAAAAATAGGGCTGGGGATGTAGCCCAGAGGTAGAATGAACCTGGGATCCATCCCCAGTACTGCAAAAACAAACAAACAAAAACAAAACAAAACAAAAAAACTGGCAATCCTCCTGTTTCAGCCTCCCAAGTAATAAGACTACAAGTGTGTATCACCATGCTGGCAATCCTTCTGTTTTAAATTAAGCACTATCACCTTATAATAGGTTAGACATGACCACTATAGGCAATTGCAGCTAACATTAGACATCTCATTCTACAGTCCTTTTGAGAAAAATTTCTAGTAATTATTCAGTCCATGCTGAAAATTAAAGGCATTCTTAACCTGGGAACAATTTATACAATTTTTGTAACAAAATTAAACTAGAATATTTCAGTAGGTCTTAGATTTAGGTATACATAAAAATATGGAAACATGATTCCATACAGAAATGTTAAGGACATTTCTGTAATGCAATAATATCCTATTATTCTTAAAGTAGTTGATTATAAATGTGTTTCTCTTTTCTTAATGAAAGCAGTAGTGAAGTAATTGATGGGTACTCATGTATATTTTTAGAAAATGTATCTTTGATCTGTATTATTATGAAATCTTAAACAAATTTTTCTAACATAATTGCAAACAGCATTTAATTTTGAGTGCATAGTAGTTAAGTGTAGAATGTGATTATAAAACGTCTCCTAAGTTATTCAATGTTCCAGAATGCTAAATTTATGAAAAGTGTCCAGAATATTCTGTAGGCTTTTATATTTCATTATGAACTGTAAGAAAAATTTTCCAAGTGTTGGTGATTGAAATGTTCTAGGATACAAGGTGATAACCATATAATTCTGAAAAACTAGAAATTGTTTCTTATAAACTCTAACATTTATATCCTCACTTTATTCTTTGCTATAGAAGCAAAGAACTTTTTAAAAAACAAGTGTATATGGAGCCAAACATGGCAGTACACTTCTGTAATCCCAGGACTTTGGAGGCTAAGACAAGATGATGGCACCTTCAAGGGCAGCTTCAGTAATTTAGTGAGATCCTGTTTCAAAATAAAATAGGGCGGGGGGGGGGTCTCTCAGAGGTAGAATGCTCTTGGACTCAACCATTAGTACTATGAAAAAAATGTATATGGGAAAATCAAGTAAGAATGCCCTCCTATTCCTATAGGCTTATATTTATACTAATCTTTTTTTCTTGCGTTTTTCCCTTGATGTTAGTCATTTATCTAAAGAATCTTCTGGGTTCTCTTGAAATTTTTGGTTAAGTAGTATTATCAGTGACTATGAGGAATCTGAGTTCGAAACTCTTGAGACAGGTCATTTTGTCTCAAAGTCAGAGACCTGGATAGGAAGGCGACTGCTGAGAAGCAGGCCGGGCATTTTCTTCCTTCTTTGTGTCTCTTAGCTTCCTGTCGTTCAGGAGGAGTTTTAAGACCATCAGTAATCATCCTAGCTCATGGTTCCAAACTTTTCTAACTGCATGGAATTCTCCTTATTTTAATGGCTTGCTAATCAGTAAACAGTAGAACAAAAGTTTTATTGGATTGGTTTAATTAGTTTATCTAATGCGAGGGCATGTACATCTGCAGCCAAGTTGTTTCTGCTAGATGTAGAGTCATAAATTAATGGCAATATTCTGGGCTGAAAAGATGATGCCCAGTACTTGCAAATGTGCTAGTACAATTTGAATGAGTAGGAAGAAGATTGGTATCAATGGAACCCTTTACTAAAGCAGGACACTCACGTCTTAATATCGTTTAGACATCATCAACTCTAATTTACTTTTCGCCATCTTACATTAGCACATATGTTGTTTTCCATTAAATGGCCTAATTAAGGATACTAAGGGATAGAGTG